>NC_133412.1:90048333-90351363 GCF_049350105.2 Macaca mulatta
CAATTTTAAAGAAATACATTAACCTCATTCTTCTTTAAGCTTCTTAACATGAAAAATTAAATGTTTAGACCAGCATCTTTAAGATTCCTTCTTGCTTTAAAATCCTATTCTTTCAAAAATTTCCACAGTAGGAGACAAATTAAGAAAAAAGTTAAAAAGACTAAGACAATGATGCTATTTAGATGAGACATTTTCAGTGTCTTTGTAATTGACTGGATTGATAAAATGCCTTCCTCATGCAACTAGCGTCAACTTTGTATCTTAAGGCTTGTTTGACTAAGGAGTTTGGAATGAGCATCTCACTTGGTATATCAACAATGAGACATGGAGATGGATAAAACATTCTTAGGCTGGCAGGATTCTGATATTCATTACCAAAGATGTCGCTGTGTATGATATCTGTGGGAGAGCTGTAATGCACTAGCACACGTAGGAGACTGGTTGTAAACTTCTATTAGGCAATCAAGGAGATGATGATAAACACCACTTGAAAGAAACTAGTGACATGAACATATTTTACTCGATACCTGGAATACAAGAATTCAGAGAAGCCTCTGCATATGTTTAGCTCTGACAGTAGAATTTATAGTCTGTGAGTGGACCAAATCACATAAAAATTAAAACTCCTTGAAGAAATCAGTTGTCTACTTTTACTGATCACTGGAGCTATATGGTGCAGTTAGAGTTGCCTTTGAAATGGAAAGCATTTATTTAAGCCACAGATAAAAAGGTTGTTCTTAGGAACCTTTCAATTACAATTTCAGTTATTTTCTGACATGATACATTTTCTTTCACAGATGCTTATACCAACTACACTACTGTAAATCTGCACTTGAAAAATGCTTTAATTTTTAACTTTGAAATATGCATTCAGCTACTTAAATTTAAAAGATTGTTCACGAGTTGCTAAAATACAATGTAAATGAATACCTTTTCTTCATACTGCTTTAGATATGGAATTTTAAATGTGGTAACAGTTTTTGGAACACCCCTTAATTGTAAACCAAAAACAAGGAGATATAAATCTTTTTTTTTTTTTTTAATTATACTTTAAGTTCTAGGGTACACATGCACAACATGCAGGTTTGTTGCATATGTATACATGTGCCATGTTGGTGGGCTGCACCCATTAACTCGTCATTTACTTTAGGTATATCTCCTAATGCTATCCCCGCCCCCCACAATAGGACCCGGTGTATGATGTTCCCTTTCCTGTGTCCGAGTGATCTCATTGTCCAATTCCCACCTGTGAGTGAGAACATGTAGTATATGGTTTTCTGGTCTTGCGATAGTTTGCTGAGAATGATGGTTTCCAGCTGCATCCCTGTCCCTACAAAGGACACGAACTCATCCTTTTTTATGGCTGCATGGCATTCCATGGTGTATATGTGCCACATTTTCTTAATCCAGTCTGTCACTGATGGACATTTGGGTTTATTCCAAGTCTTTGCTATTGTGAATAGTGCCACAATAAACATACGTGTGCATGTGTCTTATAGCAGCATGACTTATAATCCTTTGGGTATATCCCCAGTAATGGGATGGCTGGGTCAAACGGTATTTCTAGTTCTAGATCCTTGAGGATTCTCCACACTGTTTTCCACAGTGGTTGAACTAGTTTACAGTCCCACCAACAGTGTAAAAGTGTTCCTATTTCTCCATATCCTCTCCAGCACCTGTTGTTTCCTGATTTTTTAATGATTGCCATTCTAACTGGTGTGAGATGGTATCTCATTGCGGTTTTGATTTACATTTCTCTGATGGTGAGTGATGATGAGCATTTTTTCATGTGTCTGTTGGCTGTATGAATGTCTTCTTTTGAGAAGTGTCTGTTCACATCCTCTGCCCACTTTTTGATGGGGTTGTTTGCTTTTTTCTTGTAAATTTGATTGAGTTCTTTGTAGGTTCTGGATATTAGCCCTTTGTCAGATAAGTAGATTGTAAAAATCTTCTCCCATTCTGTAGGTTGCCTGTTCACTCTGATGGTAGTTTCTTTTGCCGTGCAGAAGCTCGTTAGTTTAAATAGATCCTATTTATCAATTTTGGCTTTTGTTTCCATTGCTTTTGGTGTTTTAGACATGAAGTCCTTGCCCATGCCTATGTCCTGAATGGTATTACCTAGGTTTTCTTGTAGGGTTTGTATGGTTTCAGGTCTAACATTTAAGTCTCTAATCCATCTTGAATTAATTTTCATATAAGGAGTAAGGAAAGGATCCAGTTTCAGCTTTCTACTTATGGCTAGCCAATTTTCCCAGCACCATTTATTAAATAGGGAATCCTTTCCCCATTTCTTGTTTTTGTCAGGTTTGTCAAAGATCAGATGGCTGTAGATGTGTGGTATTATTTCTGAGGGCTCTGTTCTGTTCCATTGGTCTATATCTCTGTTTTGGTAGCAGTACCATGCTGTTTTGGTTACTGTAGACTTGTAATATAGTTTAAAGTCAGGTAGTGTGATGCCTCCAGCTTTGTTCTTTTGGCTTAGGATTGTCTTGGCAATGCAGGGTCTTTTTTGGTTCCTTATGAACTTTAAAGCAGTTTTTTCCAATTCTGTGAAGAAAGTCATTGGTAGCTTAATGGGGATGGCATTGAATCTATGAATTACTTTGGGCAGTATGGCCATTTTCATGATACTGATTCTTCCTATCCATGAGCATGGTATGTTATTCCATTTGTTTGTGTCCTCTTTTATTTCACCAAGCAGTGGTTTGTAGTTCTCCTTCAAGAGGTCCTTTGCATCCCTTGTAAGTTGGATTCCTAGGTATTTTTTTCTCTTTGAAGCTATTGTGAATGGAAATTCATTCATGATTTGGGTCTCTGTTTGTCTGTTACTGGTGTACAAGAATGCTTGTGATTTTTGCACCTTGATTTTGTATCCTGAGACTTTGCTGAAGTTCTTATCAGCTTAAGGAGATTTTGGGCTGAGATGATGGGGTTTTCTAAATATACAATCATGTCATCTGCAAACAGGGACAATTTGACTTCTTCTTTTCCTAACTGAATACTTTCTCTTGCCTGATTGCCCTAGCTAGAACTTCCAACACTATGTTGAATAGGAGTGGTGAGAGAGGGCATCCCTGTCTTGTGCCAGTTTTCAAAGGGAAAGCTTCCAGTTTTTGCCCATTCAGTATGATATTGGCTGTGGGTTTGTCATAAATAGCTCTTATTATTTTGAAATACTTTCCATCAATACCGAATTTATTGAGAGTTTTTAGCATGAAGGGCTGTTGAATTTTTTCAAAGGCCTTTTCTGCAGCTATTGAGATAATCATGTGGTTTTTGTCTTTGGTTCTGTTTATATGCTGGATTACATTTATTGATTTGCATATGTTGAACCAGCCTTGCATCCCAGGGATGAAACCCACTTGATCATGGTGGATAAGCTTTTTGAGGTGCTGCTGGATTCAGTTTGCTAGCATTTTATTGAGGATTTTTGCATCGATGTTCATCAGGGATATTGGTCTAAAATTCTCTTTTTTTGTTGTATCTCTGTCAGGCTTTGGTATCAGGATGATGTTGGCCTTGTAAAATGACTTAGGGAGGATTCCCTCTTTTTCTATTGATTGGAATAGTTTCAGAAGGAATGGTACCAACTCCTGTTTGTACCTCTGGTAGAATTCGGCTGTGAATCCATCTGGTCCTGGACTTTTTTTGGTTGGTAGGCTATTAATTATTGCCTCAATTTCAGAGCCTGCTATTGGTCTATTCAAGGATTCAACTTCTTCTTTGTTTAGTCTTGGGAGAGTGTAAGTGTCCAGGAAATTATCCATTTCTTCTAGGTTTTCTAGTTTATTTGCGTAGAGGTGTTTATAGTATTCTCTGATGGTAGTTTGTATTTCTGTGGGGTCAGTGGTGATATCCCCTTTATAATTTTTTATTGCATCTATTTGATTCTTCTCTCTTTTCTTCTTTATTAGTCTTGCTAGCGGTCTATCAATTTTGTTGATCTTTTCGAAAAACCAGCTCCTGGATTCATTGATTTTTTGGAGGGTTTTTTGTGTCTCTAGGAGATATAAATCTTTTCAGAGCTAACAATGGCAACATACCTCATTACATATTTTCTTTGATAAATATGAACAAAGCAGAAGATTTGAAAAGTGCCAAGAGATCAAAACTTACAAAGAATTAGACAGACATACACACTAATAAGCCTGCATAACAAAAATAAAATGATTAAAATTTGATATATCATATTTGACTCTTTTTTCTATGATTAATATATACAAAATTATGATATTAATACATATATAATTTTTATGGTATTTTTGAATTACATTTATACCAAAAGACTTTGTCCAGATCATCAGTCTCCAAAAACCATGATATTCATGGTTACTCAAGGCTATATTTGGAGATATGCCATAATTTAATAATTTCCCTACCTGAGAACACTTGCTTCAGATTTTTGTCATTATAAACAATGCCAAAATGAAAATCTTTGCTCATAAACTTTCTTTTGGCTTTGTTTTTCCCTCAGGCTGGATACCTAGAGTGGGATGATGGAATCCAGTGGTTTGCGTTTTCTCAGTGCCATCTGTATAAATTACCAGACTGCTTTCCAATCCAGCAGAGGTGAGAGGACCTATCTCTGAATATTCTGATCTTTGTAACAAAAAGTATGCTAATTTAATTAAAATAGCATCTTGTTCAAATCTGTTTCCCTTTTATTAGTAGTGGAATTAACATTGGGTTCTTCTACTTTTTATTGGTATACATCTTTCATTCATATATTTGTATATCTGTGTTATCTGTGCATATATTCAGTATTTATTAAAACTATTAACCAAATACTACTATTGGAAATGTATCTGGCATAGACAGTTGGGAACTATAGTGAAATGCTTTTAAAAATGCTGCATTTTACTATCTGCCATGAAGAATAATACCACATATTGGTGTATGAAAAGCTCAGAGATGATGCACATTAAATAAACTTGCACGTCATTTAGTAAAAGATACCCAAATACATTTTAATACTCATCCATTTTTCATATAATAACTATTAATATTCTGGTAAGCTAATGTTACATGGAAAGCATATCCTGGAAATTCACTATTAAATATATCTGTTCCTTTTCTAATTTTTGCAAACAGTTTTTCATGCTTGCCTCTTAATTTAATACATATTTTGATTAAGATAATCATGATTATCAATGCTCACACTATTCCACTAGGTGAGTTTTTATATTGTCCTCAAACTTGCTATATTAATCCCAACCCCCATGCCTTATTGTTTCCATTTCTAACATACAAGTGCAAGGGAATGTGGTGTTTAAGTATGAAATTTCTACGGTTAATATAAGCTGTGTGCAAAGTAAGTTATTGGCAAAGAGGACCATGTGAAACCAACCCGACAGTCTCACAGACAGTTTTTTTAATATAAACAGAAATGGAGTATTCTAGTCTTAAAGCTTAAAATTTATATTTGTTTTATTTGAGTTCCTTCCTCAAGAACTTACTCTCAGGCCTCTCAAAAAGTATCAAAGAACAGAAACTCACCAAATCAGTGCCTCCAATGAGATGCCAGAACCCTCATTCATCATGATCGCTTCTGGACCCCTCCCTGGTTCCCGTTTTCTTACATTTTGTTACATTTCTTTCCCGCTATATAAACCCCTAGTTTTATTCAGTCAGGGAGATGGATTTGAGACTGAGCTCCAGTCCCCTGGGCTGCAGTGCCTGATTAAAGTCTCTTCCCTGGCAATAGTCACTGTCTCAGTGATTGCCTCTCTGTGCAGCAAGCATCAAGACCTAGACGGAACCCTTGGTGTTCTGGTAGCACGTGCATGAACTGAAGAGAAAGATAAATTAAGGATAGTAGAATGAAGCAGACATGAAAAACGTATGGACTCAGAGAAGAAACAACAAAGAGAGAAGCCCCAGCACCATAGGTCTTTATGGCTTTCCATGTCTCCCCTCAGGACTCCATGAAACCCAGCCACATTCCTGACCATGGAAGTCCGTGACATTTCCCAGAATTACTCAAAGCATCCCTCTGAAACTAACCTAATTTAAATGAGTTCCTGTTCTTTGCAATTTAGTGAATTTTGACTAGAACTCTAGTAATACCTCATTTGACTTTGTGGGCCAGAATCTAGCAGAAAAAGATTCAATCTAGGACCAAGGATATGATGACACAGGTATCTTTGGAAGTACAACTGAAAACTAATAAGACTTTCTTCCTTAAACCTTCGGATGTGTTTGTTTCTCCTTTCCTATCCTCCTCTAGCTTTTATTTCTTGTACTATATGTTTTGACATTTTATTATTTTTTATCTTGTACTGTTCATAAATTGTTTTATATCTTAACATATAATACTTTAAAAAATTTAATTCTATACCATTTTGTTTTACTGTCTAATTCATATTTTGTTTCCTCTACTACTTGTAAGCTTTTTGAGCACAGAGAATACATCACACAATCATATTTTTCCATACATGAAATACTCAAAGTTACTTGAATTAATATTTTGCAGTAAAGGTCTAGGGAATTTTCCCACCTTACTAAAATTTCCATTTTCCACCTAAAAAAATCTGGTAATGATTCTGCCTTCCATTAAATGCTTTGAAATACATGTAGAATGTTATGTGTGAAAAATACTGTCTAGGAAGTTATTGTTATGAAGCAGAACATATATAAAATAAATGAATACATGCCATCATCCTCCTTTGCACAACTTTTTTGTCACTGTTCTCTGCTTGGTGCAGTCATATATTCTTCCAAGGTGAAAGGCCTTGAGAAAGGAAAATAGTAGCATAGGACAAAACTATATTTCAAGGAAGCTTGACTTGTGTCATTTATTTATTGGCGACAGAGTTGCACTCTGTTGCCCAGGCGGGAGGGCAGCGGCATGTTCACTACAACCTTTTCCTCCCAGGCTCAAGTGATCATGCTACCTTAGCCTCCCAAGTAGCTGGGACAGCAGAGTGCCACCTGCCCAGCTATTATCTTTAAATTTATTTTATTTTATTTTATTTTACTTTATTTTTGAGATAGAGTCTTGGTCTGTTGCCCAGGTTTGAGTGCAGTGGTGCGATTTCGGCTCACTGCAACCTCCGCCTCCCAGGTTCAAGCAATTCTCCTGCCTCAGCCTCCTGAGTAGCTTGGGCTGAAGGTACATGCCACCATGCCCAGCTAATTTTTGTACTTTTAGTAGAGATGGGGCTTCATCATGTTGACCAGGATGGTCTCGATTTCTTGACCTCGTGATCTGCCGGCCTCGGCCTCCCAAAGTGCTGGGATTACAGGCATGAGCCACCACACCCAGCCTAAAACTTTTTATAGAGACGAGATCTCACCATATTGCCCAGGCTGGTCTTGAACTCATGGGCTCAAGTGATCTTCTCACTTCAGCCTCCCAAAGTGTTGGGATTACGGGCATGAGCCACCTCACCAGGTCTATTTCTGTCATTTAGTATCAGTGCCCAAGTAGCATTGGAGAAAAAGGCTTTGTTAGAAGAAAATTCACACCCTTAGTTAGGTTTTTGAATTGCACATCTAACTTGTGTAAAAGTTTTATAATAATATAAACAGTTCCAACCTTAAATATTCTCCAAAGACTGAAAAAGTGAGCCGAGATCGCGCCATTGCACTCCAGCCTGGACAACCGAGCGAGACTCCATCCCCCCACCCCAAAAAAAAAAAAAAAAGGTAGATAAAAGCTTATAGAATAAGAATGCAACAAAAAAAAATTGTGTACAACTGTACAATGTGTTTTAAGCTACATTTACTATAGAAGAGTCAAAATGTTAAAGCAAAATTATGAAGTAAAAAATTACAGGAAGCTAAGGTAAATTTATTATTAAAGAAAAAAATATTTTCAATAATTATAGGGTATTCTAAGTGTACAGTATTTATAAAGTCTACAGTAGTATACAGTAATGTTCTAGGCCTTTACGTTCACTCACCACTCACTGACTCACCCACAACAACGTTTTGGCCTGAAAACTCCATTCATGGTAATTTCCCTATAAGGTGTACCCTTTTTTTTTTTTTTTTAATCTTTTACACTGTATTTTTGCAGTATCTTCTCTATGTTTAGAGACACAAATACTTACCATAGGGTTATAATTGCCTACACTATTCAGTACAGTAACATGCCATACGAGTTTGTAGCCTGAGGACAAAAGGCTCCACCATGTAGCCTTAGGTGGGGAGTGGGCTATACATCTATGTTGGTGTAAGTATGCTCATGATGTTCACATAATTATGAAATCACAGAAACATGCATTTCTCACAATGTATCTGATATGGTTGGGTTGTGTCCTCACCCACATCTCACCTTGAATTGTAATAATCTCCACACGTCAAAGGCAGGGCCAGGTGGAGATAATTGAGTCATGGGGGCAGTTTCCCCCATACTGTTCTTGTGATAGTGAATAAATCTCAGGAGATATGATGGTTTTATAAATGGGAGTTCTCCTGCACAAGCTTCTCTTGCCTGCTGCCATGTAAGATGTGCCTTTGCCTTCTGCCATGATTGTGAGGCCTCCCCAAGCATGTGGAACTATGGGTCTATTAAACCTGTTTCCTTTATAAATTATTCAGTCTCAGGTATATCTTTATTAGCAGTGTGAGAATCTTTGTTAGCAGGTATATCTTTATTAGCAGCATAATACAGTATCCCCATTATTAAGCAAAGCATAACTATAGTTACTCATTCTTTCTTCCTACTGAATTAGAATATTCTTGAGGATGAGAACTGTTTGTTCTTGTTTTATTGATTAATTATTCACTCACTTGGCAGTTCTAGTTTAAGTGCAATACAATAGTGGGTAAAAGTGTACCTGACTTCCACTCTAATGGAAGTTATAACTTAGAAATAGAGACATTTATCAAGTATTCATTCAAATTGATGCATAAACCACATTTTAATTATATAAAAAGTGATATTTCAGGAAAAATAAACCTGGTGAAAACTGGAAAGAAGAATGTTGTTAAGGAACCTTTTACTCTGCCAGCAATGTTGGAAAAGAGGTAAGTCGCTTATGGATTTCGAGCTTAATCCTAACTTCAACAAGAAGTAGTTAGGTAACAGAAAAATAAGAGAATGGATAAGTTAATTTTTTAGGAGTTTCTTCTGGCTGCCTAATGGAAAAAAACAAAATAGGGGTGAGTGGGAAGCAAAACAGTTCCTAGGAGGATAATTAACTGGTCATTTGAATAATTCAAAAGAGAGATGTTGTTTGATTAAAACAGAATGGTGGTTGTGGACATGTGGATACAAGACAAATTTGAAATGTATTTTTGAAAGAAAACAATGAGACTCGTTAGTGGAAAGAATATGGGGCAGTGTGTCAGGCACAATCTGCTACACACCCAACATCAGAGTATCTTTTTATACTTAGCTTCCCAACATCAGCTAGGTATAAAAAATCCACTTGTCTTCAATGCCCTTCTTCTCTTTCAATAGAATTTGTTTTTTGTTTTTTTTTTTTCCCAGCTAATGAGAGTTCAGTAGATCTTAGAAAGGAAATGATCCCCTGTCTCAGTTGCAAGGGATGAACTATGATTGTCTAATTGAACAGTGCCATGGCAATTGAATTATTTTGGTCTGTGGTTGATCCAGAGTGGTCACCCAGCCTAATTCTGGAAAGGCGGATGTAAGCAAGTGAAAGCTCAGTAGGGTTTCTCTGAAGGTTTTTGCTTTCCAAATAGAAAGTGACAAACTCACCTGGCACGACTCTTCCCCTTTTTGTCCATACATGTTTGTTAGTTTCCCATTGCTGCTATAACAAATTAATACAAGCTTGGTGTCTTAAAATACAAAAATTAGTGATCTTACAGTTCTGGAGGTCAGAAGCCTGAAGTAGAACCCATTGAGTGAAATCATCTGGATGTTCCAGGGGAGAACCTGTTCCTTTGCCTTTTCCAACTTCAAGAGGCCACTTATGTGCCTTGGCTCATGATACCCTTCCATCTTTAAAACCAGCAATTGCTAGGTGAGTCTTTCTCACTCCACATCATTCTGCTTCCATGGCCACACCTCCCTATGTGAATCTCCTGGCTCACTGGACTCCTATGGTTCCATTGAACTCACCCAGATAAGACAGCTTAATCCCTTCATTTCAAGATCCTTAATTTAATCACATCTGCAGAGTACATCTGCAATGTAAGGCAACACATTCACAGGTCTGGGAATGAGGACTTGGGAGTCAACTCTGGGGAGGGGCATTTCCTACCTACCACAGTGTTTTTTAGTCATCAAATGTAAACATGAGGCCTGGGATCATCTGTCATCTTGTGACCCTGAGACAACTAACGTGAGAGAAAGACCATTCCAAAATGCAAATACTATCATTTACCTGGCCATGGAGCTGTTATTAGTAGATGTATAACTCGGGACTTCTTATATGACATAGGTAAACTCTCTATTGTCCAGTCTTCTTAAACTTGGGTTTTCTTTTTCTTGGAGCCATCCACAGTAAGGAAATGTGTTTTATGTTATGACCCAATAGAGAGCCATAATCCTTGTTTGAAAAACACTGTCCTAAGAATAAAGATTATTTAAGCTTTTTACTTTCACTTTTTTTTTGTTTTCTGCACATTGTACTGCATTTTATTTGAGCTATGTAAACAAGGCAATATTCACATTTAAATTGCTTGTTAAAAAGACCTCTCCGCCGGTCGCGGTGGCTCAAGCCTGTAATCCCAGTACTTTGGGAGGCCGAGGCGGGTGGATCACGAAGTCAGGAGATCGAGACCATCCTGGCTAACATGGTGAAACCCCGTCTCTACTAAAAATACAAAAAACTAGCCGGGCATGGTGGCGGGCGCCTGTAGTCCCAGCTACTCGGAGGCTGAGGCAGGAGAATGGCGTAACACCGGGAGGCGGAGCTTGCAGTGAGCCGAGATCGCGCCACTGCACTCCAGCCTGGGTGACACAGCGAGACTCCGTCTCAAAAAAAAAAAAAAAAAAAAAGACCTCTCAGCACTGAGCTCCATACAAACCTTAGCACCATCTGATATTAGTCAGCTACTGTTTCCTAAAATCCCCCTACTGTTTGTATTGAAGATTCTGTTTCACTCTGCTGTTTCTACTTTGTAGTCTTTTTTTTTTTTTAATTTTTTTTATTTTTGTAGAGATGGAGACTAGCCCGGGCTGGTCTCAAACTCCTGACCTCAAGTGATCCTCCCAACAACACCTCCTAAAGCGCTGGGCTTACAGGCATGAACCACCATGCCTGACCCACTTTGTATTCTTTCTGATGATTATCCTTCATCCTGCTGTCTTCTAACTGTAGTTCCCTCAAGGTATTTTACTTTTAAGATTTTTGACCAGGACCTATACTGAGAAATGCATTTTACATCAGAAGTTACCACACACATAGGGCTAATGTTTGGTTTTCAGCTATATTTTTGCAATTAGATTTTCTCTGAAAAAATAACTGTTATGTGGATAAAACAACTAAATTCCTATCAGATGTCAACCCCTTTGTGTGCTAGAGCCCACTGCCTTGCATTGTTTGAGGATTTGTTTATTTTGGACAATTATTCAATCTCTTTCCTGCATCATTAATTTCTTACCTTCTACAGGATTATGCTCTAAATTTCATTCTGTTGCACTCATGGAAAGAAGAAACTGGAGATGGAGGAGGGGGAGGAGGGGGAACTATGTCTGCAGCTCTACTCTAGTTCTCTGCTACCTTTAAAAGTAAAACTTATGGAAAGAGCCATCTATAGTCGCATTCTCTACTTCATCACCTGAGTTCCCTCCTCAGACCACTCTAATTGAGCTTTCATTGTCACTGCCTTTATGAACTTTTGTTAAGCTACATGCAGTAAAATCCAAAGGTAACTCTTCTGTTCTTGTCCAAAATGTCTTAGAAGTGTTCAGTGAAGTTTATTGCTTGCTTCTATGATGAAGGCTTTCTTCTCCTGGTTTCAGAAACCTCATCCTCTCCTTGCGTCTCCTTAGTCACTGAAACTCTCTTACTGGCTCCTCGGCCCAATCATGGTATGCCCCTGGGGCCTTTCCTGGGCCTGTACTCTTTTCTATATAGGGATAAAGCATTTTAAACCCATCTAATCCCTGGGCTTTAACCAGTATCTGTATAAATAGGACTTTCAATTCTATATGTCTCATTCTGAACTCTTTTGGAACTATGATTTGTGTAATCAAATACAGACTTGATATCTCCACATAATATAGAATATTGGAGGTACAGATTGCTTAATGATGATCTTCTTTGTCCACTTCATTTCCTGAAACTGAAATGTAGAGAGGTTGAATAACTTAACCAATTTCATGTTGCTAGTCAGAGGCAAAGCAGATATGCCTTCAACCAAAATTCAATCTGATTTTTACACTTTTATCTTTTCTCTCACTGCTGGTAGGTTTCACTGAACTGACAGAGATTTATATATTCCCCAATCTGATTATATTCCTGTTTATTGATTCAAAATTACCACTGCAATATTAAGTTGCGCTCTTTAAATTATCCCATCAAATAGTGATTGTTTATTCAGGCTTGCTGAGAGTCCAGATTATTTATGTAAATTTCAAAATCCCAAAGACTCAAATCTGATTTCCAAAAATATTTGACTTTAAGAGTATAGTTTCTTCAACTGAACTGTCTTTATTTACAAGCCTTTTAAGGATGAAGAGAAATTCCAGGTTTTGACACTCAGCTTTTATTAAAAAATGAATTTCCCACATAATATTTTTTCTCAACTGGGTCTTCATGCAATAATGTTAATTATCAAGATAAACAATCCAAAATGAGATTATAGGTAAACATCAAAATACTGAACAAATTCTCCATGATCATGGGGATGACTCAATTAAAGCAAATTGCAGCTAAATGCAGGGCAGCAATAAGGGAAACAGGGCAATAAGGAGATAAATTATCTGTATCAACAACAAAGTTCCAAAGCCAAAATATTAAGAGAAGTACAAATGATCTGGCTTTGGAAAATAAAACAAATGCCAACAATTTGGTATTACAGTGATCATGAATGCCAGGTACTTTGAATACATAGCATTTTGCATGCCAGATAGTTTACAGGGCAACAACAGTTACAGCAATGGAGGCTGTACAGTGAATGACTGCTGGTTTTGTTTTCCCCTATAACAACATACCACTACAGTAACTCTGCATGCTTTCATCTCAGTAACCTCTAGAGGTCCTTTATTACAAGGTATCAGAGCACTAAAAAGATTTCTGGGACTTCATTGAGTTTAAAAAACGACAGATTGGATTAAGAAAATGTGGCACATATACACCATGGAATACTATGCAGCCATAAAAAAGGATGAGTTTGAGTCCTTTGTAGGGACTTGGATGCAGCTGGAATCCATCATTCTTAGCAAACTAACACAAGAACAGAAAACCAAACACCGCATGTTCTCACTCATAGGTGGGAACTGAACAATGAGATCACTCGGACTCAGGAAGGGGAACATCACACACCGGGGCCTATCATGGGGAGGGGGGAGGGGGGAGGGATTGCATTGGGAGTTATACCTGATGTAAATGACGAGTTGATGGGTGCAGCACAGCAACATGGCACAAGTATACATATGTAACAAAACTGCACGTTATGCACATGTACCCTACAACTTAAAGTATAATAATAATAAATAAATTTAAAAAAAAAAAAAAAAAAAAACGGATGCATATGCCTATTTTTGTAATTGTTAACAGATACTTTTTTACATGGGGCAGGTTTTGGCTACAGCTACTTTTATTATTAAAACACAAGATTTTCAAGGAAGAAACCTAATGCCCTCATTTTATGTTATCAGTTTCGGAAAGAAATAACAATTAAGCGTCAGTCAATTGCCTTCACTTAGGAGAGGGAAGAAGAAAGCATAGCCCTCAGACAGACTGGGAGGCAGGAGAGAATTATGCAAAACAGGAGGTTTACTAAGGTCCTACAGATACATGCCTGGGTTCTTCTAAAAATACCTTCACCCACTCTCAGATATTGGGCTTAGGACTGTAAAGTATTGAGCTCAGTTCTTGTGGCAACAGGACATAAGATTCTAAACAGTTTTGGTTTGAAATGGACTAAGGTTATGTGGAATTGCTTTAACAAGGGATGCGAACAAGTTATTCTTCACTGCCAACCCTTTGCCTCCACTTTTGCTTCCTAAGATGTAAAGCCATGGTTTCCTGAAATGATTTGTTGCATAGGTGTGCCTAAATATTGTGGAACACAACAGCATTTGCTCATTATTAAATGTGTCAGATTCACTATCTTCAGCTGTTTATTTTCAATGCTAAATTTGTTCCTGTGTCCTTGCCTCCACAGTTTGTGAGTATACTTCCTGGTTACAATTTACTAGTTAAAAATACAGTTAGCTGGGTGCGGTGGCTCACACCTGTAATCCCAGCACTTTGGGAGGCCGAGGCGGGTGGATCATGAAATCAGGAGATCGAGACCATCCTGGCTAACACGGTGAAACCCTGTCTCTACTAAAAATACAAAAAATTAGCCAGGCATGGTGGCAGGCACCTGTAGTCCCAGCTATTTGGGAGGCTGAGGCAGGAGAATGGTGTGAACCCGGGAGATAGAGCTTGTAGTGAGCCAAGATCTCACCACTGCACTCCAGCCTGGGCAACAGAGCGAGACTCCATCTCAAAAAAAAAAAAAAAAAAAAAAAAAAAAAGAAAGAAAAAAGAAAAAAGTTACAGGAAGCACTAATTGTACTATTTTTAGTACAATTAGAAAGACGTTGTACTCATTTCCTTCACACTCAAAAAGAAAATTGGTTTTATGATTTTGTGGCAAGGCTTGATCTAAGGACGGAATATAACTTTTCTGTTATCACTGTATATTAGTGTTCTAACCTCAGCAGATATTTTTATGAATATATTTGAATAATTTCTTATACTCTTCCTGTCTTCTTCATTTTGTTAAAATAGATCAAGCCCAAGTATATTTGGGTTGTCTACCAATTCCAGTAGAGAATCTTGACTTGGAATTAGGTTACTTTGAAATATTTTCCAAAGTAACTCAATTTTACAGAATCAAACTGTACTTGTAGTTCATTTTATAGCTATGGAGAATATATATTTCTAATTTCCACTTTAGAGGGTTTTTTTTTTTAACCATCACAACTAGGAATTTTAATCCTTTGTCTGAAAAATTATACCATACATATTTCCCTCAGCACCATTTGGTATGAAGTACTGCCCATTAGAAGCAAGCTGAACATTTTGAATATATATTCATCTCATATGGGATGACCTTGCTCAGTAGGTCATAATTTGAAGATCTATTACAACTGTGATTAATAGGACTCCTCCCGACCAGTATCTGAAATAAATGCAAATGGCCACCATAACACAATTACTTGGTTTTCATTTTAAAGTCTTTCTACTTAGAAACTAAGTATACATAGAAATTACACATCTCAGTCTGGCTGACAGACTCTCAGATGGGTGGACCTATTACAATCTATGCAAACAGGAAGACCAGGTCACTCATTAAACCATGGTCCATACAAATGGTGCAATGGGTTTTGTCGCAAGGACTGATGGCTAGATAATTTGACAAAAAGGCAGAGAAGAATTGTGAAATAACAAAACAAAACAAAACAAAAAACAGATCAATGGCTATATAATTTGAAAGCATCACGTATCCTAGAAAGAAACAGTTTATGCTGTTATTTAGAATAATTACCATTTTCAATTAGCTGACGTTTCACATAGCTTTGGGACTATAGCAAGGTAATAACCCTCAACATCTAATCTCAGCCCTGCCTTTTGTCAGTGATCTCCTGATATTTCTTCAAAGGCAAATCCAATACTTTGTGAGCAATGGCTTTCTTTGTCATAAATAGCAAGTAGTGTGTAGAGTTCAAAGGAAGTTCAAGTGATATACACACTAAGGCAAATATCTCGTGTTAAAATTTCCCTGAGTATATGAATATTTTTTTCCTGGCTATTTCCTTAATGAGTATATACTTTTAATGCAATAGAGCAGTAATTTTATTGTATTATGATGACACTATAAAAACATAAAGGAGTTAAAAGTTCCAATGCAGATTTCTATCCCATCAGTGTCCATACAATTTACATAACTTTTTAAAGCTAAATTATAAAACTTAAGTATTCACATCATTTTATGATACTGTTTGAAATTTGAATGTATAGTATGATACATAGTTTAAAATAAATTAGCCATTTCCTATTTGAAAAATAAAATCCTCAATCTGTAAGAGAACACATAATAATACTGATGAGAATCATTTGTTTTGAAATGCTTATTTGGTCCGCACACCAGACCATTAGTCCAAAAGCACAGGATTAAGTCTTGTCTATTCAGTGGCCCGTGCCATACGTACTTAGTCACGTGGTCCTCTGCCTGGTAGAAGACTTCAATCACTACACTGGAGCTGAAGAGAAACAGTGTGATTGAACATAAATAAAACATTGCAACCCATAAGTCCTGAAACATAAAACTCAAAGTCTGCATCTTATTGGTGACTGGTTAGTTGTATCATCTCTATTGGGCATTGAGGTACTAGTGATAATTAAAACTATAAACTTGCAAAAATATTATAAATGCATTAGACCTAATAAAGATCTAGACAATGGATGAAAATATGTGGTTTGTGCTGTCCAGAACACAATCCTTGGAATCTAGTTGTGAAATGCTGCTCTATTCCTCTTAATAATTTTTAGAAATATCATCAATATCTGTTTTTGACAATTTTTATTAAAGGGGCAAATGGTCATTAATGTTTTAGATCAGTTTTTCCATTAGATACCAGACAGAATCATCTAGGTACGAAAAGTCAATCATAAATAAGGTACTATTCAGTTAAACTGCTTTGATCACACAAAGAATCATGCTATTAGTTTGCATATTTCTTAAGATTTTAATTTCACGCTCTTCAGTGTGACAATTATATTGTCAGTTAAGTATGTCATTAGCAAAACTGGGAACCCTCAGACATAACGTTTCCATACAAGTCAAAATTAATACTGAGTTGATATCTAAAATGCTTACACTTACAAGATTTATCTTACTATAGCTCAGTGCATTCTACTTTTTTGTCACTCTATATATTCATATATAAATGAGCAACAAAATAAAGTCATTTAAAGACAAAGAATTAAGTGTCTGTTAAACTTCTTAGGTGTTGTAAAGTATTCCTCTATTGACCCTGCTCTCCTAGGCTCTGAACAAGTTGTTCTATTTGGGCAACTGGCAAGAGGTATTTGGATCTCCTGAATAGAATGCCCTAAGATATTCATAGGCCTTTCATAAGAAGAAAGGGTCTCAACACTTATTGAAACACTGCACATGAGCTAAGTTATGTATGTTATCTTATTTAATCTTCGTAACAACCTTACTAGCCTGAAATTTCCAGCAGACCAGGAGTAGCATTGGTTTTGCTCTACATTGTATCTTAAAGCAGCCAGCAAAATGGAAAGAGAACAAACTCCCAATAAATATTCCTAGAAAGAGAAGGGTATAGAAGTGAAAGGAAAGATAAGATGATATTATTGTACTCATTTTGAGGATGGAAAATCTAAAATAAATACAGAAGGAGTAATATGTCCAAGATCACACAGGAGGAAGTTATGGACCTAGCATTTCGTTCCTGATCTTTCAGAATCCCAAACCCATGGTTTCTGTACAAAATATGCTTCCAGTCATATATGTACCTTCATTTGCATTTTAAAAACAATACTTTATTCAAGCTAGCCACCAGCTAAGAGGGTCCCAATTATCTGGAATCTAAGTCCAAAGGAACACAATGATTGAACAGACGTGCTGTCAATATTTCTGCATCACTCACTTTCTGTAAAAACAGAACCACCTATTGTGGCAAGTCTGGGAACAGGTGAGCACTTATTTCACCCTCCAGCTCCATATTTTGAGTCTCATTGTGAATCAAGCATGCAAATGCCTGAACTTCTTTACTGTGATCTAACACATAGATATTCACGGAAATCTTCAGAAAAGTAATTTTTTGAATAAATAACTTTTTTAAATGAAGTGATATTTGAGCACTCTGGAGCACCATACAAATATAGGACAGACCGAAGGAATATATGCAGCTTAATTTGAGTTAGCATTTTTTGAAATTTTATATTGCAAAAGTATACACATTTACTGTTGTGAAATTAGAAGGAATTGACAGGCAAGGAGGGCGGTCTACAAAACACTCCATAGATCCACCATACTGAGACAATGCTTAATGCTTTGATGGATTTATTTATTTTATAGTTTATATGCATATGCATGATTGTATACATACATGTGCATGGTTAAGTAGAAATGGTTCTCCTTGGTGTTCTGTTTATCCATTTATTGTTGTGAAGTAAATCCCCAAAGAGTACATTTGCTTTGCCCGAGGGAGTCTTTTGCTACATGCTGCTGTACATAATGAAAACTAAAAAAGAGGCTAACTTTTCAGCCTTGTGACCTTGTGGTGATTCAAACAGAGGCTTCATGGAAGGCAGATTCAGAAATGAACTTGGTGTGTGTGGGTGGTTATGCTTGGCATTATTGTTTGTGATAGTATGATAGGGACGATTTCAGAGTCCACCAACTGGGAACTGGTTAAGTAAAGTGTGGTACATCCAAACGATGCATGCTGTGCAGCTGAAAAGAAGAATGAGGAAGACCTCTGTAGTCAGGTAGAAGAATTCGGACCTATTGTGTGTGTTTTTTAAAAGGGAGAAGGAATGGTATTGTATGTGTGGTATGCTAATTTTTGTGTTGAGAGAGAAGAGTAGAATAAGAATATACATGTGTAATTTGCAAAGATACATTCTGAATGATATATAAGAAATGAATTAAAAGTATTTGGCTGTGGAAGGAGAATAAGACTGTGAAGGGGATTTTGCCCCATACTTTTATGGATAATTATGTTTAAAACATTTCTGGACTATATATTTGTACACATGACCCTTTAAAAAGTAAGTGAATGAAGGAATGAAGTAGGATTATGAGAAAGAGATAAGAAAAAAGGATCTAAGGGGCTGCCCATCTTTTTAGTGCCCAGTGAATATTAATACATAACAATAGCAGCAAATATTGGAAGAGTAGCCCCAGGAGGGTGGTAGGGAGTCAGCCTTCCCTTTGTCTTTTCCTCAATTTCATATATTAAAAAATATATATACACACACACACACACACACACACACACACATATATACATACACACACATATATATATTCCGAGAACATTAAAAGAATGTGAAACAAAAATGTCTCCAGATCTCTTAAAATAAAGGGAAGATGGGACAACTTTATGTAGTGCACTTCCCCAAAATGGACTGGTTTCCCTTAAGAGACAGGGATTCTAGCCTACATGGGATACATATGGGAGAAAAACCAAGAAAAAGAAAAGAGATTTAAATATAAATAAATGAAAATAACACTTCTCCATGGTTATAAAGGAAATCACATTCTTTTTGTAATTCTTTGGATGACAAATATTAAGAAAAATCTTTAATTTGCCACTCAAAACATTCTGGTTTGTTGCTTTTTATACTTTTTTATGCATGTAAACATTTTAAAAAGTAGAATCATAATAGATAGCCTTTTGTCACTTACTATATTTTGGACATATTTCTGTGGCAGTAAATATATCCTGGCATCATCATTTTTAATAGCTGGATGTATATTAATTCCTTTCCTTTTTTTCCTTTCTTTTCTTTTTCCTTTCCTTTCCTTCCTTTCCTTCCTTTGTTTCCTTCTTTTCTCTCCTTTTCCTTCCTTCCTTCCTTCTTCATTTCCTTTCTTTTCCTTTTCTCGTTCGTTCGTTCGTTCGTTCCTTCCTTCTTTCCTTCCTTCTTCCTTTCCTTTCTTTTCATTTTCCCCTTCCTTCCCTCCTTCCTTCCTTCCTTCCTTCCCTCCTTCCTTCCTTCCTTCCTTCCTTCCTTCCTTCCTTCCTTCCTTCCTTCCTTCCTTCCTTCCTTCCTTCCTTCCTTCCTTCCTTCCTTCCCTCCCTTCCTCTTTCCCTCTCTCCCTCCTTCCCTCTCTCCCTCCTTCCCTTCCTTCCTTCTTTTTTTCTCTCTCCAAATGCCGAAGTCACAGTTCACTTAATTTTTGTCCTGCCAAACTTGAAAGTGTTTTAACTTAGTGATTTTAGTGTAAACAGGAGCAGGAGAGAATATAATTATCTAGGTCTTGTTCTGTCACCCAGGCTGGAGTGCAGTGCCGTAATAGCTACTGCAGCCTCAAATTCCTGGGCAGAAGCAATTTTCCCACCTCAACCTGCCAAGTAGCTAGGACTACAGGTGTGTGTCACCACACCCAGCTATTTTTAAAATTTTTTTGTAAGGATGTGAATTTCTTATGCTGCCTAGGCTTGTCTTGAACTCCTGACCTCAAGTAATCCTCCCACCTTGGCTTGTCAAAGTCCTGGGATTACAGGTGTGAACTACTGCTCCCAGCCGAGAGTTTAGTTTTGTTTGCTAGTGGTGTTCTTGGTATCTTTTCTTATTTGAGGCTTTGGTGCTAGTGCTGAAGCATTACACTCACCATCCAAGGTTTACAGGACTTTTGTTTTGACATGGAACAGATGGAACAGTTTAGTTCTGCATCTTTGCAGGTATACAAAATGTGCCTACCAGGACTCTGCCTGTATCCATTGAAAGCAAGAAGTAATACAGTAAAACTTTGCCTGGCTAGAGGCTTCGAAGGAATGGAGTGTTCTGGTTGAATTCTATTAACTTGGAAGTATGAAGGTGAAAAAATTCAGAACTTAAATTTCCTTTGAATGCAATTTGAAAATATAGCCAATGATTCCACTTTTCTTCTCTAGTAAGTTTGGACATTCTTATCTACTTGGTGTTTTATTATAGAACTCCTAGTGTGCCTGAGACTTATTGTGAAGATACTTTTTTAAAACTTTAGCAGTAAGAGGATGTAAATGGTTTTGTGTGAGATCAAGCTGGATAAGAACTGATACCTATAAATATACTTTTTAGAGTAAACCTCTGATTATCACTTGTTTTCTTATTGAACTCATAAAAATAAAACACATTGGATGGAGGGTGGGAGTAGGAAGGAGAGTTATGTGTTATGTATTTTAATTGCATGTCATTGTTTCATATCAAACAGAACATATAGTATCCCTGGCTTTGGGCCTCCAGAAGGAAACACATTTTTCTACCTGCTGTATGGCAGAGGTTCTTAAATACCTGGAGGGATGGCTGCAGCACAGATTGCTGAGCCCTACTCCAGAGTTTCTGATTCACCAGGTCCAGGGTAGGGTCTGGGAATTTGCACTTATAAAGAGTTCTCAGGTGCTTCTGGCGCTGCTAGTCCAGAGATGACATTACTGAGAACCACTCTTGTCTACTAACTGTAAATTATAGAACTCTAGACAAAAGCTTGGTTTGGTCTGGAATAAGAAGCACACAGGTTATGGAGCAAATCATGAAAGATTCAACCCTTGATCCCAGTCTCGTGTGGAATTCAGGTAAAAAGCAGTACACAGTGACATAACACAATTCTTGGTTTTCACGATTGTAAGTCATAGCCAAGTATGTGAGAAATTCAGTTTCATTTGCAAAGCTTAGAGAGGCCAGGTGATTCTAGAAAAACGGGCCTTGTATTTGTTTTAAACCGGTAAAGTGCTTTGAGTGCTTATTAAATTGAAAGCTTCTAAAATTTACTTTGTATTTTATTTTATTTCTTTTGAAATGGAGTCTCGCCTTTTCACCCAGGCTGGACTGCAGTGGTGTGAGCTTGGCTCACTGCAACCTCCGTCTCCTGGGTTCAAGTGATTCTCTTGCCTCAGCCTCCGAAATAGCTGGGATTACAGGCACCCACTATCATGCCTGGCTAGTTTTTGTATTTTTAGTAGATATGGGGTTTCACCATGTTGGCCAGGATGGTCTTGAACTCCTGACCTCAGGTGATCCACCCGCCTTGGGCTCCCGAAGTGCTGGGATTATAGGCATGAGCCACTGCACCCGGCTCAAAAGCTTTGTGTTGTTACAGATATTAGACATTTATTGTTCAAGAAAAAAAAATCTTAATAACGTAGGAGAATAAGAGACACGTTTTTCCAAAAGAGAGAAACTATTGTGATTTTATCTTATTGGAATGTTGGATAATATAGTCTGCTTCATTAATCATCAAGCATGCTATGGATTTTCCATTTTTATAGGCTCTGTATCTCAGTTATGGTAATACTGGTAATTTTTGTACTGTGTTTGAAGATGAAAAATACAGGCCACAATCACAGATCTTGCATAGAAGCTGGATAATGAAGATAGCTCTGGAAGAACACATAGATACACACACACAGACGCACGTATATATAAAGTATGCACACATATATTTTTTAAAGTTTTAAAGCTTTTAAAGCAAAAGCCAGCCCCTTCCCTCTCTCAGACTGGGCGGCCCCTCCATTCTCTCAGAGTGGGCGGGGACAGCGGTTGCCTGGGCAGCTTTCCTTGTGATGCCACAAGTCTCTCTGTACATACTACTGCCTGGCCACGCCCCTTTCCCCTTCATCTTTCTCATTGACCAATGGGCTTGTAGCATTAAGGCCACACCCCCTTTCTGCATTCTACTGGGGCCCTGGTTATGCCTCCTCTGGCTCAGTCCCACAGCTGCCTGGTAGGCGACTGGAGGTGTTGATCAGTGCTCGCTGGGATTTCGCTGACGTGGCCCCAACCCCACCTCCCTCCCCACCCCGTGATGGCAGAAGAAACTTGACTGAACAAATTGGCCACAGCAAAGGAAAAGGTAAAAACGCACCAGGTCATGGTCCCCCAACCCAGCCACAGCTCCCCTCTGATGGCAAGACCACTGCCAGAGTCCTTACCACTCCTGAGACTCACCTGACTGGGACCTCCAACACCGGCGCCTCTGGGGTCCCCCCACCAAAGTCTTGTCAATCAGCCCTGCCCCTTCAGCAAGCAGCCCAGTCCCTGCCCTTGCCAATCACCCCAGATTGACTTTGGGCAGGTGACTCCTGGGGCTCCCTGCTCCATTACGGGGCCCTCACCTCCTGCTGCCCCAAGCTTGACCTCCCTAGGCTGTTGGGCTCGAGTCTCCAAGGACCTGAGCCCCCCAACCGCAGGCCCCACCCTTGTCAGTTGTCCCTGGGTGACTTCGGGCTGGTGACTCTTGGGGCTCTCTGCTGTGGACTTTACCGTCCACTCCTGCTGCCTCAAGGTCGACCTCCCTTGGCTCTCTGTGCTGACGTCTCCAAGGACCTGGGTCCCAACCCTGTGTTTCCCTCCCCCATTGTGGAGTGGTGACTCAGACATCGTACTGATGTGGTCCCTCCCCCCGACCAGGAGGAGTGGAATGTAGTGATGTCGCAGTCTGCCTAGGAACTGTCATTACTGCAAGAGCAGCCACTGATCTTACAACACAGTCCCGTAAACATTCTCGCTCCATTTCTGGTTCCTCTGGTCACAGCACAAATTTCCAACTGGAAGGGGAATGGAGACTATGGGACCTAGGAGCAAGAGGTTTCAGGCTGCCTTACTCCCTTCACATAGACATTGACAGTGGGAAAAGCCTGCACTTTCCCGGTGAGCTCAAAATATGGACATTATCTCTGGGTGGCAATGGGGGAATGGGTTTGGTTTGGTTTTTCTCCCAGGCTTCTACTTTCCAGAGAGATTTTAACATTTTTTTCTGAGTTCTCCACCTCATATTCTAATTCTCCATGGTTCTGGGACCAGACTGCCCTTCATTCACTGGTCTCTGAAGTGAGATTTGCTCATCTTCTGTGGGATAGATCTTGGGAAACTGAACTTGACAGCTTGAATCTTCCTCATATTATCTGAACCTGGGGTACTCTGAGTGCCACAGGATAAATGTGGGACATCTTTCTGAAGCATCAGTTTCTGTTGATTCTCCTGAGATCAAGAGAAAAAACATTACTGTACTTAGGGATGACAGTCACATAGGTTTCTAAGAGTATACCAGACTTCTCTCTGAAATGAGGTTTGGGTTGCCTTCTTTCTGATAAATTCCCAGATTTAACAGAAAGGCTTCCTTCTGCCATGAGGACACATTGATATAAAATTTGAGAGGTACTGGTGCACTGCTTCACACTAATAGACAAGTGAGGATGTATGACTCTAAACCATGCGGCATACAGTTCCTGCCTACTTAATGTTTACTTTTTTACCTCTGCTTCTGGTTTTGGTCCCTGGCAGCTACTGATTCTCGGCAAAACCCCAGAGCTTGGAGTCAGAAGACTGAGTTTCAAAGTTCCACTATCACCTTTTTCTTTCTCTCCCTCCCTCCCTCCCTCCCTTCCTTTCTTTCTTTCTTTCTTTCTTTCTTTCTTTCTTTCTTTCTTTCTTTCTTTCTTTCTTTCTTTCTTTCTTTCTTTCTTTCTTTCTTTCTTTCTTTCTTTTCTTTCTTTCTTTCTCTCTTTCTCTCTCTTTCTCTCTTTCTTTCTTTCTCTCTTTCTTTCTTTCTCTCTCTCTCTCTTTCTTTCTTTCTCTCTCTTTCTCTTTCTCTCTTTCTTTCTTTCTTTCTTTCTTTCTTTCTTTCTTTCTTTCTTTCTTTCTTTCTTTCTTTCTTTCTTTCTTTCTTTCCTGGCCATGATATCAATCCCTCTTGGTCACTAACTGATTGTGACAACACTTTGTACAGTTGTTGGTGTCATTAAATCAGCTGGTGTATAAGAGTATTTTGTAAAAACTGTAAAGGAGGATGTGGCTGTAGGGGCTGATAGTTCTCATGAGTATTACTGCTCTTCTTTCCCACAGTTAAAAAATATTGGCAGAGAAACAGCCCGGGAGTTCCAGCAGGAGCAAAGAGGAACAGGAAAACAAATGGCAGTGGCCCTGAGACAGCCACTGCTGATGGTTGCCACTCACCTGGAGATGTGAGTCTTGGCTGGCCAGGCTTCTGGGAACAGGGGGCCCAAGGAGCAGTAGAGGGTAATTGTTAAGATTGGGGATGGACTGTTAGGTACTGGTTAAGAATTCTGGGTTTGAATCCTGCCTCTCCGTCTGCTAGGGATATGATGTAGGGCAAGTTGCTTGAACTCTTTGGGTCTCTCTTTTTACATCTGTATAATAGAGGTGGTATTGTTTGACTTCCATTTGTGAAGTTTAAATGAGATTTGTTATTGTTGTTTTTATGTTAATCCCTAGTACATGACCTGCTGTAAACACCCAGGACACCCAGGATATTGTCATTGCTGTTTGATTTTCCTCATCCCCAGTCTCAAGGGGAAACCAGGGCAATGAGAACAGTCACTTGCCATCAGGACTCACTGAAAGGGTCCCAGGGTGGGATGGAGGGAGATAAGAACCATGAGAGAAGTTGGCACAGAGGAGTTTTGGGAGAAAGGGTCCAAGATAGGCAGAAAAGAAAATGTTGCCAGTTGATGGGGAAGAAAGGAAGTCAGAGGGCTTAGACACTGAGGGGGTCAGAACATCTCCATGTACACTCTCATCTCTTGTAGTCAGCAACAGGTATCCACGGGGAGGGCCCTACATCATCTGCTTCCCTGAAGGATCTGGAGGTAAGAGGCTCTGGGTGGAGGTGCAGTGACCCTGCAGGCCAGCCCTCCAGCCTCCTCCCACAGCGGGGACTGGGTGCCCCTCTGCCAGTTGAGACAGCCCACACACACTCTAATCCTAATGATTGTTCTCTCTACCTCTCCCCTGACTCCTCCTCCACCTCCTTCTCACTGCATGTGCCTCAGAGCCTGTGCCAAGAGCTAGCAGTAGTCCTGGACTCAAGGTCCGTAAAAATCAGTCAACTGAATAACATCATCAAATCTCTGGTAAGAGTCCAGTGGGGTTCCCTGATTCCACGCTGCCAATATTGGGCTCCAGTTTCCCCTTGGGGCCCTGAAGAATGGGACTGGGTTCCCCTGGTGTCAAGGGCAAATAGGGAGTTGGGGAACCCAGGCCTCAACTGGAGGGAACCCAGAGCATGCAGCATGGCTCTTCTTTTGCTGCCCTCTTTGCTGACTCTCTCCTCTCCAGTCACCCGTGCTCCTTGCTACACATGCCCTGGGGTTGTTGCCCTTCGGGGAAGTGCTGGCCTGACTGGTTGTCAGGGGCCCCGTATTTCTGCCGTGACTCAGTCCCTAATTTGCTCTTTGATTCTGGACAAGCCACCTCTTCTTTTTGAGCTCATGTTTCCAGAGGAGATATGGAGTATCAGAATATCTTTCTGTTAGTTCTGAGAGTCAGAGATTTAAAGGCCCCCTACAGTGGAAATCTCAGTGCCAAGGGCTCCTGTCTGTCCTTTTCCATCCTATATCTGCTGTGAAGAACTGTACCTGGCCCATATGTGCTCAGAAATGTTTATTGAATGAACGCACTTTTCTAAATCACAAGCTGGCAGAAGGGGGGCCTTTCCCAAACTCTCTCTCTAGAGGTTTATGTTACTCTCTTCTCAAGAGATTACAGATTCAGACTTTGAGTTCTGTGGCTGTGGTTGAAAACCAACAAAGACCCAAATCCTCTGTCCTTGGGAGCTTGACCAGGTAGTGTTCCCTTTGGGTCTGAGAACTTTGTCTTTAAAATCCATCCCTGGCCCTGCCTACCACTTCCTGGTCTGGGGAATAGAGTTGAGGGGGCCACCCTCCATCATCTTAATTTGACTCTCCCCACAGAAAGAACAGAAGAAACAAGTGCAACATCAGCTGGAAGTAGTAACGTGATTTCTTTGTTTGCTCGCGACGTGACTGCTGGGTTTGGGGGGGCACTCAGATGTAGAGGCCCAAGTCTCATCTCACCCACTCCCAGCCTGCGGAAGAAGGCTCACCCCTCAGATTCCACCCCATCCCTACAGGGTCCCTGATAACCTGGTCCCATGGGTGGGCCTGTCCTGGGGCATTGGTGGCATTCTGGGGGCCTGTCTCTTGCTGTGCCATCTCTGCATCCCCCTGGTAAGAGCTCTGTCTTC
This sequence comes from Macaca mulatta, assembly GCF_049350105.2. NCBI lineage: Eukaryota > Metazoa > Chordata > Mammalia > Primates > Cercopithecidae > Macaca > Macaca mulatta. The sequence continues at coordinate 90,075,157 of NC_133412.1, forward strand.
CTCTTCCTATAGGAAAAGAAAGCAAACAATGAGAAACAAAGCCGAAAGGGAGCTAGAGGTGAGTGGAGGCTGTGCAGTTCCCTCCTGTCCTCCGGAGAATGTTTCTTTCCTTCTCTTTCAGCACTTGCTTTTCTCCCAAAGGTTCAAATCCAGAGATTGAACACACAGAAAGGGAAACTAAATACAGACCTATATCACATGAAACGTTCTCCCAGATACTTTGAATGTAGGAATCTGGGCACCTTGTCATCCTTCAACCTGGCACTTTGACATGTCTTTAGGGGGAGTTCTTTGGGCCCCGTCTCAACTCTCTCATTACAGATGAGTCCAAGGATCTGGCCAGCCGCCTGCAACATTCATTGCAGCGTATAGCAGAGTTAGAGCGGGCTCTCTCTGCTGTCACTGCCACACAGGAGAAGAAGGAGATCAGTGTGAGTTCAGCCACTTGTCCTGTCCCCTGGCAGCTTGGCTTCCTAGATGGAGGAGTGAGCCTAAAGCTCCATTCTACAGGATGGAGTGTCCTGCCCAGAACACAGCATGGCCTTTTCCCTCTGCTTTTGTGTATGGTTGTTAGAGCAGCCTGGGGCTGAGTCAGCTGCTGTGGGTGAGTTGGGGCCCACTGTGGGGAGCGAGCACTGGACGCAGAGCTTGGAGGCCAAGTGCCTGCCCTGCCCTTACCTGGCTGTGGTCTTGGCCAAGTCTTAGGTGGGGTATTGGGTATTTGTACTGCATAGGAACAGAAGAATACCTTTAATATGTTACCACTTCTGTAAAGAGAGGAAACGTGTGTGTGTGTGTGTGTGTGTGTGTGTGTGTGTACATACTATAATAGACATAAAACATGTCTGTAAGCATTCATAAAAAACTCAGGAGAGAGCAACAGGGTGGCTGGGAGATACTTCCCTTCTGTACCTTCTGAGTTTTGGACTATGCAAATGTATCATCCTTTCAAAAAGTGAACAAAATATTAATTTTCCCCTTCCTATCTGTGCTCCCACCCCCAGCAAGAAAAATGGGCTTAGAGAATCGGATAGACCTGGGTGTTCAAATCCCAGCTCTGCCTAAGTGATCTTAGGCAAGCACTTAACCTCGAATACTCCATGTTTTTTCATCTACACAATAGAGGTAATCATAGTAACTGTCTCCTATGGTAGTTGCGAGGATTAAATGGGATTGCCAGCATGGTAACTGGTGAAGCACTCAATAAAAGTTCAAACAGTGGTAGCAATAACAGTAATAACAAAGCAATATTATCTGATCTCTCTGGACCTCTGTTAGCCAGCTGTAAATTCAGTCTCTTTCCCTGTCCCTTCCAACTTGACTGAGTTCTTTTAAAAACCAGACCACAGGCTTGGAAATGCCTTGATCTTTACTGACCAAGTTGTATATTGAGCCAAGCCCAGCCCTTTTACGGGGCACTGTGTGGAATGGCCCAGGCTCCTAAGATTGAAACTTCTCACTCTTCACCATCCAGACCTCGAGCCACAGTAAAGCTGTTATTCAGTGGCAGTTAGAGTGGTCCATATGGGAGCAGGCACTGCTGAATGCACACATGACATGGGTAAGGTTTTGCAGAGGGAGGGATGTGGAAGGAAGATGACCCCAGGTGGCCAGGAGCAGGTGAGGACCAGTGACGGCCCTTCCTAACTTCTCTGCCCATTCTTGCAGTTGAAGGAGTTGCTTAAACAAGTCCAGCTAGAGAGAGATGAATATGCTCAACACATAAAAGGAGAGAGGGCCTGGTGGCAGCAGAGGATGAGGAAAATGTCACAGGAGGTGAGATCTGACCCTTCAGCCCCCTACCTTCGATAGGTCACTGGATCTTTCTGGGCATCTGTAAAATGAAAATAGTACAGCCAGAGGTGGTCATGGGCTTTGTGGAGGTGGGAGCAGAGAGGGAGATGGCAGCCTGTCCAGCCACCAGCCCCTCTCTCCAGGGCCCTTTGCCCCCGTGCTTTGGGCAGGTTCGCACATTGAAGAAGGAGAAGAAGCATGATACACGTCGGGTAGAGAAGCTGGAGAGGAGCTTGTCCAAACAAAAACCAGAGGGGTAAGATGGGGCTGGCATGACCTGGGAGCAGGCCTGGCATCAGACGGCCCTGGGAGTGGCTTAGAGTGCCCCAGGGAGGTGAGTGGATGGAAGGGCTTTGAGGCAGAGGAAAAGAGGTCTGTGCCAGGAGATAGCAAGTCTTGTCGTCTCCATGAGCCTCAGTGTCCCCATCAGCAAAGGGGGCCCATTGTCAGCCACCCACAGTGCTCTCTATCTGAAAGTGGTTCAGAAGATTGCCTACCATCTGAGTCCGAGGAATTATTAGCAGTAAGGCCAAGTTTGGGGAGCCTGAGAGGAGCTGTGCACTAAGAGGAGGGTTTTTTGTTTTGTTTTGTTTTTTTGAGAATCCAGAGGCCCTTATTGCCTGCTTCCTTTCTCCGCTGAACCCCTGCCTCTGGAGCCTCCAGCAGTGCCCTCTGAGGTGGAGCTGCAGCATCTGAGGAAGGAGGTGGAGAGAATGGCAGGAGAACTCCAAGCCCAGGTGGACAACAATCAGCGCATGAGTGTCCTGATCTGGGGGCAAAAGGAGAGGCTTCAGCAGCAGGAGGAGAGGCTTCGGAGCAGCAAGAGAGGCTTTAGGAGCAGGAGGAGAGGTTTCAGCAGCTGGCCGAGCCACAGAGTGGCTTCGAGAAGCTGGTGTGTTGCCCACCTGGGGAGCCTGCCCTCCTCCCTAGCCCTCCAGGCCTTTGTTTCCCCACCTGTAAAACGGGACAGTGTAGCCCTCACGTGAAATGTTACTTCTAAAGGCACCTGTGAGCCAGAGCCCTGCTCTGGAGGCTGTGGAGAGAGGGGATGATTTTTCTCACCTGCCTCCATCCTTCCTGGTGCCATGGGAGGCAGACACCAAGTTCTTGGTTCTCCAGCTGCAGTGGGTGGCTGCTGATTGCTTCTGTCTGTCCAGAACAATGAGAACAAGAGCGCACTGCAGTTGGAGCAGCAGGTAAAGGAGCTGCAGGAGAAGCTGGGTGAGGTGAAGGAAACGGTAACCTCTGCCCCATCCAAGAAGGGCTGGGAAGCGGGCACCAGCCTCTGGGGAGGGGAGGTGCCAGGCCAGAGCCAGCTCCAGCTTTGGAGCAGGTGACCCCAGCACCCTCCAGGGCAGTCCTGTGACTGTTTCTTGCTTCCTGCCCTCTGACTATTAGACGTGTGAGGCCTGGGCTCCTCCCAGGTCTGGACATCATCATCCCAGCTAGAGGCATGGAGCTCCCAGTCATAGGGGAAGACACAGTGGTATAAGAGGCTCCTTATTCCAGGCACGGTGGCTCATGCCTGTAATCCCAGCACTTTGGGAGGCTGAGGCAGGAGAATCACTTGAGGTCGGGAGTTTGAGATCAGCCTGGGCAACATGGTAAAACCTCATCTCTATCAAAATTACAAAAAAAAAAAAAAAAAAAAAAAAAAAAAGCCAGGCATGGTGGCACATGCCTGTAATCCCACCTACTCAGGAGGCTGAGGCATGAGAATCGATTGAGCCCAGGAGGTGGAGATTGCAGCAAGCTGAGATTGCACCACTCCATGCCAGCCTGGGCCACAGAGTGACACTCTGTCTCAAAACAAAAACGCTTCTTAGATTAAAACCGCATTCCAGCCTCGGTTCCACTGGTCACCATTCAAATACTTTGCATCTCTAAGTCTCTGTTTGTTTAACTTCAAAAGGAAGTTATCATTTTCCTTACAGAGGAGTTGAGGATTAAATGAGATAATAGTTGGAAAGCATTAAGGATGTAGCACACTTAGCAGATGGTGGTTGTCTCTCACTGCTTTTCCACCAGTCTGTGGCCTACAGTTTAAATGGTGAGAAGAGAGTATGCGATTTGAGGCTGGGGAAGGAGGCATGGGGTTCTAGGAAAAGGAGGCAGTCACTTAGGCCCAGAGCAAGGGGCCAGGGCCTGGGCAGGTGACAGAGCCCCACATTTCCTTGGCTACCCTGTTAATGGTCCCAGAATCTGGAAGCCAGCCACCACATGCCCTCACACCCAGCATATTCCTGCAGGTGAAGCTGAAGAGCCAAGGGGCTCAGAGTCTGTAGCAGCAGCCAGACCATCACCTGGGTCACCTGCAGCAGTATGTGGCCACCTATCAGCAGCAGGTGGCCGCCTATCAGCAGCTGACCTTTGAGAATGAGGTGCTGCACAGGCAGTTACTGCAGCAGACCCAGCTAATAAACCAGCTGCATCACAAGGAAGCTTGGGGCAAAGTGGTGGCCAACCTGGCCCACAAAAAGTTGCAGGAGACCCAGGGGAGGGAGCTGCTGAGGCTGGGGCCCTAAGGGGGACAACCTGGCAAACTCTATGCCTTCTCACCCTTTCTTGGCCCCTTAGGAGCGCCTGGAAACTTCCAGCCAGCAGCACCAGCCCCTACAGGCCCAGCTGAGCCTCATGGTTCTTCCTGGGGAAGGTACAGGAACCTGCTCAGAGGAAGAGGAGAGAGCCCCAGGAGGAAGGGGGCACTGTTAGCAGCGCAGGATTGAGGAGTTGGAAGAGACCTTCAGAACAGCTGGTCCTTATGCCGACTGGGTGCCTGCACTAAGTTCGGCATCAATATGGTGACTTCCTGGGAGTGGGGTCCACCAAGTTGCCTAAGGATGGCTGAACTGGCCCAGGTCAGAAAGGGAGCAGGTCAGAACTCCAGCACTGACCGGTAGTGGGACTGTGCCTGGGCAGTATAGCAAGATCTTTGTCGTTAAAAGTAAAAATAAAAAACAGCAGCTTATTCCTCTCTGGGTAGGGGCTGGCTCAGGGTTACACAGTGATGGTGGAGGTAGAGGTGGGCCCACAGTACCTCCCTTGTTGGGTTGTCTGAGGACCCTTTTGGCCACCCCCCACAGGAGATGGAGGAGGACATCTGGACAGTGAGCAGGAGGAGGCACCTCAGCCCATGCCGACCGTCCCGGAGGACCTGGAGAGCTGGGAGGCCATGGTGAGCCTGACTCCCCCTGCACCCATTTTGCCACCTTCCTGTGTGGTCCCTCCAAGACCCCTTTATGCTCTTGGTTTCTCTGCCTTCTGATTTTTCCGGACCCTCACCCCTTCTGGGAGCCAGTGGTCAGACACCATTTCACCTGTGACCAACAGGTGCACTCTCTGAGGCCCCAAGGGAAGGGGCTGCGCTCCACCTCTCTGCCCGTTTGTTCTGTGTATGCCCCTACAAGAATGCTCACCTCTTGCCCTCAGGTGGCATTTTTCAACCCCGCTGGAGCCAGTGCCCAGGAGGAGCAGGCACAGTTCCGAGAGCAGGTGACAGAGCACAGAGTGTGCTGCCAGCGCCTGGCTCACCTGGTGGCCTCGGCCCAGCAGGAGCCAGAAGCAGTGATCCCAGCGCCAGTGACTGGGGGTGAGTCTCTGAGTGGGGAGACCCACCGGGTCCTGCAGGAGGTCATGGAGAAGCTAGAGGTGAGTGAGTCCTGGCATGGTCCAAGAAGGGCAGGGGTGGGACTGATTGCTGCCGCGATGTGACACCATTATTTTGGCTCCAGAGCGGCCTTATGGACCTCCTGGAGAAGGTGGACCTGAGGGAGTCGGTGGAGAAACTACAGCTTCGATTCATCCAGAACTGGAAAGACAGATGCCATCAGTGAGCTGGAGGCCAGGGCATGGCAGTGGGAGCTGCAGGGCCAACGGAGGGGCCTCAGCGTCTGAGCCCTGTTGTCCCGAAGGAAAGTTCATCACATTATAATAGAGCCAGGGGGTAGTGCCAAAGATGCAGCACCAGGAGGCCATCAGGCTGGCCCAGGACAAGGAGGAGATGAATGTAGGGTGTGCAACATATCTGATGGGGTGGGGGTGGGCGTGAGGGTGGGCGCTGGTAGCTGCATGACAGCTGAGCACCCCTCCATCCAGGTGAAGCTGCTGGAGCTGCAGGAGATAATGCTGTGGCTTGTGGTGACTACAACGAGGGGCACGGCAAATTTCCGGCCACTGCCCAGAACCCTGCTGATGAGCCCAGTCCAGGAACCCAGCCCCGCAGGAGCTGGGAGCTGCCAACAAGCATGGTGGTGAGTAGAGTCCTCAGGCAGGTGGGCAGGCAGGGGCAGGAGAGGCTCACACTGCGCTCAGATCCCCGCCTCCCTCTCCCCAAAGATCTTTGTGAGGTGAGCCTCACCGACAGCGTGGAGCACCCAGGCTTGGGCATCAACCCCTGTGTGCCATTCTTTTGCCGGGCTTCGCTGCCGAGAAGAAGGAGATTAACATCACCATCATCAAAGAGCTGGTCAAGAAATTTTAAAAAAGGAAACAAAGGTATGGGGTTAATCTCCTACCCAATTCATTTACTTCATTTGAATGTTAGAGCCACTCATGATTATTTGTGTTTCTAATTTACAATTTAAGTTTATTTGTAAAAAGTTAAAGGAGAGTGGGTCTCTGAGGCTTTCACTGATGTTCACTCTGGCATCCTGTAGCATTTTTCTTCTTTAATTTCATAATTGTAGGTCATTAGCATGCGTATCGAGTTCGCCCTTATGTGGTGGGAGGTCAAACACACAAAGACCCACTATTTGCACAAAACTATTGTCGCTGGTTTGGAATAGGCTGCCATGCTTTTTTAATGTTATTGCAGCACGTATATTCATTATGGAATTCAGATAAAATCTGCTTATGTTCTGCTACTGTTTGACCTAATCTTAGTCACAGTGAGCTCTTCATTAGCTCAATATGTGGTTTGCCCCCAAGTGTGCACTGTTTATTACTTTGTAATATGCCACTGTGAGTACTGACATTTAGAGTTGTTTAAAGGCTGAGAACTGGAAACAGCCTTTCCCCCATTTTCTGTGTATTGGTGATGGGAGTAACAACATTTTGGGGGATTTTTAAATCTCACAGAAGAGGAAAGTGGCCTGCTCTGGCAGGTGTGTGCGGGATAGAGTGTGTTTCATTTGTTCCGGTACCAAGAATGAGCGCTGTACTGTGGTAGTTCCCTCAGGATTTGTGTGTGCTCTGGGCTCATGAAGATGTTGCACCATGAGCTGCAGCAGTTGTGCTCTTTCTCGATGACCTAAAAAGGGATTATTTCTGAGGAATGAAAGGCTCCCATGGTTGACTGTAGATATGGAAAACCTTTCCTAGCTTAGAGCATTTGTATCTATAATACATTTTAAAGTCAGAGTTCATGTTACCTGTTTTAATCCCATGGCCACATGTCCCAGTACACAAAAGAGTGCTGGTTGGCATTCTTCTTAACGTATTTAGTAAAGATCATAAGAAATCCTTTGAGAGTTTAGATGTCCCTGGAACAGGCATATGGGCTCTAGTCAAGAATGAATTAGAGTGAAGGAAAGCTGTGTGACACCTGGCATTCCTCTCTGTTCATGGGGCTTCTTTGGGGCTTGAAGATTGATTTACCATCTAGACCTCTCTGGATAATACTTATTCTTCAACCACCTTGGTTACTCTGACATAGGAATTTACTTCTTTTCCTTGAATGGAAAACACTTTAAAAAATAATAACAAACATTATTATAAACTAATATATGTGAGAGTACTTAGTTGAAACAAAAAGGAGTTACAGTAGACAGTATTATACTATATTTGAAATTCAAGGAGAAGTTTATGCAATTTAAAATGTTTATAAACTACAGTGCAATCTACTGCTTGCGAATGTCAATGTATTATCAGGAAACGTGTCTATACAATCACAGAGCTATATTTCCTCACAAACTTCTTCACAAAGAGTGAAATATGTTTTTGTATCTCTTGGTTTCAGTTAGGGACATATTTTGTGCAATATTTATGTGATTGTGCCTATCCATGATGAATGAATGATTTCATTCATATATTGCCTAAATCATAACTTGATGATGCTTGGGAAAGACTCAACAGTTCAAACTTCATGAAGTTCAAAACACATCACCTTATTAGGATGTAGGGAGATGTGTACGTGTGCTCCCTGGGGTGGGGATTTCTAGTTACTAGACCATCTCAATTTTTAGCGTGATACTCTTATAAATACGACATTAACAGGAGAGCAACAATACGATTTTACACATGGAATAACAGATATGCCTGCATTCACTGAAAGAGTGCAAATATTGGGTCCTTGTGTCTTCAACTGACTCTTCCAAATTATATGAATGTATCAATGTATTAGATAAACCCAGTTTCAGAATGATAAAGAAAAAATGTTAGACCAAATAATGCGGCTAATTAACAGTGGTAGGATTTCTAGCCCGTGGGTTTAAAATGGACTTAACGTCCTGTTCTTGCCTTTTATTTTCTGAACTTGCCACTTTTGCATTCTTTGAGTTCAGTTTAAAGACAGTTACTTTAAGTCCATTTTAAACCCTTGGGCTGGAAATTGTACCACGGTTAATTAGCCACCTTTATTTGGTCTAATGTTTTTTCTTTATCATTCTGAAACTGGCTTTATCTAATACATCGATAAATTATTTCAAAGGTACTTTTAACGTTGAAACCACTTCACTTTTATCCTGATAAATATCAATGACCAGGAATGACCAGCAGATAGTGTTTAGCATCTGTGACCAATCTGACAATAATGTGTTCATCAGCTGCCTATGGATTAAATCACATACTGGCATATTGAAGCTGAATGTCAGTCAGGAAAATAAATTTACTATATTAACTGAAATACCACTCTTTGTGTATTTGTTGTATATTTAAGAGAAAGCTAAAAAGAATGGAAATCATATGACAATAACTTAAGTCTTTCTTCAAAGTGCGTACAGTCTTTTGCGATACCTCATTCAGTATAAGGCAGCTTTTGATTTGCTTGGAAGGTTAGAGTTCATCAGAAACATAGAATTTTAAAATGCGAGTTCAACTGAATAAATTTGAGTTTCTGTAGGAAGAATCAAAACACCTATTTAAAGATTGCAATATATAATAATTATTTTTAAAGTAGTTGATTAAACCTGATAGGTTTTCCAGAAATGAAAAAAAAAAAAAATCAGTTCTAAAACCAAAGTTGATTTTTAGAAAATTTGAAATTTGAAAATATAAATCAGCTCTATCTGTAATATAGTTTCTCTAAACCTTTACTTAAAGAGTCATTTAAAAATAGTATAACTATTAAAAAATGTAACTGCTATCTTAATGTTCTGAAATAAGTTAAAACATTTTAAAATATGAATACTGTAGCTTAAAAGAAAGAAACGGTGGGAATGAAAAGTAGAGAAAGAAATGCCAGTTCCAGTCCAAAGCTTTAGTTGCCAAGCTTTCTTAGAATGAATTTTACCTATTTATAAATTCTTGTAAACAGAATGTATAATGGAAATACTGAAAAACTTTTGCCTAAAGTGGAATTATTGACTGCTGGTGTGATGCTACTGTAATGTAATAAATTATTAAATTATTGCACATTGCTGCTTTTGCCTTAAAATTTTATTTTGCCTGTCTTGAAAACTATAGTATTAAACATATTGATACTGTGCAAATGTTGGGCATGCTTGGCATGAGATAATCTGTTTCATTTTTACAAAATTGGAATATAACTATGCAAGTGTTTATTAAGAGAACACAAAATAAAAAAGTTACAGGATTAAAAAAAGTTATGGGGTGGAAAATTATGGGATAAAAAATGTAAAAAAGTTGTGACAAAAAAGTTGTGGGATAAAAGTAGAAAAAAGTTTCATGAACAGTTACAAAAAAAGTTATGAAAAAGAAGTTATGGGATTTTTTAAAAAGTCATGGGATAAAAATAAAAATTAAAAGCAAGTCCCTGTCAGCAAAGCCTGGGGAAATGGGGCTGGAGTCTCCACTGCCACCATGTCCCTACCACCCCTTCCCAGTCACCCCGTTACAATTAGGGTAGCAACACAAGACCTCTGTCTAATGGGGAAAGACAAACAGACCCTTTGCTGCCTTGACCGGGGATGAGTTCTTAGATTTCTGGATGATGATGATTGTTATTTAAGAGCCAGAGGCTGGTGGAGTTGGTTTGTTCGGAGGAGGTCTGATGGTCTCCTTACTCTCACCATAGCAAGTTTTCCCTCAGGGGGTCTCCCATCTTCTTATTCAGAGAGGTAGCTGAGGTGGGCCAGTGGGGCTAAATGTGGACCAGGCGAGGGCACGGGCTGCTGGGGTGGGCCCCCTTCCCCGATGTACATATTGTGTCTGTGTAATGTTTTGTATATTCCACAGGGTAGGGCCGCCCTTGTATCGTAGCTAGTGGAGGTTGGAGCTGACACATGGGGAGGAGGTTCTAATAATTATTTGTGGCTGGGAAACTTATTTATTGCTAGCATAGGACAAAGGAAGGAGGAGGGGATGGACTCGTGACTCCCTGGTGATGCGACTCCTGTTTATTTTGCTTTTTATTTTGGAATAAATGGATTTAGCCATACTGCTTGGTCTGGTGTGTTCCCATTTCCCTCACTGGGTCCTGGAGTTTGTGCCACTGGACGGGGAGTCCTAGAGTGTCTGAGCATGTCCAGCTGGACTGTTGGGGACCTTCCAGGCCTGTTACCTGTTGCTGCCTGGTGACACCTGGGGGATTCCATGGGAACTGCCATGGAGCCTATGGGGTGCAGTCTGGCCCTGACAGCCAATAGACTCAGAAGCCTGATCTGGCGGTGGCCAGGAAGACAGGTACCAGCACCTAAGGGCACTGACCTCCACCCACCCCAGGCATCTTCAGTTCTGTCTTCTTGCCTCCCTCTCCTGTCTGCACCTGGTGGCCTGTTCCGTCTGTCCCTCTAGAGTGCTGGCTGCCCCTCAGTCTCCCTCCAGGCTGAGTTCATGGCCCTGCCCCCTGTTGGCCAGAGCCGGCTTCACAGGATAAGAGCCAGCTAAGCTTCAGGGGCTTTCCAGGAAAACAGTCCCTTGGAAAAGGTATGGCCTTTTCACCACTCCCAACAGCACCCTAGAAATGGCTTGGTCTTTCCCCTCCTCTGAGGCCCACAGAGAACACAGTCAGCAGAGGATACATTTCCCCGTCATCCAGAAATGGGTTTGATTCTCAGCTGAGGGACAGCAGGACTGGTAGAGACTGTCAGGCCACACAGAGGCCTGCACAGCACCGCCATGCTTGGTGGGGGGGGGGGGGAAGGATGGTGGGGGCTGGACGTCCACAGGCCTGGCATGGCAGGGAGGCTCACTAGAGGTGGTGCACTTTGAAGGGGCAATGTCAGGGGACAGATTTCTCTTGTTGGGCCACAAGACTCCAGAAAGACAGCACAGTCACTGATTCCCAGCGCTAGAGGTGAAGTGGTCGGCCACGTGTTGGTGTATATATATATATATTTAAAGATATTTATAGACCAGGGCAGGGGCGTACCACAGAGGGGGCACAAGTTTTCAGCAACAGTCACACCTGGATGTGTCCGCTCACCACTACAACAGACTAAGTCACAGATGTAGGGGGCTGGCTTTGGGGCTGGGGGAGCCACTGTGAAGTCACAGAACAGCCACCCAGGCAGGCTTGGAAAGGGAGGTCTCCAAGAAGAGGACAGATCTGTTTAGAGGTGGAAGTGGGGTCTGAGGCTCTGAGGATGGCATGGTCTTGCCTGACCCATTCGGCTGGCAGTTAGAGTGAAAACAGGAGAGAGAAAGGCGAGCAGAGAGCTGGAGAGGCAAGTGCAGAGCACAGGTGTGCCACAGCAGGTGTGGGAGGGCTGGGGAGGGGAGGGCGCATGTGTGGGTATGGCAAGGTTCGTGGAAAGGGGTTGGAAGGGAAAGGGGAGGAAGATGGAGGGAGGAGCTGGAGCTTCACGGGTTATACCTGGGGGCTGCAGTGTCCACCCCATCCCACACACACTGGCCTCTTCCAGGACACCCAGGCAGTGCACCCACTGTTCAGAGCAATGCTGAGCCCCCTCGGGCTTCCCTCATCTCTGGTCATCCATCTCCCAACCCACCAGCCCGGGGCCACCTCTTGCCTTTGGGAGTCCAACGCAACAACTACCAGCCCTGATAAAGAAGGAACAGTGCTTGAACCAGGGTGATGAAGCTAAAAGGGATGGATGGCTGGAGTAATCACTGGAGCCCCGTCTGGGCAGTCAGAAAGCCCAGGACCCTGGGGGAAACAGGGAGGGCAGGCAGCCAGATGCCACTGGCTATAGATGTTATAAGTCTAAGAGGAGAGCCTCAGCTTGTTGGGGGTTGCAGGTCGCACAGGTGAGACTGGACCCTTCCTGTTGGGAAAAGCAGAACAGGGAGAGTCCATGGCAAGGGAGATGGGCGGGCTTGCTGGGCGGAGCTCAGCCGGGCCAGCAGCCACTGTGGTTCTCTTGGCTGAATAGCAAAGGCGACCTCTAGAAGCAATAGGCCAAGGTGTGTGAGCCTGCTGGCTGGCGGTAGTGCATCAGCTGGGGCCAGGGACCCTGCCTTCAGGCACACACTAGCAGCTATGATGGTACCTGGGAGGGAGAGAAGGGGGCTGTGTGTCCCTGACTGGCCTGTGAGGTGTGTTGTGGGTTGATCATGTATATGTGACTCTCCAGGTTTTATCCTCAATCACCACTGAATTGCCGACAGATAGAGGAGGTGAGACCCTGACTATCACCCCTGCTCTGCAGTGGATTTGGCTCTCAGCACTCCCAGACTGGGAGCTGGATGCCCTGCCCTGGCAGCATGACTCAGACTGCACAACAGGTACGGTGTGCCCAGGATGACATTCCTAGGCCTCTGGCCACCTCAGAGTACAGCCCCACACACAACCCCCTCCAAGCTCTCAGCCCTTACACCATAAACCACAAGCTCTCTGACAGCTCCAGAGAGCACCCATGTCTGCCAGCTTGGGCACAGAGCCTGCTCCAAGAGCCCAGGGTCAGCCATGGAGGCTGTGGGGCTTTGGGGCTAGTAGGGGCCAGCCCTGGTACCTGCGTCCAACCGGGAGTCGTCCATGGGCCCCCGTGGACATGCTGATGGTGGTCGTGTTGATGTCGCCAATGATGCTGACCGCCTCCTTTAGCATTTGGTGCATGCACAGTATCTCGTTGCACCACTGTGCCTGCTCTGCCGACTCTGCTGACTCCTCCATCAGCGTGTCCTGGTCCCCACGCGAGTACAGGTGGAACAGCAGCTCCGAGAAGATGAACTCCTTGGTCTGAGAGTGGGCAAAGAAGGAAGGAGGTTGGGACCTGATGCCTGTGCTGCACTGGCCTCCTGCCGGGCCCTGGTGGGACTGTGTGCTGGACTTGGAGCCCTGAGTATGGCTTTTCAGATGTGGCTTCTACACCACTTAGACTCAAAGATCTGCCTCCCCACAGCCCTTTTCTCACTCAGAAAGGGACATTGAGGTCCAGAGGAAAAGTCACGTGTCCAAGGTCACAGATCTGGGAGGGGACCCTGGACCTATCATGCCACCAGGACACCTGTCTACTCTCGTTGTTTCAAAATGTTTTTGGAGATAGGATCTTGCTCTGTCACTAGGCTGGAGTACAGTGGGCGAGATCACCGCTCATGGTCTGGAACATGCCTCCCTCCGTGGACCTGGTCCCATAGGGCTGGTCGGCATCTCCCCCAGGCCAACATGGCCACCTGCATCTCCAGTGCCAAAGGAACCTCCTGTCCCCATGAGGCAGTGCATGCATGTTGTTGATCATGATGTGCATGGTGGTCTTGGGCATGACACCAACCATGAAATCCCACACGGTCTTGTTGACAATGACCATGTAGGACTCCACCAGGTTCTGGGTGGTTTCCATTTACCACTCCAGCTGTGGGTCCATGGAGTGCATGAAGCTGTCGGAGCCATTCTCCTCAGCCTTGCTGTCCTGTCATGGAGCACACAAGGGCGTCAGGGTGGCCGGGCCATGCAGCCAGGCTCCAGGGATCCCTAGGATCTCAGCCCCTCCAAGGGTACCTGGAACATTGAGGCACAGAGAGAAGCAACTGGCCCGAACACACACCCAGCTCTAGAGGGTTTCACGCCTCTGCCTCTCAGGACCACAGACTCTTGTGATTCAAGTCTTGTCTGAGTTCTGACTCTACTATCCAGAATTTGCCTCAAGTTACCAATCCAGAAATTGTAAAAGAACATCTCCAGCTCCCTTGCTTGAAGACCTGGCCAGAGCTTGTGCTAGGCTGCAGATGCCTGGCAGGAGGCAAGAAAAGGGCATACTCACTTTCCCCTTGTCCTGGGAGGCCCACACACCAACACTGCCACCCCTGCTGCCACCAGGGAACACGGCAAAGTAGACACACACACACAGGAAAATGGGAAGTGTTGAGTGAACCTGGGACACTGCACCCCAGCTTTAATGTGTTGTTGAATTCAATTAGCTAATATTTGGTTGAGGATTTTTGCATCAATATTCATCAGTGATATTGGCCTGTAGTTTTCTTTTTTGGATGTATCTTTGGTTTTGGTATCAGGATAATACTAGCCTTGTAGAATGAGTTTGGAAGTCTTCCCTCCTCTATTTTTGGAATCGTTTGGGTAAGGTTGGTATTAGCCTACTTCAAATGTTTGCTAGGATTCAGCAGTGAATCATCAGGTCCCAGGCTTTTCTTTGCTGGGAGACTTTTTATTACCACTTTGATCCCATTATTTTTTATTGGTATGTTCAGGTTTTGGATTTCATCGTGGTTCAATCTTGGTAGTCTGGATGTGTCTTGAAATTTATCTAGTTTTAGTAGGTTTTCCTATTTGTTTGCATATAGTTGCTGATAATAGCCACTAGTTTTGTTTGTTTGTTTGTTTTTTGTTTTTTTGAGTGGGGGGGAATGGAGTCTCACTCTGTTGCCAGGTTGGAGTGCAGTAGGGCGATCTCGGCTCACTGCAAGCTCTGTCGCCCAGGTACACGCCATTCTTTGCCTCAGCCTCCCGAATAGCTGGGACTACAGGCACCCACCACCACGCCCAGCTATTTTTTTGTTATTTTTAGTAGAGACAGGGTTTCACTGTGTTAGCCAGGATAGTCTCAATCTCCTGACCTTGTGATCTCTCCGCTTCGGCCTCCCAAAGTACTGTGATTACAGGCGTGAGCCTCCATGCCCAGCCTGAGTTTTTGCGATATCAGTTGTCATGTTTCCTTTTGTTTGTCAATGTTGTTAATCTTTTCAAAAAAACAACTTTTAAAAAATTATTTTACTTTATTTTTACTTTTGGAGACAGAGTTTTGCTCTGTCACCCAGGCTGGAGTGCAGTGGCACAATTTCAGCTCACTGCAACCTCTGCCTCCCAGGTTCAAGTGATTCTCCTGCCTCAGCCTGCTGAGTAGCTGGGATTACAGGTGCGCACCACCACGCTTGGCTAATTTTTCTATTTTTAGTAGAGATGTGGTTTCACCATGTTGATCAGGCTGGTCTTGAACTCCTGACCTAATGAGGTGCCCACCTTGGTCCCCCAAAGTGCTTGGATTACAGGCATGAGACACCGTGCCCAGCCCACATTTTGTTTTTAAATTTTACTTATTTACTTTTTTTTTTTCTTTAGAGAAAGGGTCTCATTCTGTTGCCCAGGGTGGAATGCAGTGGTGCAATGACTCATTGTAACCTTGAACACCTAAACTCAAGAGATCCTCCCACCTCAGCTTCATGAGTATCTGGGACTACAAGCCTGCACCACCACACTTGGCTAATTTTTCTAGTTTTCATAGAGACAGGGTTTTGTTATGTTGCCCAGGCTGGTCTTGAACTCCTGGCCTCAAGCAATCCTCCTTCCTTGGCCTCCCAAAGTACTGGGATTACAGGCATGAGCCACCATACCTGGCCTATATATACATTTTCTTTTCCAAGCTATATAAAGTATGCTATATGCATCCTTATGGAATTTGTTTTTTTTTTCACTTAATATATTATATTGCTAAGATTCTTATTGTTGTTTATAGCTGGCGTTCATTCTTTTTGACTGCTTGTGACCTCACCAGAAGATAGAGATCCTGAGATCTCTTAAGAACTGCTGCTGGGAGTATACACTGGTATGACCACTTTGGAAAACAGTTTGGCTCCATCTCATAAGGTTGAATATTCACACTCCTCCCAGCCCAGCAATTCTACTCTAAATGCAACAGAAATTCTTGCCTATATAAAACAGGGTATGTGGACAAGGAATGTTCCTTACAGCTCTGTTCAAAATAGCAAAAACCTATTGCCCATCAGCTGGAGAGCAGGTGACTAAATTGTGCTTTTTATTCCTTTTGATTTCCTGTAGTCTTATGATGCAAGTGGCTTCCATGGCTAGCATGGGGAGGGGGATACTCTTGGCAATCTGTGGTGGCAGTCCTGCTTAGCCGTAGGGCAATTGGTGCCAACCAAAACAAGAGTAAATAGAACAAGGTGCCCCACTGAGCCAATGCCTTGGGTCCCTGAAGGTATAGTCTATACCTGTAGGAAATAGCCATCATACAAAACAGTCTCTTCAAATGCTTCTGGGCTGAGTCCAAAGGACACCGTCTCCCAAAACATTACAAAGTTTATTGGGGCTACCATTTATCAAGCATTTATCATGTACCTGATCATGTACTAGTGTACTAATTGTATACATTATTTTATTATTTTATTTATGTACTCACAGCTCACTGCAGCCTCAAACTCCTGGGCTCAGGTGGTCTCACCTCAGCCTCTCGAGTAGCTGGGACTACAGGCCTAAGCCACCAAGTCCAGCTCATTTTTTAAAAAACATTTTCATAGAAATGAGGTCTGGCTTTGTTGCCCAGGCTAGTCTCGAACTCCTGGCTTCAAGCGATCCTCCTCCTGCAGCCTTATTATTGCATTTAATCTTTGCCATCACTCTATAAGAGTGCCTGGGGGTAGGTGCTCCACACAGTAGCAATATAGCAACCTCCACTCATAGGTGACAACAAGACTCAGTGTAGTCAAGCAACTTTTCAAAGGTCACACAGCTGGAGGGTAGCTGAGCCAGGATGAAGACTTAAGACTCTAAAGCTGGTGCGCCAGTAAATGAGAAAATCTCTGGGGGTTCAGGATAGCTTCCTCCCAAGAAATCTTTCTCCAAAGATTCTAAAAACAATGACAGATCCATCTTTCATAAAGCTAACAAAACTAGTTCCCCTTCATTTTGAGGGGGAGGAGGATAAATGTTAGATAAGCTCTAGGGTATCCCATTTTAATCCTACATATTTGTAAGGCAACTGCCAGGACAGCACCCCAAACCTAAAGAGCCATGCACAGCTGTCTCTGTGGGCATGGCATGTCCATGGATGTAAAGATTTTCCAATGTGTGCTTACAGGCCAGTGGCATCACCCTCAGTCACAGGGTAAAGGGCAGCTAGGCCTGGTCTGCTAGGCACCACCGTGAGAATCTGCTGAGCTTTCCAACTAGTTTATCTGTTGTTTGCAATGAAAGATGCCCTGAAAAGAAGGTGTGTGGGTGGGAAGGGTTCTGATTTGAGGTCCCCTGATCCGGGCACGATCTCCTTCCCCAGTCGCAGGAATCAGGGACTCCATCTATATACACAGGCTCAAGCTATGTCCCCCAGCCCCCTCTTTCAACCAGGTGCCACCCTCTGCTTCTCTTCCATAGACAGCCTAGAGCTGCCAGCATTCCCTTAGGATCTGTGCCCTCAGGCCTGGCTTAATTTTTTCCTCTCCAAAGAGCCATCTGTAGGGCCAGAGGCTGACAAAGTCTAACTCATTACTGGATGCCAGTTCCTCTGCTTGACTTTCAGTGATTCCTACCTTACCCTGGGGTTTTATGTTTCTTGTCTCAACAGTAACATTTCTCATTCCTCCACAAGTTGAATTGCTCACTCCAGCCAACTGAAGCATGCTCTTCTTGACACAGTTAGCTCTAGGCACATGGTTGGTGCAAAAAAAAAAAAAAAAAAAGAAGAAGAAAAGAGCATTATGTCAATTTCATTGATCAACAAAAGTGATGACTCCACTGCCAAGTCAAGTTGATAATGCCTGGGCCTCTGAGTTCAAGAGCCTTCTAGACAAAGAGCTCTGAGCTGAAACAAGAGCATGCACACATATGCATCTCTCTGGGTCTGATGAGGTAATTTGGATACTTGGTTGTCATCCTTGATTGTTTTCCTGTCTCATTAATGCACGTGTAGCCAACACAATAAGAATCATAGCTAATAACGGCTAAAGCTGAGGACTTTCCTGGGCCAGGCAGCGGCTTTCAAATCTTTAAAGTGGCTTTTAAAACTTCAACAGCTAAAGCTGAGGACTTTCCTGAGCCAGGCAGTGGCTTTAAAAACTTTTAAGTTTTCACATAGACTCTCATTGAATAATTTCTGTTTTTCAGATCAAGAAACTGAGACTTACTATCACATTTGGGATGAAGTTAAAAAAAAAAAAAAAGAAACTGAGGCTTAAAGCTGTGAAGTATTTCACAGCCAGCAAGTGGCTAAGTTGGAACCTGAACCCAGGCAGTCTGGCCCCGGGATCCTGTGCCCTTACCCATTATCCAGTGTTGGCTACACAAAACTAATGTGTACACATCTTCAACTATAGTTTAAGTGGATGACATATTTTTCACTATATTTTATGTAGGTGACTTTCAGTTTGGGGGTATTCTACTTACATAATCTATTCAGCTGGATATTAACTGAGAACAAATAGAAACTAATGAACTCTGAAAAACATAAAACACGAGCAACATGATGTCACCACAAAAGACAAATCAGCACATAGCCTTCTTGTGACTGTATTTTGCCCAGGAACTAATAATCAGCCTGAACTCAGCAGTGCTCTGTTCCCTTGGGAGACACACTCACCCACCCTTGGGAGACACACACACACACACACACACACACACACACACACACACACACACACACGAGTTTGTGGTTATGCCGCCCTGGGCCTCCACTCCGCGAGTGTGAGGAAGGGATCAGATGGGTCGCACAGAAAGGTGCTGGGTCAAGGGGAGGAGGGGGCAGCCAGGAGCGAGTGCACGCTCTGGACTCGTGTACCCGCCGAAACGGGTGCGCGCGGGTGCGCCGGGTTGAGGGGTGAGGGTTGAGGGGTGAGGAGTGAGGGGTGACAGGGACGGTGGCAGGGTGGGGGCAGCCCTTTCCCAGGTGGTAGCTGGGGCGGTGGTGCTGTTGCCCTTTTAAGCTGTGGCTTGACAGGAGCCTTGCCTCCTGTCTGTGGAGTCAGTTACAAATGGAGCAGCCCCCCAGGCCGCCACACAGCTCCCGCCAAGGCCTCCATGCCCCTTGCCATTTTCCAGCCGGCTCCCACCAGGGTCGAGGCGGCGGGGAGAGGCCGAGTCGCTAGAGCTCGGCCGTGCGGCCCTGCCAGGTGGTCTGGGCCATGACAGTGGCTCCGGAGGAGGGCTCCCCTTCTGCGCCCCTCCCAGCGGAGATGAGGGGAAGATGTCCGTGTCAGGGTTCAAGGCCAAACTGAAGTTGCTGGCGTCCCTTCCACAAGAACCAGGAGCCCAGCCGCCGCTCACGCTCCACTGCAACATCACGGTGAGGCGCCCGGCGGCGGCCTCGCGAGGCAGGCCGAGGGCGCAGAGGGGGCGCCCAGAGTCCCGGGACAAAGGGGAGCCTGCCCCGGAGAGGCCCAGGTTCCCCGCCCCTTTCTCCCTCAACTGGCCCGGCCCTGCCCCGGGACTGCGCGAGGTTTGGGTGGGAGGAGGCGGAGGGCGGGTCTCTAGGCTCCTCGCGCCGGGCTGGCTTGGGGGCTGCTGGATCCTCTTGGCCCCCGCCGCCGCGCCCCAAGGTAGAAGCCCGCGGAAGCCAGAGCCCTCTCGGGACCCAAGGTCGTCCTCAGTCAGCCGGCCTGCTCCTGGGACCGCGACAGGGCGGGGCAGGGCGGCTCCAGCTTTGTTTGAGCCCAGGCGGGGAATGGGAAAGGCCTTTAAGATTTTAGGTGTTTTGGCCCAGTGCAGTGGCTCATACCTGAATTCCCAGCACTTTCGGAGGCCGCGGCGGGCGGATCACCTGAGGTCAGGAGTTTGAGACCAGCCTGGCCAATATGGTGGAAACCCCGTCTCTACTAAAATATACAAAAATTAGCTGGGCATGGTGGCAGGCGACTTAATCCCAGCTACTTGGGAGGCAGAGGCAGGAGGTTGCAGTGAGCGGAGATCGAGCCTAATTCACTTTTTGTTTTGATTAATTTACCCTTTTTGAGGGGTGGGGGCTCAGCTGTGTCATGTGTAAAGTGAAGGATAGTAACTGGGCTGATGGTTACAGACTTGGATGCATGTCAGAACCACCTCAGAGAGCTTTTTAAAAACAGATTCTCCTCAGCACTTTGGGAGGCCAAGGTGGGCGGATGATGAGGTCAAGAGATCCAGACCATCCTGGCCAATATGGTGAAACTCTGTCTCTACTAAAAATACAAAAATTAGCTGGGCGTGGTGGCACGCACCCGCAGTCCCAGTTACTGGGGAGGCTGAGGCAGGAGAATCGCTTGAACCCAGGAGGCAGAGGTTTTCAGTGAGCCGGAGATCCTGTCACTGCACTCCAGCCTGGCGACAGAGCAAGACTCCATCTGTTAAACAAACAAACAAACAAACAAACAAAAAAAAACCATTCTCTGGGTAGGCTTTGAAATGAGCATTTCAAAAATGCTCTTTCAATCACTGATGCAACCAAAGTCTTTGGGACTTTTAGACTAAGTATATATTCTTTAGATACTCAGAATAGTTTGATTTGGAATATAACAATTTAGGGAAATGAAGAAGGGGTGAATTTTATTTTGGAAGCTGCTGCTTGCTTCCTTTTTCCATTTAATTTTTAGAAGACAATGTCTAAAGAGATGCAGATTTAAAGGAAATATAAGTTAATGCTGCATGGGTATGTTTATCTACATGGCATTCTCCAGCTTACTAATCCAGCAGAGTTCTAACACCCTCTGTGATCATGGGTTGTTTTTCTTAAGTATTCCTCCATCAGAGTATCTAAGAACAGATGCTTAGATACTGCTGAGACCTTTGTTGGTCTTACTTGATCTCTGGATCATAGTTCCTTGATATTTTACATATTCTGAGTTCTAACCTGAACTGGCCTTCATGGTTAAAGATGCATTTATATACTGTGCACTGGCCAGGAAGCTTATCTTTTGAAATTTGCCCTGAGTATGAAGGCCCTTCCTAAAACCCCATTACACTCATTTCTAAACTTAGTAATTGTAAATTGTGTCAGTTGTTAAATTCTGTCTTGTAGAGAGGTATTTTGTAGTAAATAACATGTTTTTAAAACTGAAATTTGCATTTTAGTAAGGTGGTAATCATTTCATAATTCTTAGTTTTGTGAGGTGTCCATAAATAACACATCTGATCTTTTAAAATATAAGGCAATTGAATTTATGTAATGATTCAGGCTTTTCAAAGTTAAAACGGTAGTTATTTTAAGGAATGGATAGTTTGTGACATTTATTTTAAACAAAATAAGCCATTGATCTTATACACATAGCCATGTAAGTAAAATGTTTTCTTATTTTAAATTAGATTATGTTTTAACTTTTTTTTGTTTTGCTTTATATTTGACTGCTTTTCTTTATTCCTAATTCTTTTATTTGTTCCATTTTTAAAAGCTGATAACTGTTGTTTGTCAAGTCAAAGTTGGATTTAAAAATAAACATTTAGTTTTAATAAGCTGATAGCGGCACTGCAGTGACAGATGGTTGAGAGTTTGTCACTAAAGCTGTGGCACCAGTCTTCTAATGGACTCAGCCTATATTCAGCCTGTGTAGCCCTGGCAGATTCTTTCTCTATTTCAGAATGGGACAACAGAAGAAGTGACTTCAGACGAAGAGGAAGAGGAAGAAGAGGAGATGGCAGAAGTAGGTATTTTATGTAAGAATGATATTTCATAAATGTCATCATTTTTGGTTTGAGTAATTCTCTAAATCTCCTTTGTAAATTACTATTAATGTGGAATAATTGAAAGCACATTGTATTTGGAATGGAATATAATTTCTCAACTCTGGCTTTACCTCTAACTGATGAGACACTTTTGAGCAAATTGCTTTATCTGAATTCTTTGGATTTGATTTCCTGGAAAACAAAAGCTCTTAACTTTTAGCACCAAAGTTTTATTTATATTTAATACTAATCAGTCCTTACCCTGTATTTGGTTATTTTTAGGCAGAGACTAGTAAGTTTAAAAAATTTTATGTTTGCATAAAAGGAGAATTTGAGAACATGTTAGGGACTACTCACCAGAAGTAGTGAAACTGTCTCTTGTTGAAAAAATCATCAAGGGATTTTGTTTGTCTGTTTCTTGCTGCTATAATAGAATATCAGAGATAGGGTAATTTATAAAGAACAGACATTTATTTTCTAACAGTTCTGGAGACTGGGAAGACCAAGATGAAAATACCAACATTGGGTGTCTGAGGGCCTTCTTGTTGCATCTTCACATGGTAGCAGGCAGAAGGGCAGGAGAGCAAGCTAGTCCAATGTGTGAAGCCTCATTCATAAGGGCCTTAATCCCATTAAGGAGGAAGGATCCCTCTTGGCCTAATCACCTCTTAAAGGTCCTACCTCTTAATATCATCACATTAGAAACACCTGAATTTTGGAGGGAACACATTCAAACAGTAGCAAATTTAGTAGAGCAAATTCCAAAGACATTGAGCTTAGGCCAGTTGTCAGTTATGGGTATAATTTTCGATGTTTTCAGACTCTGAAGCTTTGCATTTAAATTGAGACTTCAGAACAAAGATCTATGTCTCTGCATTGACCAAATAGAAGGTCTGTGAATTTTATGGTCTTGATTGTTTTAAAATATTTTTTTCTGTTTGGGGTCTTATAATTAATTTAGTCTTTCATTTTCTTGGTTTGGAAATTATTAATTTAAAATATAATTTAGAGTTATTCAGAACTAAAGAAGTAGTGTTGTAGGCTTGTTTTCATTTGTTTTTTTGAAACAGGATCTCACTGTCACCCAGGCTGTAGTGCAGTAGCGTGGTCACGGCTCACTGCAACCTTGAACTCCTGGGTTCAAGCAATCCTCCTGAGTAGCCGGTACTACAGGCAAGTGCCCCACGTCCAGCTAATGTTTTTTTATTTTTTGTAGAGTTTGAGTCTCATTCTATTGCCCAGGCTGGTCTTGAACTCCTGGACTCAAGTGATCCACCACCTCGGCCTCCCAAAATGCTGGGATTACAGGTATGTGCCACTGTACCTGGCTGTAGGCTTGTTTTATGAGTCTGGGAGCAAAATACTTCTTAAAATCGTCCAGTTAGAATGGGAGTTTGTTTTAATGTTTTTATGCAGTTTAGCTGAGGTGGAATAAGCTGCATGAAAACATTAAACCTTTTCTGTGGGTCAGGCAGCCATTGCATAAAGGTCATGTACCCTTTCATTTTTCCCCTCACAAGATAATAAACACGGGACTGCAACTTTTAGGGAAATCTAGAAAGGTAGGAAACTGGACTTTGGAGATGTCAGATTAGGACAGGTGAAAAGCAGATATTCTAGGCTCCTAAAAGAATGTGGGAACAGGCCCAGAACAACCTTGGACATGGTGTGTTTGGGTGCATTGGATGCCTTTCTTTTGAGAAGGAAGGTTGATGTGTTGAAGTCATGGAAAGCAAGATTGGCCAGAAAAGGCAGATGGTTAAAAGTCTTGAATTTGAGACTGGCATGTTTCTATTTGGTGTGATTATTGTTAGGAAGGCCTTAAGCAGGGAATAGTGTGCTGAGGATATTGCTTTAGAGAGATGTGTTGAATTCTGTTTGTGATGTGCTAATGCTTAGTTGGAGAAGTTTTGTGGATGGGAACATGACTGAGGTTGAAGGTATAGGAGGAAATACAGACCAAAGGCATTTGTGAGCATTGCGAGGAAAACGAGCATAGGATGGAAGATCAGGGCTGAAAGGCGCACACCGGGAGAAGGGAGCTCCATGAAGTATGGAGTCATGGGCAGAGTTTGAGTGAAGGTAGTCAGTAACCTGGTCTAGAAATCAGAGAATTAACTGGCTTGGAAAAAAAAATCGAGATGAATATAAACTAGTACTTTAGAGATATTGACAATTGAAGTAGAAAAATAAGGTAATTGAAAAAAGTTGGGAATTTAAAAATTCTGCATATATTTGTATATATGTAAGAACAGATAGTATGGAAAGGGAGGGAGCAGAATGATGTGAATAAAGATGTTGTTTTGGGGGGTATTATTCAAATTCTTTTGAAATTATTATTATTTTTTGAGATAGGGTCCCTGTCACCCAGGCTGGAGTGCAGTGGCATGATCATAGCTTACTGCAGCCTCAAACACCTGGGCCCAAACGAGCCTTCTATTTCAGCCTCCCGAGCACCTGAAATCAAATTCTTTTTCTAACTCATTTTTTAGTTATTAACATCAATAGATGCTTACTATATAAAACCATAAACTGCAATTAGGGGAAAGCACCAAATATCTCCAGAGATAACAACTAAAATTAATTGAAATTAACATTTCAATAGAAGTTCTTCTGGTCTTTTTCTGTGCATATTTCAGCATAATTGAAATTCTTTCTATTCCTTTGTGTATTCCATTTTTCATTTCAAAGTTTTTCAATGCAGGAGAAATTATGCTGTGTTGATATTTCAGTGGCCTGTTAATGTTTCATGGAATTGAGTTAACTGTTTTGCTATTTTTGCACATGCATATTTTGTGTTTGTTTTTGTGGTAGCAAGGTTGAAATAGGTATCCTTATGCCTAAATTTGTGTTTACATCTTGGACTAGTGTCTTGGAATACAATTCTAGGACTGGAGTTTCTGGAACAAACTATGAACAGTTAAAGTTCTTGACACTTGCTGCTAAACTGTATCAAAGGTTCCTCTTAAGAGGAGATTTAAAAGATGGCTTGTCCAGGTGTGGTGGCTCATGCCAATAATACCAGCACTTTGGGAGACCGAGGTGGGTGGATCACTTGAGGTCAGAAGTTTGAGACCAGCCTGGCCAACATGGTAAAACCCTGTCTCTACTAAAAATGTAAACAAATTAGCTGGGTGTGGTGGTGTACATCTGAAATCCCAGCTACTCAGGAGACTGAGGCATGAGAATCACTTGAACCTGGGAGGCAGAGTTTGCAGTGAGCAGAGATCACTGCACTATATTCCTGCCTGGGTGACAGAGTGAGACCTATTTTTAAAAAGTAAATAAAAATTAAAGAAGTAAATAAATGATGGCTTATTTCATAATAGTTATGGCTTTGTAAAACTTTTAAATCTGCTTTACCCAGAGTCTAGCTTTTAAATAAAATATGAGATATAAAAGGTGGGAGCCTCTTGAATGGAATGTGGGGGTTTTTCTCTCTCCCCATAGGATAGATATATTCTGTTTCTTGTCCCCCATTGAGTCAAGAATAATTTAACATTTGGCATAAGACACTGCTGAAGAAAAATAGGTTGAATAAGCTAACATTTTTCTTCTTTTTGCAGGATATAGAAGACTTAGATCACTATGAGATGAAAGAAGAGCCTATTATTGGGGAAAAGTTGGAGGATGAAGGAATTGAAAAAGAAAATTTGGCAATATTAGAGAAAATTAGGCAAGACCATTTAAATGTGTAAGTGTATGTAAATAGCTAGAGCCTGGACTTTTTAGTTGAGTAATTATAGTTAATACCAGGCAATTCACAAACATGCCGATCTCAGCTTCTCTCCTCCTCCATTCCTGCCTTAGTCATATGTTTATTGGTTTTGAGACAGGGTCTTGCTCTGTCACCTGGGCTAGAGCGTGGTGGCACAATCATAGTTCACTGTAGTCTTGATCTCCTAGGCTCCAGGGATCCTCTTGCCTCAGCCTCCCAAGTGTCTCGAACTATAGGCATGTGTCACCACACCAGGCTAATTTTTTTGATTTTTAGTAGAGATGAGGCCTCACTATGTTGACCATGCTGGTCTTAAACACTTGAGTTCCAGCGATCCTCCTACCTTGGCCTGCCAAAGTGCTGGGATTACAGGCATAAGCCACCATGCCTAGCCATGGTCACATGTTTTGTTGCCCAAGGTTATCTTTCTCATCTGTGAATAGCCACTTTTTACCCTGTTCATCTGCTCTTCACATCCTGGAACCACTTGCTGATCCCTGTATATGCCCCTTTCCAGCCTGTTTATGTTGTTTTCTCTGCTTACCTTCCTTCTGTGGCATCTGTATACTCACATTCATTCTCTCCTACAAAACACAACTCAAATTATTTCTCCTTCATGAGGCTGACTTTGGTCCATCCTGCTCTGACCAAACCAAAAGTAATTCTTCTCTTTTGACTTAACATCTCTTTTATGTGAAGCAGCAGGATGGGAAAAGAACACTGAGTTTGGTGACAAACACGCCTTTTTTGGTTTCACTTTGCTCGGCTCTAAAATATGGATAGACAGTTCATACCTTTTGGATGACTGCTATGAAAAATAAACAAGCATGATGTGTGTATACACATAAAAGGCTCAGTCAGAGTAGGGAAACATCAAATGATTGTCTGAACACTTACTACTTCCTGCCTTGTATTAGAGCCATTTACCAACTCCACAAAATCCGAGGACAAGTTACTTTGTCTTGGGCACAGTTTCTCCAAAACAGGGAATGAATTGTTAGGCAAGTAGATGCCAAATGTTGAAACTGGATAGATTACTCTCCCTTCTTCAATCTTAGTTATATGTTTAATTAGTAATTTTTCGTAGAGGAAAGAAATTTAGTCAAATTTCCATATCTTGATTATTTAAAAAACTAAGTTTGTAGCATTTGAATTAATGTTACTGTACTTTCTGTGTCTTGTGATCGATTCCAGTTTATCTTCAAAACAAGTATAAATTATTGAACACTTTTTCATGACTGATACTATGCTAAGTACTTTATACTTTATATATCTTCTCATTTAGTCTTCATAGCTGCTGTGTGAAATAGGTGCTCTTCATATTTTAGAGATAGGAGAAACTTCTCATATTTTATAGATATGAAATGAGCTCATGATCACATAGTTAGGAAGTAATATCTTTGTAAACTTAACTTTTTTTCTTTTTCAAAGTATAGTGCAGTCTTTAAAACCTTTAGTTTCACATGACCAAAAAGTAGTTCCATTTCTATTTAGTCTTAGGGTAAGATATTGATGTGTTTTCAACTTTGGAGAAGATCCTGCACTGAAAAACTGAAACCAGTTGCATGTAGGCACACATGTTTCTCAGTGTCTTCATGTGTGAACTATACCGTCTGTGTAATATTCTTGCTTATAGTCTTATGAATGGAAGTCTCTTTTAGTTAGTAATGTGTCACCTTGAGTGTCTTCTAGTATTTTCAAAAATCGCTGGGGTTTGGAATTGACTCATACTGAATTCTGTGCTATCATGGAGTCCATGGTGGTCTGAACATGTTGGCTAGAGTTTTTCAGATGATAAGAAACAGGAAATGAACCAGACTTGTGTCTAATTTTATATTCTCTTGAAACTTCATAATGCTTCATTTAATTGGACTTTTTTTTCTTCTGAAAATGTTGAGTGGTGGTCAATTTTTATTGTAATCTTTTTCTTTTTTCTTTTTTTTCTTTTGAGATGGAGTCTTGCTCTATGGCTCAGGCCAGAGTGCAGTGGTGCCATCTCAGCTCATTGCTATGTCCACCTTTCAGGTTCAAGTGATTCTCTTGCCCCAGCCTCCTGAGTAGCTGGGACTATAGGTGCATGCAACCATGCCTGGCTAACTTTTGTACTTTTTTAGTAGAGATGGGGTTTCATCTTGTCGGCTAGGCTGATTGCAAACTCCTGGCCTCAAGTGATCCACCTTCCTCAGCTTCCCAAAGTGCTGGGATTACAGGTGTGAACCACCATACCTGGCTACTGTAATCTTTTAGATCAGGTTGAAATACCTTAAATCTTTAAATTAGTTGGCTCAGTAGACCCTGGTAAACAGTGGCTTTTGTGTTTCAGGCTGCAGTGTCTGGGTCAGTGCAAGCTTCAGATAGACTTATGACAGAGCTCAGGGACATACACAGATCACAGAATTATAAGACAGCTAAGGATCTCTAAAATCCTGCTCTTCTTATTGTTCTTTTGCTCTTTTCTGTTGTCAGATTATAAATGTCATTTCTTAAAACTGGGCAAAAATGGAAATGTTTACTAGCTTTATTTTGTGAAATTCAAAGGCAACCAAGTTCCAAAAGATGTAGGGGGTAAGATAGGATGAGTTTACTTGTTTTTTGGATTTAAAGAAATTGTTTTTATAGGTCCATCAGATTTTTTTTGTCATTTTCCTGATAGAGTGAACTCTTACATGATTTTTATCTTCTGGCAAAAAGCTTGAGCAATAATGCTTGGAAAGTAAATAAGAGTAATATATTTCATTATACAGAGAATGATTGCCAAGTTGATTTTTATGACTTTTCCCCCAGTTTTGAAAGCAACATAATCAACTCTTATTGTAGAGGTAGTTATGTTATTACTTTAAAAATATATAGGTGTAGTACACCTGTAGTCCCAGCTACTGGGGTGGTGGGAGGCTGAGGCAGGAAGATCTTTTGAGCTTGGAGAAGTCAAGGCTGCAATGAGCTGTGATTGCACCATTATTTTCCAGTCTGGGTGACAGAGCGAGACACCCTGTCTCTTAAAACAAAACGAAACAAAAGTGGGGGGGAGTGAGAGGTGGGCATCATATTGGACATGTATATATAGGAGAGTTGTAGAAAAATACTGATTTTTTAGTGATTTAACTCTTCTTTTCTTCTTTTTTTTTTTTTTTTTGGAGACAGAGTCTCACTCTGTCGCCCAGGCTGGAGTGCAGTGGCGGGATCTCGGCTCACTGCAAGCTCCGCCTCCCGGCTTCATGCCATTCTCCTGCTTCAGCCTCCCGAGTAGCTGGGACTACAGGCGCCCGCACCACGCCCGGCTAATTTTTTGGTATTTTTTAGAAGAGACGGGGTTTCACCGTGTTAGCCAGGATGGTCTCCATCTCCTGACCTCGTGATCCGCCTGCCTCGGCCTCCCAAAGTGCTGGGATTACAGGCATGAGCCACAACGCCCGGCTTAGTGATTTAACTTTTCATGGTTCCATCCATGGGAAATTGTTTTCCTTGAATCCCTTGGCTAATAATACAAGTCTAGGAAAGCATATTAAACTTCTTTTAAATTCTTGAGAAAATTATATACATGTGGCTGTTTTCCTTTAGAATGACTGCAAACTCTGAACCCACTTATTAGATTAGATTTAGGCTATTATGATCTCTTTTGGACATTTATTCTAAAGGAGCTGGAAGCTATAGTGACCTCTATTTTTCCTGGGGATATAGAGCAGCTTAAGAGCTTCTCTTTCTGGAACTTATCCTAGATGCTCTATTTTAGCTTTCAGATTGGTTCATTTTTGAGTTAGTTGAAAAAAAATTCTCTTTTTGTTTGAACGGTTTTTTGTTTTGTGATTCTTAGGGTTGACCCTGATAGTCCTTTGCACAGTGATCTTCAGATCTTAAAAGAAAAAGAAGGCATAGGAGATATTTTGCTTAATTTATATTTTAAGTTAAGAAAATTGTTACAGGACTCTATATTTTTCTAATGGGGGTGTATATTTGTACAAGTGTTTTAGAAAACAATTTGGTAAAGTGGAAGATACTCATACACTATGGTTCAGGAATCTTGTGAATATTCACTCCACAAGAAATGAGTATGTAGGCACCAGGAGATACAGGAATGTTCAGAGCAGCATCATTTATAATAGCCCTAAACAGAAAATAACCCAAGTGTTCATTCCAAGAAAATGAAGAACTGTGGTATTCATAAAATGGCTTATAGCTATGTGGGACAAGATGGGCGAACCTTGAACACTGTGTTAAGCAAAAGAGACCAGACCCCCAAAACCTATTTTGTACAATTTCCTCTATATAGAGTTCAAAAATAGGCAAAACTAATGTTGGTTAGGGCATACATTCTTAGTGGAGGCAATATCACCTGCAGTGGAGTGAAAATTGGTCCTTACAGTAAAAGAAAATCTTACCTATTATAACGGTCTGCTACCCTCCAAAGGGCCATAGAATATAAACCGACATACAATATATCTGTGATGTTAAAATTCAGTGGGGCATGGGGGTAGAATTAGGGAAGAAACTTCTAAAAAGGCTTCGTAGGGAGACAAAAATGAAAAGAAAACTGAGAAACACTTATTTCTGGGTTCATACTTGGGCAGTAAAACTATCAAGAACAAAGAAGTGATTACATAGAGGTTAGGGTAAGGAGGCCATCCAGGTGGGAGGTAGGGAGGTGTGAACTGAAAAGGTACATCCGTGGGCTTCTTGGATACTGGCTGGAATATATTTCTGGACCAGGTTGGTGGTTACATGGGCAAATAATTTACAATAACTTGCTAAGATATACCTTAAGGTATATTTTACATACTTTTCTGAATGTATGTGTTATATTTAATAAAGTATTTTTAAGATACTAAAAATAAAGGTTACAAAGGAATAACAATGGAATCTAGAAAAAATATTAATGATCTAATATGGAATCTAGACAAGATGTAATGGTTTAAAATCTATGGCTATATGAGGCATTTTGATGAAAAAAACAAAGACATAAAAGAATACTTTGTTGTACTTACTCTAAGGATGGTAGTAGTTTTCTAAAAGCTTCTTACTTAGCTTTTTGTGTGTATATTTTTGCTTGCGGATATATCTTATGATTGAACTTTCTTGAAATGACCCTAATGTCAGTATTTTCTCTCACTTTTGTTATCATAGAAACTGTTGTGGTTGTCAACTGGGTCATCGTTGCTAATGGCTACTTCTTTATGGATTCATACGGGAGAACGAATGAAGCACGCAGGCCTAAAACAAAAAACAAAACACAAAAAAACCCAGGATGGTATCTTTCTTTTTTAAAACATTAAATCATATGTCCATATGCCCAACACCAAACTTAAGAAATAGAACCTTTGGCTGGGCATGGTGGCTCACGCCTGTAATCCTAGCATTTTGGGAGACCGAGGCAGGTAGATCACCTGAGGTCAGGAATTCGAGACCAGCCTTGCCAACTTGGTGAAACCCCATCTCTACTAAAAATACAAAAAATTAGCTGGGCATGGTGGTGGGCACCTGTAATCCCAGCTTCTTGGGAGGCTGAGGTGGGAGAATCACTTGAACCCAAGAGGCAGAGGTTGCAGTGGGCCGAGATTGCATCATTGCACTCCAGCCTTGGTGACAAGAGAGAAACTCCGTCTCTGAAAAAATGTATGTATAAAAGAAATAGAACCTTATCAGTACCTGTAGTACCTTGTGTACCCCTCCCTTGTCATGTCCTCTTTGGGAGGTATCTTGAAGGGAATATGAAATCTTGGCCAGGAAACTGGAGGATTCATGACTGCAGGTGGTGTTTTCATTATTTTTTCCTGCTCTAGTTAGAACTTCAGGGAGAGGACGATCTGGGAGATAAATGGCTGAAATTCAGTTGGATTTGTATTTGTGGCTCATGGCTCCTGATACCAGAAAGAAGGGCCTTTTCTGGGGTTGGAGTATTTCTTAAGAGGCCTGGGAAGAATGTGATTGCCTTGAGCTAACTGACCTTCTGAAGAGGACCTTAAATTGAATTGCCAAGTTGTTAGTATCGGGATTCACAGACTTTGGAGAACAGCAGGTATGACTCGGAAAGATGTACAGGAAGGAGCCAGAACAATATATATTTATGGCCTCTGATGTCCACAATGACAACTTGAGCATCATGAATAGTAAGCAAAATGGAACTTGAGATAAAGTGTAACACAACGATGGGAATGAGGGCAGGAGAGAATACGACTTGGTCAGCAACTTGGTAAATCCAACTTGCTGTGTTTTTAAGGAAGTTGTTGCCTGATGTTACAGGCAACATCAGAATTACTGAATTGAATTCTGAGGTAGTACTTTAAGAAGGGTCTATTTAGATAAGTTTAGGTTCATTTAGAGAATAATAGCCAGGGTTGGGAAGAGATTCTATTCTGTGTCCTAGGATAGCTGATGAAATTGTGGATTTGGAGAGGAAAACATGGGGGTTCGTGATAGCTTGTCTTCAACTATTTGAAGGAGTATGTATATGGAAGCATTAGTTTTAATTTGTTTTTGGTGAAGACAGGGCATAAAACTAGAACTAATAAGTCAAATTACAAAGAGGTGATTTTCAACTCAATATAAGTAAGTGACTTGTGCTATTTAGACCCATCTGGTGATGTAGTCTTTGAAAAACAGTATGTTCTTCATCCTTAAGAATAACTTAGAAGGCTGAGATGTTAAATGGGAAGTCAGATAACTTCATGAGATTTTTGTAGAGCCTGAGAGTCTGGTTCAGAGTTAATATATACTAAGGTAACTCAAACTTCATTTTAACAGTCACCCTCAACATTTTTCCCCCTCCCTGAAGAACTCTTTTTATTTCTGTAAGATCTGGATTCCTGAGTTCCAGAGTACAGAGTTTATGGAATAGAGTCCCCAGGTTTTGATATAGGAGAGTTATTCTGAACTGTTTAAAATTAATTAAATAATCCATAATCAATTAATGGGTTTATAGTCACTCTTTAGGGATTCACGTATTTAAAGATCTAAATAATAGTAAGTTAAATGAAATTGTACTTTACTAAGCTTTACATCACCCTCTATAATTTCCCTTATGTCTGTTAAATTATAGATAAAAGGTGAGCTACTTTATTTGAAAGTAGATTATAGTAACGGTCATTAAGTTGGTATCTTGCGTCATTAAGTTGGTATCTTGTGGATAATCTTGCATTTCTATTGTAAGCTAGAAAAGAATTTCCTCTTATCTTTCATCTTCTATCTTATCTTCCTCTCTTCATATATTTTTATCAAGTCTGATGATGTTTGTCTTTTAATTGGATCAATTAGTTATTGCTGATACTTGGGTTCAAGTCTACCATCTTATTGATGATTCATTTGTATTTGTTTTTCTTGCTTTTTGCTCTATTTTGTCTTTCTTTTAGATTTTTTTTTTTTTTTTTGAGACGGAGTCTCGCTCTGTCGCCCAGGCTGGAGTGCAGTGGCCGGATCTCAGCTCACTGCAAGCTCCGCCTCCCGGGTTCGGGCCATTCTCCTGCCTCAGCCTCCTGAGTAGCTGGGACTACAGGCGCCCGCCACCTCGCCCGGCTAGTTTTTTGTATTTTTTAGTAGAGATGGGGTTTCACCGTGTTAGCCAGGATGGTCTCGATCTTCTGACCTAGTGATCCACCCGTCTCGGCCTCCCAAAGTACTGGGATTACAGGCTTGAGCCACCGCGCCCGGCCTCTTTTAGATTTTTTATGACTCTAGTTTTCTACCTCTGTCAGCATAGTTCTTATTCTTTTTAATTACCCTACAGTTACAATATGTCTTTGACATGTCAAAGTCTAATATAAACTTGTAAATTCATATTTTTTTGTTTTTCTTGTTGGTACAAGGACCTTACCACACTGTGAGTTCATGTCCTTTCACCTAAATATTTGCTGCTGTTGTCAAGTATTTCAAGTCTATATTTATCTAAAACCCTACACATAATTGTATAATCAATATTCACTTAGATTCACATGCATATTTGCTCTTTTTCATGCTCTTTACTCTCCACATTTTCACTGAGGATCCTCCTTTTCCTTTCTGAAAATATCCTTTAGTATTTTCTTTAGTGTGAGTCTACAGATAAAAAAATTCCTTTATTTTTTTTTTATTATTGAAGAGTATTTTCATTAAGTGTAAATTTCTAGGTTGGCAGTTTGCTTTATTCAGCACCTTGAAGATATCATTCTCTCACGCTAGCTTGCATTATTTCTCTTGAAGTGGTGGTTAAATCTTGTGAAGTCTTTGATCAGTTTTGGAAAATTCTCCGCAACTGTATCTTCAGCTATTGCTTCTGTCCCATTCTTTTTTTTCTTCCAGAGCTCTACGTATGTGATAAACTTTTCAATATGTTGTCTTTTATTTTCTCCATTTTCTGCCTTTTTGTCTTTCCGACCTTTTTCCAGTTTACTGAATCTCTCTTCCACTAGGTTACTGCTTGGTTAAACTTATCCATTAAGTTATTAATTTCAGTTGTGATAGTTCTAAATTGCATAATTTCATACGGTTCATTTTTATAATTTGCATTTCTCTGCCAGGTTTTCAGTCTTGACCTGTCTTTCCTTGATCATGTTCAGCAGAGTTATTTTAAAGTGTGTCTGCAAAGTCTGTTATCTCAATTCCTTGTGGTTTTGTGTCTGTTGTTTACTTCTCTTGTTTTCTGTTATGTCATCTTTCAGTCTCATGTGGCTTTTTATTTTTAGTGATAGACATTATATATGAAAAATTGTAGAACTAATTTGAAGCCTTGGATGGTATTCTTCTCCAGAGAGGATTTACATTTGCCCCTGCCAGGGGCTTGGAAATTAGCAACCCGGGATTGTCTCATCCAATCAGGGATTGAGATGATTAAAGCTGGCCATCATTCCCTGTTAGGGCAATTTGCAGTTGATTCTTCAGGGTCCCAACCTAAGGAGTGGGAGACTTAGCAGGGCCCCTCCTCAGTGGACGCTGAGCTCCAGTGTTTATCTCCCTGTGAGCTCTGTGAGGCTGTGAGTTCTAGGTCAGCTTTTTAACCTGTTCTTTGTCTCTTCTGTCATTGGAAGAAAACCCAAGGGGGAAAAAGAAGACCCTGTTCTCTGGTGTTCCCTTTTCTCAGCCCTGTAATCATTATGTTTTGTCCACCTCTCTAGTTCTCAGTCAGAAGATTGATCTAAATTATCTAGTCTATCCTTATTGGAATGGTTCCTTTATATAGTTCTATTGAAGTAGAACCCCTTCATGTGTTTCATAAGTTTACCATAACACTGTTCTGTTTGGGCCTGATTTTAACTTCATTTTTATTTGCTTTGGTTTTCGTTTCATTTGGTTTTTGGTACTAAGTTTACCTTTATGACTCTCACCCTTTATCTGATAATAAATGTACATTTTCTTTTATAGTTTCTTTTAAAATCTTCTAAATAGTGTAGCATTAAGGATGTTCTTAAAAGTAATTAAACTTATTTATTTGCTTTTTAGGATAACTTTCCAGTTGATCCTCCATTTGTTTGAGTGGTGTTACCTGTTCTCTCAGGAAGGTAAGTGTAAGTGATTAATTTATCTTTATTTTTTTATTTTTTAATTTTTTTTAATAGAGATGAGGTCTCACTATGTTGCCCTGGCTGTTCTTGAACTGCTGGGCTCAAGCGATCCTCCCACCTTGCCCTCCCAAAGTGCTGGGATGACAGGCGTGGGCTGCTGTGCCTGGCTTATTTATTATTATTATTTTTAACATAGTGTGCACCAGAATTCATGTGGAGAGCTAGTCCCAGGGTTTCTGATTCAGTAGGTCTGTGGTGGGACCTGACCATTTACATTTTTTAGAAGTTACCAGGTGAAGTTGATGCTATTGATCTGGGGCCCACATCTGGAACCATTATAAAGCATTATGTTGCTGATAAGTAGAGTTTTTAGTGACTCATATATATATATATATACACACACACACATACATATATACACACACACACACATACACGTATATATATACACATACCTTTTTGTCATAAAAACCAAGTGTTTTTCAAATGTAAATTGTGATTGGGGGTTTAGAGAATGTTATGATTACAGAGTGGTCCCCACATGCCTGTGATCCTAATTATACCTCTAGGAATCATTATGGGAAATCTCATAGATGTAAGGAGCTGGCTAATTACTTCTAGAGGTGATAATTGCAGTTTAGTAGAATCCAATGGTAATTGTCTTGCAGTTTTACTGAAGTTTGTATTGCTTCTTTTTTGTGGTTGGAAGTCTTACAGAAGTGGGAAAAGATCGCAGTTTGCTAGGTTAGTTGTGAAATGTTCTGTAGACCCTCAAAGTATGAGCAATTTAAAGTAACTTGAGGATTTTGAAACACTCAGTTGACTAATTCTATTATGTGACATAATCTACATTATGGTGATTAAAATCTATATCCAGCCCTTACTTTGATGATTTCTATGGTTGAGATAGTAATAGTTGCATTTATGGTAAAAATATGAGTGACTATTTCAGACTTCAGAACTTTCTCCAGAAGAGCTCTGTTCCCACAGTTATTTTTAGTTGTATTTGCTTTACATGCTTATATATGTGTTTTGGGGGCTAACATCAAGAATCATTTCTGTGTAATCAGAATATGTATTAACTGTGGTGTTGATACTACAGAATAGTTATCTGGACGTTATATCCATCTGTAAAAGCTCAGAGAGACAAAAAGTGTTTTTTCCTTTTTTTAAACCCTTAGTATTACATATGGATGTGCTGAGTTCATTTTGAGTTCTACCACACAGTAAAGTAATATTGTTTTATTCATTCATTCATTCATTCATTCATTCATTCATTGAGGCAGAGTCTTGCTGTGTTGCCCAGGCTGAAGTGAGTGGTACAATCACAGGTCACTGGAACCTCTGCCTCCCAGGCCCAAGCCATCCTCCCACCTCCTCCTCCTGAGTAGCTGGGACCACAGGCATATGCCACCATGCCCAGCTAATTTTTGTATTTTTGATAGAGACAGGGTTTTACCATGTTGCCCATGTTGGTCTCGAATTCCTGGGCTAAAGCGATCCATCCCGCTGAGACTCACAATGTATTAGGATTACGGGTCTCAGCAACTTTACCCGACCCAATATTGTTTGTTAAAATTTTTTTATTTATTTACTTCTCTTTTGCTTTTCTGTTTTTCTTTTAATTTTTAAATTTCTATTTTTTTCAATATTGTTTTTTAAGAGTTTACTTACCTGACACCTGCAGCCTAATCTTTGCCATATCTCCCAAAATGTTCTGTGAGTGCCAATATAGTGGTATGTTAATATATATTTGTTTTGTGGGGATTTCAAGGTTTGGGGGAAGCCAGGTTCAAAATGTCTTTTACCAAAGGACTTCTTGGAGCCTTAATGCTATTTTCTATTTTTCCCAAATTTGTTTAGTAATGTTCCTGACAGCATCTCAGAGGATGGTGTCCTCTGGCTTACTCTCTGGGAAATGCTGTTCTGTTGGAAATTCAGAGTTCTGAGTGATTCCCATGTGTTTTCTTCTGCAGAGTAGGAAATGCTAAAGTGACCTCTTAGTGGGCAGATGTTGCAGGTCTCCTTTTGACAGATTGTTACAAAGTTGATCACAAATATACTATTATAGTGAGTGGCAGTCCCAGGTTGGGTGTGAAGCAGAGTTGTTTAGAATTGTGCCCTGTTTTATTTTGTTACCTTTAGAGCTTCTCTAGACTGTTTTGGCTTAGGCAGTGAAATTGCTATAAAAAGTACTTCTCTTGACATAAAACCTCATGGTCAGTTTTGGAAGTTGAATGTTAGGTAACCCAACCAAATACTTATGTATACAAAATAAACACAAGGCTGAAAAATACTAAACTTTTAACCTTTGTGTCTCTTGCTCACCACACCAGCCTTTTACTTGTTACCAGGCCATAGTTCTTTTGTTTTTCATAGGTGAATGTCAAAATGTCTTTTTAATGAAGCCCTTACTGACTGGGGAGAAAAGACATAAGTATTGTGCTTCAGTTTATGTGGTGGTTTATAAAATCGTGTATGTTGACTCAGTATTCCCATAAGCATGGGAAAAGGAAGACAGGTTATTTTTTTGTTCAGAATCTTATTTGAGAGAGAAAAAAGATCAAGGAAAATATTTGCACAAAAATCTGTAAATTCAGGATAAATGTATGAAAACATTTAAAACTGTGATTATAAAATGGATCAGCATAGCTTTTCAACTTTTTGTTGTAAGAATCCCAAGAATGTAAGTTTGCGATCTTAGTATACCACCTAGAAGCGAGACAAATGCATGAAGTTATGAATCATGCCATGCTTACCAAGTCTTTTTATTTTTCACATTTTTTTTTAACTCTTTCAATTCTCTTAGTAACTTAAAAAGAGGGTATTACTAATATCTGCATTTTGTAGATGAGGTAACTGGAGGTAGGTAATTTGTCCAAGGTCACAGGTGGCATAGCAAGGATTAAAACCAGACAGTCTGGCTGCCAGCACCCAACCAAGAGGAGCTGAGAGCAAGACACAGGGCAGAACGATGTTGGTCAGGCTGGTTTTCTGTTCAGTTAACACGGAATGCAGGCTGTAACCTTAATTCTAGAACATTACTGAGAAAGCCTTCCAAAGCGGTAGGTTTTTTTTTTAGCATGACCCTGACTTTTAGCAAGAATTTGTGATTTAAAGGCAACATGGTGCTCTAAGAAGCTTCTGTTCATTCTTATGGAGGGACTGGTAGTTGAGCTAAATAGTGAAATCCTGGAGCACACAGCCTTTAGGGCAGCTTCTGACCTATTTCTATGGTCAGAAAAGACACTTGTCTTTCGCTGCTGCCCACAGCCTCCAGTTATTCACCTTCAGAATTTCCTAGGCTATGATCACATTCAGATGAGAGATCTGTTTTGTTTTTTCCAGGGTAGGAGGAAGGGAGTCACCACCTATACTAAGCAGTCTAGTCTTCTGTATATAAATGAGCAAGGTTGGGGAGCCAAATTTGTGAACCTTGTGTAACCCTGAGATTCTCCAAGAGAATCCAAGAGAATGTCAGGATTACACATGGCGGTAAAGTGGTCTCATGTTAGTTGTCTCCACAGCTCTCATCAGAAGCAGACACAGATACTTTTTGTAGGAAAGCACCTCTAACTTAAGCCTGTAGGATTCCCAATGATTAAAAGCAGGCAACTATGAATTCAGTGAAATCACAGCATTCAGGTAGTTAACCCAACAATTTGAGAATTGTCAGAAACAATTAATAATCCCAAAGATTATAGGTTTTGGAATTATCAGATACAGAACACAGACTTCAATTATTAGAATTGTGAGAAAATAGTTACTTGTGGAATCTAATATTTATTAAAAAAAAAGATGGACTTATAAAATTGAGCGAGCAGTAAGACCACCAGGAATGATGAGGAAGACCTGAAAGGAAAATGGATGAAATAGAACTTACAGAAATAAAATATATAGCTGGGTATGATGGCTCACACCTGTAATCCCAGAACTTTTTGGGAGGTTGAGGTGGGAAGAAGGCATGAGCCCAGGAGTTGGAGAGGAGCCTGGGAAACATGGTGAGAACTCGTTTCTACAAAAAATACCCCACCACCACCACAAAAAAAAAAAAAAAAAAAAAAAAAAAAAAAAAAGGCTGGGTATTGGGCACCTGCCTATAGTCCCAGGTACTCAGGAGGCTGAGGTGGGAGGATCACTTGAGCCCAGGAGGCCGAGGCTGCAGGTTCATGCCCCTGCAGTCCAGCCTGGGTGACGGAGTGAGACTCTGTCTCAGAATAGAATGAAATAAGGAAATAAAAAATGTAATTGTTGAAATAAGAGACTCAGTGGATGGATTAGCCACCAGAAGAAAAAATTAATTGGTTAGATGATTATCTCCAAAAAGTAAGTCAGTATGTTACACAGAGAGACATGGGAATAAATGATAGGGCAGAAGATGGTGAGATTGGGGAGGGGGAGAGGGAGATCAGAATGAGGTCTAAAATATGTCTTAGGTGAATTCTAGGAGGAGATACTAAAATTATATTAGAAAGTGAGAGAAATAGAAGTTCCAAAGGATAGAAGGAAGACCACGTAAGTCAGTCACAACAAATGCAAATGGACTAAAGTTACCAGTTAGACAGATGGAACTAATAAAACAATATCCAGCTGTTTTGATACATCATA
Organism: Macaca mulatta; assembly: GCF_049350105.2. Classification (NCBI taxonomy): domain Eukaryota; kingdom Metazoa; phylum Chordata; class Mammalia; order Primates; family Cercopithecidae; genus Macaca; species Macaca mulatta. The sequence goes on from NC_133412.1 coordinate 90,114,629, forward strand.
TTTAAAATAAGAGGATGTGAAAAGATTGAAAGTTTTTATAAAGGAGAGAGAGTGATAAAGATATGCCAGTATATATTAACCAAAAACAAGTGATGGAGCTTCAGTATCAAACAAAATAGGGTTTTGGTACAGAAAGCATTAGTAAGAACTTGATGCTAAATGACTGTTAATTAGGAGGATGTAGCAATTTTCATATTTTATGTACCTATCAAAATAGCCGCAAAATACAGAGGAAAATCTGATAAAACCACAGGGAGAAATTTACAAGTCTGCCATTGTATTTGGAGATTTCAACATACCCTGCTTACCATAAGTAAGTTACACAGAATGCCCATATATAGATTTGAATAACCTATAAATGAAAATGATATAATGGACAAATATAGGCCTCTGTACCCAATAATTAGATATTCTATACTCTTCTCGAGCATATGTGGACTGTGGGAGAAACATTAATTATATATTAATCCATAAAGCAAGTCAGAATATTTAAAAACAATTGGTACCATCCATACCATACAATTTATAATTTAAATAAGAAATTAAGGTTAGAAGGCAATAATGAAGAGATTAACCAAAAGCTACATGAATTTGGAAATTTAACACCCTTGTAATTCATGGTTTAAAAAATCCAGTGAAATTTTAGAATGCTTAGAATTGAACCATAGTTAGAATACTACTATCTACTCCTCTCTACTAACTACTCCTCTCTCGCGCCCTCTGCGTCCCTCTTCCTATCTGGAACATTCAAGAAGCTAATTGTTTTCAGTGAAGAACACCTCAAATACTGAAAAGCAGAAACAGAACAGATGTCATTCTCTGATTGTAGTTAAATCTATAAGTTAGTAACAAAACCAGAAAACAAATGTTGATTTGTGGAATTTTAAAATTCATGCAAACAGCCGTTAGGTCAAACAGGTATTTAGAATTAAAACTGTAGAATATCTAGAGAATAGCAATAAGGCAATCATTACTTATTAGAGACTAGAGGAGAGCTCAGAGGAATGTTCATTGCCTTAAAATCCTTGTCATTAAGAAAAGAATGAAAATGAATGAAACCTCTAACTCATTCTTAGAAAGAATGATCAAAAAACCTGAAGGAAAGCAGAATGGGGAAATTATTAAAGATATACAAGCAGAAATCAGTGAGTTAGAAGAATAGAAGGGGCTAAATCCCCAGTACAGTAAAGCCGCTGCAGAAACATTTCTTTAAGCTGGGCTTTGAGTACCTTGCTACTGATAATTGAGAATGGGAAAGGCCAACATTCTTATTTTCTCTTCATGTTTTGGGTGGTGGGCAGTAGGGTTTGGAAGTGACTGCTTCACAATCATTTGGGAGCTTCAGGGTATATGTACTTTGTATATACAGTTTGTTTCTGAATCTTTTATTTTTGTCCTTTTAGTGAAAATACGGACTGATTGAAAAATGCTTTTTCATTAAGTTAAGAAAAGCGTGTTTCTACACATTTTATATCTTAGTTTTTTGGCTGCATTATGGCTGGGCTTTACTATTTTAAAGAGCTCTTAGAAGTTGCGAAAGGTGACCCTGTATAAAATGGGAGAAGTGGCCAGGCATGGTGGCTCACACCTGTAATCCCAGCACTTTGGGAGGCCAAGTTGGGTGGATTACATGAGGTCAGGAGTTTGAGACCAGCCTAGACAACATGGTGGAACCCTATCTCTACTAAAAATGTAAAAAATTAGCTGGACATGGTGGCAGGTGTCTGTAATCCCAGTTGCTGGGGAGGCTGAGGCATGAGAATAGCTTGAATCTGGGAGGTGGAGGTTGCAGTGAGCCGAGATCACCCCATTGCACTCCAGCCTGGGTGACAGAGTGAGATTTCATCTCAATTAAAAACCTCAATGAGCCTGTTAAGCAAAAGGAAAATGGAACTTACCTGTAATTAGAAGTTAACCAGAAGCTTTCAAAAATATATTAGTTGACAAGGAAGTCATGAAAAAGAGGAAAATCATTTATGTGATCCCTAATAGTAAAATATGTCAAAACCAAGGTAAAATTAGAAATAGAGACATTTTCTAAATGAAATTCAAGGCTGCCAGAATAGAAGGACAGTATCAATATAATATAATCTCTTTTCCATTAATGTTTAAAACTTGTCCTATAGTGACCTATAAATTTGCCCCACTGATGAAAAGGATTCTGAAAATCGGGATACAGATACTGTGGGAAGAATGATAAAATTGAACTTAATTGCAGCAACAGTCTAGTCCCTGGACCAGGCCCAAAAAAACAAAACAGAAGCATACTCAACTAGGATTAACAATTCAGTTAGCAAGGGGCCAGGAGGCCTATTGTAATTGAGTGGTTTTCAGTCTCTGGAATACGTGGAATTACCTAGAAGCTTTTCCACACCCAGACTTTTCAGATGTTCTCATTTGTTAGGCCTGAGCCAAGGCCCAATTCTGTATTTCTGCTTGTTCATTTCCTGTAGGTAATTCTGATACATACAAAGACTAAACACTAAGAACAATTCCTTGAATATAGTGGCAACCTCTACCTGGAATAGTCCAAATTCTAATTACCCTGATTCCTCCACCAACAGTTCCCAAACTGGTGTACTAGAAAGTCTTGTGAATGCTCTTTGGGAAAAAAAAAAACAAAAAACTCATGGCCATATAAATTCGTTGTTCTGAGGGGTCCCGTTGAATTTACCAAGCATTTCAAAAATTGATTTGTTAATCAATAATTGCAATGTGCTGGGATTACAGAAGTGAGCCACCATGCCCAGCCTTCCATAAGGCATTTAAAGGCACTTCCAAAGGTAGAATCAACAGACTTGCCAAAAGTCAGTGGCAAGATCTCTAGACTCAGACTTGCCTTTAAGTTCCAAACCCCGGCAACCCAAAGCCAATCAATTGTCCTCCCAGAAGGACATCAGATAGCAATTAACACATGGTCTTCGAATTCTCCAGATCAGCTCCAAAATGATATATACTACTAACAGGGGAAACATTGTGAACTGAAGTCTTTAACAGATAACATTAATCAAAAACATTTCTCCAGGTAAATGATTACATATAAAATACATTTCTCACCAACAAAAGCCTCTATAAATTTCAGACTGATCTGATGACAATTTAACTTACTTTTAAAATGCATAATTATGTCAAATAAATGCCACTACAAAGGCCTGAATACAATCTCTGAGTCTCAGGTCCTCCCAATCTTCTCAATTTCACATTTGATTATACATATATTTGAGAGAACATCACTCATTATTTGTTTCAGGAGTATTATTGAAATATTATCCGATATTTCAGATATTATCAAAACTAGTTGACTGGAAGTCAGTGCTACTCTTTCTACTAAAAGAGTAGGATCCTCATCAGTAGACAGAGACATATAAGAATATTCATACTACATCTACAAAGTGTCAGTATCAGGCAGTGGCTTCAAAGCCAAAGTGGTGGTTGAATATAAAGTGGAATTTTAATTGGCGAATGAGGCAGGTAATGAGAAATGCTGATTCAATAACAACATGAAGTCCAGGAAAGCCTGTGGTTGTGAAGAATGTTGAGCCATAGAGTCCACAGAGATAGGAAAGGGGGCCTCGAAATATGCAGAGACTTGTAGAAGGGTAAAGTAAATACCTGAGGTAATTGTGATGGGTAGTGCTTGAAGTATTTGCTTTTGACTACATTCTATTAGGCTGTCTACAACCTTGGAAGTTTCTTGAGAGCAAGAATCAAGTCTTTTACAGCTTCCAGCATGCCTCTGTGTACCCAACAGGTCCTCAATGAATAATTTGTTACCCTACTTTGTCATAAAATATAGGACATGCTTAGCTATACAGCATGATGTGATTCGATCACACCCAACCTACAAGTGGAGAATAGCAGCATTGAATCTGTTTAAAAACAACACTCCCTATATGCTTTCACCTTCATAATATATTTGTTTGAATATTGGTTCTACCCATATGTTTTTAGGTAATAGTACGATCTGTGGTGTGCCTAAGTAAAACTATGCCAAGAATTTTATGGGGCCAAGCAAATGCACTGCTCTTAGTTTTGATTAAGATTTTAGATGTTCGGAAATATAAATTCAGATATTGGACAGTGAGGGTTTTATTTTGGAGGATGGAGGAGATTGAAGTGTTGGGGTAAGACTGCTAGGCTCTTTGAGACTTGTGTATGGGGTGGGGAGAATATACAAGTTTACCAAATCTTGTAAATTCTCACAGTGCTTAGTTTTGTGACTGCACAAAAACTGGCATTGTTTTTCCTAGGTTTCAGTGGAGAAATGTAAGCTGTGAGTTTAACATCCTGTTTACTGTGTTTTGGTCAGGATTTTGCAAGTTTTTGTGGAGAAAATTATATTGCTTTTTTATCCTGTTTGTAATGTATATGTATATCAGTATGCTTCCTTGTGTTTTATTGTGGTAAAATTGTATCTTGCATATAGATAAATAAGACTATTAGTGTAGATTTAAAACAATCTTTACTCTGAGGTGGCAGCCTTGTCCAATGAACCGTATGTTTAAGCCTTGTATATATATCACACTAGAGCCCAGCATGGTGGCATGCACCTGTAATCTCAGCCACTTGGGAGGCTGAGGCAGGAGGATTGCTTGAACCTAGGAGTTTCAGACCAGCCTGGGCTACATAATGAGATCCCATCTCAGTCAGTCAATCAATCAATCAGTTACACAAAAAACATCAAGATCTTTCTTGCTCTTTTAGAATGTCTTTCCCAGACATTCTAACAAATGTCTCGGTGCCTAAAACAATGAAAAGGGTTTATGACAGAGTTACAGCAGTCATCAGAGAAAGAAAAATCCTGGACAGATTGCAAATGTATACCAGTTATGAATTCCTGTGACTGCAGTTGAAATCCAGTGTTATTTTTATACAGTCTTTTTGGGTGTATCTGTGTTTAATAACTTGTTTTCAAATTTAGAAGACTGTAGCTATGGATTCTTCTTATAGAACTTGACCTTGAGGGGCTCACAGTTTAATGTAACAGAGAACTAGAAACCAAGAATTAAATGCAGAGAGTGAGGTTTTGCAATACAGGGTGTATACAGGGTGCAGAGAAGCGCTGTGGCACCATATTCTGGCCTCATCTTCTACTGCTCTAGACTTCCTGAAATGCCATTTCCTGACCCTAGCTGGACCTCTCTCTGTAGGTGCCATTCTCTCTCCTTGGAACCCTTTTCCACACCTTCAGTGCCTGGCAAAGTTCTATTTCTTTGGAAGCTTCTTGACGCCGGCCTCTAGCTCATCCAAATAATTGATTTGTCTATATCTCTGTTATTTTTTTTATAAATAATTACCATCAATTCTTATTATTTGCAGTAGTAATATTCTATAAAGTTGGTTGGAACACTGAATTAATCAAACACCAAACCTTTGTTTCCAGGGTAAATATATACATATATACATATCTCACTTAGGTTATAATCTTAATTCCTAAAAACAACTCATCCTGGTAGATTGAATTTTCTTTATTTCCAAAAGAATAAAGGAAATACAGAAGTGTTAAGTGACTTACCTGAAGCCATTCTGCTAACAGGTGCCAGAATTATGATTCAGATCCCATCCATTTGGCCCCAGAGCCACAGCATCTTACACTACCCTGCGCTGTCCTCTACTGTCTCAGTCCTCAGGTCATCTTTGTATGAGAGTTGAAACAGGAAGACCAAGGGTCACATTATTTGACCTTAGCTTGGGACGTGTGCAAGGAGTGACAGAGTTTTCACTACTGTGTGTCTATCCAGGAGTCACCTTGAAAGCTCCACAAGTTTTAATTTGGGGATTACAAAGACATTTTAGCAAGTATGCAAATTTGCAAATATGGGATTTACAAATAATGAGGGTCAACTATATTTGTGAGTGATTGCTGGGGTCTGTTTCATGGTAATCCCTTCCCCCAGTAGTGTGCAATGTTTCTTTAGCTTCTTTGATAGTTTATTTATTCATTCATGTATTTATTATGTACTTACTATAAGCCAGGCTCTGCTTTAATCTGTGATGAACAAGCTGGAGATTAAGGTCCTGCCCTGTGGATTTTATATAAGAGTAAGAAAGACAGATAGCTAAGTCTGGAGCTCAGCAGGTGAGGCCCAGGTTGGAATTATAGATTCACTTGACCAAGGTGAAACCTGGTGTGTGCCCTCCTACTACACATCCCCAGACATACTTCCAGAACATTTCTGTTCTATTCTTGTGTATAAACTCTTCCTTTTGAGCCTCTGTTCATTGACACATGTCAACATCTACTTGTCTTTTGTTGATTTTGAGGCCACTTGCCCATGTAACTGGCAGGACATTGAAGAAGAATCATACCGACCTGGTTCTTCTACCTACCAGCTGAGTTACTTTGGTCAAGCTCTTGGACTTCTGAGCCTGTTTCCTAATTTCAAAGGTGGTGATATGATGTGTTAGGCCCTGGTGGGTTGCAAGGAAGAGGTACACACATATGACCTTTGGTGATGAGGGCCGAATGTTAACTTGGATGGAAAGCCACCCAAGCAGCCATATTGTTGCTGGCCCTAGTACTTTCAAAACCTCACAGAACACTAATTTAGCAGTATTTAGGATAGGATTTGAGCTCTGAAGAACTATAGTGTGGTTATTTGTTCATATGTCTGTTTTCCATACTAGACCATGAGCTCCATGAGGGCAGGGTCTACAGTTTCATCTTTCTATCCTAGGCACTCAGTTCAGTGCCTGATACATACTAAAGAGACACAAATGTTTCAAAAGTTGAGGAATTTTCAACTCTTCCTGAAAGAATAGGAAGATATAAAAGCTTCTCAGAGAAGGTATTATTTAAGCTTGCTTGCTTGCTTGCTTGCTTGCTTGCTTGCTTTCTTTCTTTCTTTCTTTCTTTCTTTCTTTCTTTCTTTCTTTCTTTCTTTCTTTCTCTCTTTCTTTCTTTTGAGATGAAGTCTTACTCTGTCACCCAAGATGGAGTGCAATGGCGTGGTCTCAGCTCACTGCAACCTCCACCTCCCAGGTTCAAGCAATTATCCTGCCTCAGCCTCCCGAGTAGCTGAGATTACTAGCCTCCACCATTATGCCAAGCTATTTTTTGTATTTGTAGTAGAGACAGGGTTTCACCATGTTGAAGTAGTTCAAGACTGCAGGCTGGTGTTGAACTACTGACCTCAGGAGATCTGCCTGCCTTGGCCTCCCAAAATGCTGGGATTACAGGCATGAGCTACCATGCCCAGACTATTTAAGCTGATTCTTTAAGGGTGAGTAGAAATTTTTTCCAGATGACTAAAATCTTGAGACATTATTCCAAGCAGAGACCAGCAGGTGAAAAGACACAGGGATATAGAGATGTTGAAGTTTAGCAAACACTGCTAGATTAAGAAAACAAAAAGGAAACAATCAAAATCAAAACTTAACATTAAAAATCACCAAAAAAAACTATGAATGGGCTTGGTGAGACGTCACATCACAATTGAGTTAACTATCACTCAGTAATGGATGTAAGTTTTAGGGAAAAAACATAACATTCTCAGGTTGTTGGCGGAGTATCTAGAACAATTTAGAAATACAGGTATTGAATTCTGGGAGTAATTACACTGTAGTGAAATCATTTCCTTCTCTGCGTATGAAGCATGTATGTGTCACACTCTGTTCAAGGTGCTGAAAATCAGACTCTTCTCAAGGAGGTCATGAGCAATGAAGGGAGATGGATAGGTGAGCAACTGATTATCATGTGACAAGTGAGGTAATAGAGATGTGACTAAAATGCTATCTAAAGAAGAAGAAAGGAATTACTTGTAATATGTGGAGTGCTGGGGAAATATTTCTGAAATGAAGCTGGCTGGGCCTGATGGCTCACACTTGTGATACTGGCACTTTGGGAGATGGAAGTGAGGGGATCCAGGAGGATCTAGGAGTTCAAGACCAGCCTGGTCAACAGAGCAAGACCCTGCCATCTCTATATTTGAAAAATAATTAAATGTTTTTAACAAAGTGATATTTGAGCACTCTGGACACCATACAAATGTGGGACAGACAGAAGGAATATATGCAGCTTAATTTGAGTTAGCATTTTTTGAAATTTCATATTGTAGAAGTATACATATTTACTGTTGTGGAATTAGAAAGAATTGACAGGCAAGGAGGGCGGTCTACAAAGCACTCCATAGATCCATCATACTGAGACAATGCTTAATGCTTTGATGGATTTATTTAAACTTTATGTGTACATTCATGTATTGTATGCATACATGTGCATGGTTAAATAGAACATGTTCTCCTTGGTGTTCTGTTTATCCATTTATTGTTATGAAGTAAGTCCCCAAAGAGTACGTTTGCTTTGGCCGAGAGAGTCTTTTGCTACATACTGCTGTACTTAATGAAAACTAAAAAAGGGGCTAACTTTTCAGCCTTGTGACCTTGTGGTGATTCAAGCAGAGGCTTCATCAAAGGCAGATTCAGAAATGAACTTGGTGTGTGCAGGTGGTTGTGCTTGACACTATTGTTTGTAACAGTATGATAGGGATGACTTCAGTGTCCACCAACAGGAACTGGTTAAGTAAACTGTGGTCCATACAAATGATGCATACTGTGCAGCTGAAAAGAAGAATGAGAAAGACTCTGCACTCATGTAGAAGAACTCAGATTGATGATGTGTGTGTTTTAAAAGGAAGAAGGAATGGTATCGTATGTGTGGTATGCTACTTTTTGTGTTGAGAGAGAAGAGTAGAATAAGAATATACATGTGTATTTGGAAAGATAAATTCTGAAATGATATATAAGAAACCAATTAAAAGTGTTTGGCTGTGGAAGGAGAATAAGACTCTGAATGGGATTTTGCCACATACTTTTATAGATAGTTACATTTAGAAATTTTCTGAACGATATGTACACATGACCCTTTTAAAAATAAGTGAATGAAGGAATGAAGTAGGATTATGAGAAAGAGATAAGAAAAAAGGATCTAAGGGGCTGCCCATCTTTTTAGTACCCAGTGAATACTAGTATGTAACAATAGCAGCAAAAATTGGAAGAGTAACCCTAGGAGGGTAGGGAGTCAGCCTTTCCTTTGTCCTTTCCTCAATTTCATATATTAACATATATTCTGAGAACAGTAAAACAATTTGAAATAAAAATGCCTCCAGATCTATTAAAATAAAAGGAAGATGGGCAGCTTTATGTAGTGCACTTCCCACAAATTGGCTGGTTTCCCTCAAGAGGCAGGAGTTCTAGCCTACTTGGGATACATACGGGAGGAAAAATAAGAAAAAGAAAAGAGATTTAAAGATAAATAAATGAAAATAACACTTCTCCCTGATTATAAAGGAAATCACATTCTTTTTGTAATAATTTGGATGACAAATATTAAGAAAAATCTTTAATTTGCCACTCAAAACATTCTGGTTTGTTGTTTTTTATACTTTTTATACATGTAAATATTTTCAAAAGTAGAATCATATTAGATAGTCTTTTGCCACTTACTATATTTTGGGCATACTTCTGTGACAGGAAATATATCCTAGCATCATCATTTTTAATAGCTGGATGTATATTAAGTTTATCATTGCCGCCGCAGAGGTGAATTTTTGTATATATACATTTTAATGGAGTCGAGCAAGCATTTTTGGACTGAATTCATAGAAGTAGAATTTCTGGAGGGTAATAATTTTGAGGGTCTTTAATAGAAATTTTCAAATTATCTTCCAGGAAAAATGTCTCAGTTTATACTCCCACCAACAGGAACAGAGCTCCAGGTTCCCCCTTCCATTTGTCATCTTTGGGCCTTTATACAGAAAATATCATTGTTTTCATGACATTTCTTTGATTTCTAGTGCTTTTGAATCTTCGTTGTATACCTATTGGCCATTTTTATTTTTGTGAGAAGTGACTGTTTCTCCATTGCCCATTTTCTGTTGAAAATCATTTGTTTTTGTTTTTGTTTTTCTGAGTAATTTAAAATATTTCTTTACAGACTAAAGATACAATCCTTTTATTTGTCATTGAGGTTACTAAAACTTTCTCCCAGTATGTAATTTGTTATTTCTTTCTATTTTTCTTTTCCTTCTTCCTTCCCTTCCCTTTCCTTTCCTTTTTTTCCTTTCCTTTCTTTTCCTTTTCTTCTTTTCTTTTATCTTTTGTTTCCTTCTTTCCTTCCTTTTTTTCTTTTCTTCCTTTCTTTCCTTTTCCTTCCTTCCTTCTTCCTTTCCTTTCTTTTCCTTTTCTGTTTCCCCCTTCTTCCTTCCTTCCTCCCTCCCTCCTTCCATTCCTTCCCTCCCTACCTCCCTCCCTCCCTTCCTTCTTTCTTTCTTCCTCCAAACTCCAAAGTCACATTTCACTTAATTTTTATCCTGCCAAATTTGAAAGCATTTTAACTTAGTGATTTTAGTGTAAACAGGAGCAGGAGAGAATGTAATTATCTAGGTCTCGCTCTGTCACCCAGGCTGGAGTTCAGTGCCATAATCATAGCTACTAGAGCCTCGAACTCCTGGGAAGAAGCAATTTTCCCACCTCAGCCTGCCAAGTAGCTAGCATGACAGGTCTGTGCCGCAATGCCCAGCTGTTTTTAAATTTTTTTTTGTAGAGATGAGAATTCCCTATGCTTCCCAGGCTTGTCTTGAACTCTTGACTTCGAGTAATCCTCCCACCTTGGCTTGTCAGAGTGCTGGGATTACAGGTATGAACTACTGCTCCCAGCCAAGAATTTAGTTTTGTTTGCTAGTGGTGTTCTTGATATCTTCTCATATTTGAGGTTTTGGTGCTAGTGCTGAAGTATTACACTCACCATCCAAGGTTTACAGGACTTTTGTTTTAATATGGAACAGATGGAACAGTTTAGTTCTGCACCTTTGCAGGTATACAAAATGTGCCTACCAGGACTCTGCCTATATCCATTGAAAGCAAGAAGTAATACAGTAAAACTTTGCCTGGCTAGAGGCTTTGAAGGAATGGAGTGTTCTGGTTGAATTCTATTAACTTGGAAGTATGAAGGTGAAAACAATTCAGAACTTAAATTTCCTTTGAATGCAATTTGGAAATATAGCCAATGATTCCACTTTTCTTCTCTAGTAAGTTTGGACCTTCTGATCTACTTGGTGTTTTATTATAGAACTCCTAGTGTGCCTGAAACTTAGATTGTGAAGATACTTTTTTAAAACTTTAGCTGTGAGAGGATGTAAATGGTTTTCTATAAGGCTGGATGAGAACTAATACTTGTACATATACTTTTTAGACTGAACTTCTGATTGCCACTTGTTTTCTTTTGGAACTCATGAAAATAAAACACATTGGATGGAGGGTGGGAGTAGGAAGGAGAGTTATGTGTTTTAATTGCATGCCATTGTTTCATATCGAGACACAACATAGAGTATCCCTGGCTTTTGACATACAGAAGGAAACACATTTTTCTACCTGCTGTATGGCAGAGGTCCCTGAACACCTGGAGGGATGACTGCAGCACAAATTGCTGAGCCCTACTCCAGAGTTTCTGATTTACCAGGTCCAGGGTAGGGCCTGAGAATTTGCACTTATGAAAAGTTCTCAGGTGCTGCTGGTGCTGCTAATCCAGAGACTACATTACTGAGACCCACTCTTGTCTACTAACTGTCAATTGTAGAATTCTAAACAAAAGCTTAGTTTGGTCTGGGATAAGACGCACATAGATTATGGAGCAAATCATGAAAGATTCAACCCTTGATCCCAGCCTTGTGTGAACTCCAGGTACCAATTAATACACAGTGACATAACACAGTTCTTGGTTTTCATGATTGCAAGTCATAGCCAAGTATCACGTGAGAAATTCGGTTTTCTTTGCAAGGCTTAGAGAGGCCAGGTGATTCTAGAAAAATGGGCCTTGTATTTGTTTTAAACCAGTAAAGAGCTTTGAGTGCTTATTAAATTGAAAGCTTTTAAAATTTATTTTGTATTGTATTGTATTTCTTTTGAGATGCAGTCTTGCTCTGTCACCCAGGCTGGAGTGCAGTGGCGTGAGGCTTGGCTCACTGCAACCTCCATCTCTTGGGTCCAAGTGATTCTCCTGCCTCAGCCTCCCAAATAGCTGGAATTACCGGCACCCACCACAACACCTGGCTAGTTTTTGTATTTTTAGTAGAGATGGGGTTTCACCATGTTGGCCAGGCTGGTCTCGAACTCCTGACCTCAGATGATCCACCCGTCTCAGGTTCCCAAGGTGCTGGGATTACAGGCTTGAGCCTCTACACCTGGCCCAAAACCTTTGTGTTTTTCCAGATATTAAACATGCTTCTTGTTTGAGAAAAAAAATCTTAACAATAACGTAGGAGAGTAAGAGAAACGTTTTTCAAAAAAAGAGAAATCATTGTGATTATTTTATTTTATTGAATTATAAAATAGTTGAATAATATAGTCTGCTTCATTAATCATCAAGCATGTTATGGATTTTCCATTTTTATAAGATCTGTATCTCAGTTCAGGTAATACTGGTAATTTTTGTACTGTATTTGAAGATAAAAATATAGGCCAAAATCATAGACCTTGCATAGAAGCTAGGTAATGAAGACAGCTCTAGAGGAACACATAGATACACACACACAGACACACATCTATATATAAAGTATGCACACATATATTTTTTAAAGTTTTAAAGCTTTTAAAGCAAAAGCTGGCCCCTTCCCTCTCCCAGAGTGGGCAGCCCATCCCCTCTTTCAGAGTGGATGTGAACAGCAGTTGTATGAGTAGCTTTCCTTATGAGCCACAGGTCCCTCTGGACACAATGCTGCCTGGCCACGCCCCTTTCCCTTTCATCTTTCTCCTTGACCAATAGGCTTGGAGCATTAAGGCCACGCCCCTATTCTACATTCTACTGGGGCCCTGGTTACCACTCCTGTGGCTCAGTCACACAGCTGCCTGGTAGGTGACTGGAGGTCTTGATCAGTGCTCGCTGGGAATTTGCTGTTGTGGCCCCAACCCCACCTCCCTTTCCCACCCCGCAATGGCAGAAGAAACTCCACAGAACAGATTAGCCGCAGCCAAGAAAAAGGTAAAAACACACCAGGTCATGGCCCCAACCCAGCTACAGATCCCCTCCGACGACAAGACCACCGCCAGAGCCCGTATCACTGCTGAGGCACACTAGACAGGGCCCTCCAATGCAGGTGTCTCTGGGCTCCCCACACAAAAGTCTTGTCAGTCAGCCCTGCCCCTTCAGCATCAGCCCAGTCCCTGCCCTCACCAATCACTCCAGGGTGACTCTGGGTGGGTGACTCCTGGGGTTCCCCTCTCCATTACTAGGCCCTCACCTCCTGCCGACCCAAGCTCGACCTCCCTGGGCTCTTTGGGCTCGTGTCTCCAAGGACCTGGGTCCCCCAGCCACAGACCCCACCCTCGCCAGTCATCCCCGGGTGACTTTGGGCTGGTGACTCCTAAGGCTTCCTGCTGCAGACTCTGCCCTCCCCTCCTGCTGCCTCAAGGTCAACCTCCCTGGGCTCTTTGCACTGGCATCTCCAAGGACCTGGGTCCCAACCCTGTGTTTCCCTCCCCCATCGTGGAGTGGTAACTCGGACATTGCACTGATGTGGTCCCTCCCCCCAATCAGGAGGAGTGGAATGTAGTGATGTCAGAGTCTGCCTAGGAACTGTCCTTACTGCAAGACTGGCATTTATTCTTATGACCCAGTCCCCTAAGTGTTCTCACCCCATTTCTGGTTCCTCTGGTCACAGTGCAAATTTCCAGCTGGAAGGGGAATGGAGACTGTGGGACCTAGGAGCAAGAGGTTTCAGGCTGCCTCACTCCCTTAACATCGACATTGATGGGGGGGAAAGCCTACACTTCCCTGCAAGCGCAAAACGTTGACCGTACCTCCATGTGGCAAGGGGAGAATGGGTTTAGTTTGGTTTTCTCCCAGGCTTCTGCTTTCCAGAGATTTTAACATTTTTTTCTGAGCTCTCCACCTCATATTCTAATTCTCTATGGTTCTGGGACCAGACTGCCCTTCAGTCAGTCATCTCTGAAGTGAGATTTGCTCATCTTCTGTGGAATAGATCTTGGGAAACTGCACTTGACAGTTTGACTCTTCCTCGTATTATCTTGACCTGGGGAACTTTGAGTGCCACAGGATAAATGTGAGACATCTTTCTGAAGCATCAGTTTCCCTGGATTCTCTTGAGATCAAGAGAAAAAACATGAATATACTTAGGGATGACAGTCACATAGGTTTCTAAGAGAATACCAGACTTCTCTCTGAAATGAGGCTTGGGTAGTCCTCTTTCTGTTAATTCCTGGATTTAACAGAAAGGCTTCCTTCTGCCATGAGGACACATTGATATAGAAGTTTGAGAGGTACTGGTGCACTTCTTCACACTAACAGACGTGTGAGGATGTATGACTCTAAACCACAGGGCATACAGTTCCTGCCTACTTAATGTTTACTTTTCTACCTCTGCCTCTGGTTTTGGTCCCTGGCAGCTGCTGATTCTTGGCAAAACCCCAGAGCTTGGAGTCAGAAGACTGAGTTTCAAAGTTCCAGTATCACCTTTTTCTTTTTTCTCTTTTTCTAGCTATGATATCAATTCCTCTCAGTCCCTAAAAGATTGTGACAACACTTATTATACAGTGGTTGGTGTCGTTAAATCAGATGGTGTATAAGAGTATTTTGTAAAAACTGTAAGGGAGGATGTGGCTGTAGGGGCCGATAGTTCTCATGACGATTACTGCTCTTCTTTCCCACAGTTAAAAGAATATTGGCAGAGAAACAGCCCTGCTGTTCCAGGAGAAGCAAAGAGTAACAGGAAAACGAATGGCAGTAACCCAGAGACATCCACTTCTGATGGTTGCCACTCACCTGGGGATGTGAGTGTTGGTGGCCAGGCTCCTGGGGACAGGGGGCCGAAGGGGCAGTAGAGGGTAATTGTTAAGATTGTGGATGGACTGTTGGGTACTGGTTAAGAATTCTGGGTTTAGCCGGGCACAGTGGCTCACACTTGTAATCCCAGCACTTTGGGAGACCACCCTGGGCAGATCACAAGGTCAGAAAATTGACACCATCCTGCCTAACATGGTGAAACCCCGTCTTCACTGAAAAATACAAAAAAAATTAGCCAGCATGGTGGTGGGTGCCTGTATTCCCAGCTGCTCGGGAGGCTGAGGCAGGAGAATGGCATGAACCTAGGAGGCGGAGCTTGCAGTGAGCCAAGATCTCGCCACTGTGCTCCAGCCTGGGAGACAAAGCAAGATTCCATCTCATAAAAAGGAAAAAAAAAAAAATGAATTCTGGGTTTGAATCCTGCCTCTCCATCTGCTAGGGATATGATTTAGGGCAAGCTGCTTGAGCTTTTCGGGCCTCTCTTTTCACATCTGTATAATAGAGGTTCTATTGTTTGCCTTCCATTTGTGAGGTTTAAATGAGATTTGTTATTGTTGTTTTTATGTTAATCCCTAGTACATGGCCTGCTGTAAACACTCAGCGCACCCAGGATATGGTTATTGCTCTTTGATTTTCCTCATCCCCAGTCTCAAGGGGAAGCCAGGACAATGAGAACAGCCACTTGCCATCAGGAGTCACTGATTTCAGACCCCAGGGTGGAATGGTGGGGAAATAACCATGAGAGAAGTTGGCACAAAGGAGTTATGGGACAAAGGGTCCAAGAGAGACAGAAAAGAAAATGTTGCCAGTTGATGTGAATGAAAGGAAGTCAGAGGGCTTAGACACTGAGGGGAACAGAGTATCTCCGTGTGCACTCTCTTGTAGTCAGCAACAGGTATCCACGGGGTGGGCCCTACATCATCTGCTTCCCTGAAGGATCTGGAGGTAGGAGGCTCTGGGTGGAGGTGCAGTCACCACACAGGCCAGCCCTCCAACCTCCTCCCGCAGCAGGGACTCGGTGCCCCTCTGCTAGCTGAGACAGCCCACACACACCCCAGCCCTAATGATTGTTCTCTCTACCTCTCCCCCAACTCCTCCTCCACCTCCTCCTCTCTGCATGCACCTCAGAGCCTGTGCCAAGAACAAGCAGTAGTCCTTGACTCAAGGTCCGTCAATATCAATCGACTGAATAACACCATCAAATCTTTGGTAAGAGTCCAGTGGGGTCCCCTGATTCCACGCTGCCAATCCTGGGCTCCAGTTTCCTCTTGGGGCTCTGAAGAAAGGGGCTGGGGGCCCTGGTGCAAAGGGCAAATAGGGAGCTGAGGCACCCAGACCTCACCTGGAGGGACCCCAGAGCATGCAGCATGGCTCTTCTTTTGCTGCCCTCTTTGCCGACTGTCTCCTCTCCACACACCCCTGCTCGAGTCCTTGCTACACACGCCCTGGGGTTTTTGCCCCTCGGGGAAGTGCTAGCCTGACTGGTTGTCAGGGGCCCCGTATTTCTGCTGTGACTCAGTCCCTAATTTGCTCTTTGATTCTGGACAAGCCGCCTCTCCTTTTTGGGCTTGTGTTTCCAGAAGAGGTAGTGAGTATCAAAGGTGTCTGTTAGCTCTGAGAGTCTGAGATGTAAAGGCTCCCTAGAACGGAAACTTCAGGGCCAAGGGCTCCTATCTGTCCTTTTCCATCCTATATATACTGTGAAGAACCGTACCTGACCCATACGTGCTCAGTAAATGTTTATTGAATGAACGCACTTTTCTAAATCACAAGCGGGCAGAAGGGGGGCCTTTCTCAAACTCCATCTCTAGAGGTTTATGTTCCTGTCCTCTCAAGAGATTCCAGATTCACACTGAGTTCTGTGGCTGTGGGCAAAAAGCAACAAAGACAAAGACCCAAATCCTCTGTCCTTGGGAGCTTGAGGAGAGTTTACCAGTTTGTGTTCCCATTGGGTCTGAGAACTTTGCCTTTAAAATCCATTCCTGGCCCTGCCTACCGCTTCCTGGCCTGGGGAATAGAGTTGAGGGGGCCACCCTCCATCACCTTAATTTGACTCTCCCAACAGAAACAACAGAAGAAACAAGTGGAACATCAGCTGGAAGAAGTAACACGATTTCTTTGCTCATGCCATGACGGCTGGGTTTGGGGGACACTCAGATGTAGAAGGCCCCAGTCTTGTCTCGCCCACTCCCAGCCTGGGGAAGAAGGCTCACCCCTCAGATTCCACCCCATCCCCACAGGGTCCCTGATAACCTAATCCCATGGGTGGGTCTGTCCTGGGGCATTGGTGGCATTCTGGGGGCATGTCTCTTGCTGTGCCATCTCTGCCTCCCCCTGGTAAGAGCTCTGTCTTCCTCTTCCTGTAGGAAAAGAAGGCAAACAATGAGAAACAGAAAGCCGAAAGGGAGCTAGAGGTCAGTGGAGGGTGTGAAGTTTTCTCCTGTCCTCCCGAGAATGTTTCTTTCCTTCTCTTTCAGCACTTGCTTGGCTTTTCTCCCAAAGGCTCAAATCCAGAGATTGAACATACAGAAAAGGAAACTAACTATAGACCTGTATCATACGAAACGCTCTCTCATGTACTTTGAAGGTGGGAATCTGGGCACCCTGTCGTCCTTCAACCTGGTACTTCGATAGGTCTTTAGGGGGAGTCCTTTGGGCCCCATTTCAACTCTCTCATTACAGAAGAGTCAAAGGATCTGGCTGCCCGCCTGCAACGTTCATTGCAGCGTATGGGAGAGTTAGAGCGGGCTCTGTCTGCTGTTGCCGCCACACAGAACAAGAAGAAGGTGGACAGGGTGAGTCTGACCACCTGCCTCATCCCCTGGGAGCCCAGCTTCGCAGATGGAGGAGTGAGCCTAAAGGTCCCTTCTGCAGGATGGAGTGTCCTGCCCAGAAGGCATCATGGCCATTTCTTGCTGCTTTTGTGTCTGGTTGTTAGAGCAGCCTGGGGCTGAGTCAGCTGCTGTGGGTGAGTTGGGGGGTGCAGTGGGGAGCGAGCACTGGATGCAGAGTTTGGAGGCCAAGTGCCTGCCCTGCCCTTACCTGGCTGGGATCTTGGCCAAGTCCTAGGTGGGGTATTGGGTACTTGAACTGTGAAGGTACAGAAGAGTACCTTTAGTATGTTACCATTTCTGTAGAGAGGAAACGTGTGTGTGTGTGTGTCTGTGTGTGTGTGTGTACATACTATGAAAATATACATAAAATAAGTCTACAAGGGTTCACAAAAAACTCAGGAGAGAGCACGAGGGTGGCTGGGAGATACTTCCCTTCTGTACCTTCTGAGTTTTGGACTATGCGAATGTATCATCCTTTCAAACAGTGAACAAAAGATTCATTGTCCCTTTCCTATCTGTGACCCCCAGCAAGAAAAATGGGCTTCAGAGAATCGGGTGGATCTGGCTGTTCAAATTCCAGCTTTGCCTAAGTGATCTTAGGCAAGAACTTAACCTCAAGTACTCCATGTGTTTTCATCTACACAATAGAGGGAATCATAGTAACTGTCTCGTATGGTGGTTGTGAGGATTAAATGGGATTGCTAGCATGGTACCTGTTGAAGCACTCCATAAAGGTTCAAACATTGCTAGTAATAACAGTAATAACAATAGCAATATTAACTGATCTCTCTGGGCCTCCGTTAGCCACCTGTAAATTCAATCTCTTTCCCTGTCCCTTCCCACTTTACTGAGTTCTTTTAAAAACCAGACCATGGGCTTGTAAATGCCTTGATCTGTACTGACCGAGTTGTATATTGAGCCTAGCCCTAGCCTGTTTAAGGGGCACTGTATGGAATGGCCCAGGTTCCCCTGATAGAAACTTCTCACTCTTCACCATCCAGTCCTTGAACCACAGTAAAACACTTCTCAAGACACAGTTAGAGCAGTCCTTACAGGAGCGGGCACTGCTGAAAGCACACGTGACACAGGTGAGGTTTTGCAGAGGGAGGATATGGAAGGAAGATGACCCCAGGTGGCCAGGAGCAGGTGAGGACCAGTGACAGCCCTTCCTAACTTCTGTGCCCATTCTTGCAGATGAAGGAGTCACTTAAACAAGTCCAGCTAGAGAGAGATGAATATGCTGAACATATAAATGGAGAGAGGGCCCAGTGGCAGGAGAAGATGAGGAAAATGTCACAGGAGGTGAGATCTGACCCTTCAGCCTGCCCATCTTAGATAGGTCACTGGATCTTTCTGGGCATCTGTAACATGGGAATAGTACAGCCAGAGGTGGTCATGGGTCTGGGCTTTGTGGAGGTGGGGGCAGAGAGGGAGATGGTAGCCTGTCCAGCCACCAGCCCCTCTCTCCAGGGCCATTTCCTGCTGTGCTTCGGGCAGGTTTGCACCTTGAAGAAGGAGAAGCAGCATGATATGCATCGGGTGGAGGAGCTGGAGAGGAGCTTGTCCCAACTCAAAAACCAGAGGTGTAAGATGGGACTGGCATGACCTGGAAGCAGGCCTGGCATGAGAGGGGGCTGTGCGGGTGGGTTAGAGTGCCCCAGGGAGGTGGGTGGATGGAAGGGCTTTGAGGCAGAGGGAAAGAGGTCTGTGCCGGGAGACAGCAAGTCTTGTTATCTCCATGAGCCTCAGTGTCCCCATCAGCAAAGAGGGCCCGTTGTCAGCCACCTACAGTGCTCTCCATCTGAAAGTGGTTTGGAAGATTGGCTACCATGCGGGTGCAAGGAATCATTAGCAGTGAGGCCAAGTTTGGGGAGCCTGAGAGGAGCTGTGCACCAAGAGGAGGGTGTTTTTTTTGTTGTTGTTTTTTGTTTTGTTTTTGTTTTTGGTTTTTGAGAATCTAGAGGCCCTTATTGCCTGCTTCCTTTCTCAGCTGAACCTCTGCACCTGGAGCCCCCAGCAGTGCCCTCTGAGGTGGAGCTGCAGCACCTGAGGAAGGAACTAGAGAGAGTGTCAGCAGAGCTCCAGGCCCAGGTGGAAAACCATCAGCACTTAAGTCTCCTGAACCAGGCACAAAAGGAGAGGCTTCAGAGGCAGGAGGAGAGGCTTCAGGAGCAGCAAGAGAGGCTTCGAAAGCAGGAGGAGAGAATTCAGCAGCTAGCCGAGCCACAGAGCGGCGTTGAGGAGCTGGTGTGTTGCCCCACCTGGGGAGCCTGCCCTCCTCCCTAGCCCTCCAGGCCTTTGTTTCCCCACCTGTAAAACGGGGCAGTGTAGCCCTCATGTGAAATGTTACTTCTAAAGGCGCCTGTGAGCCAGAGCCCTGCTCTGGTGGCTGTGGGAGAGAGGAGATGATTTTTCTAACCTGTCTCCACTCTTCCCGGTGCCATGGGAGGCAGACACCAAGTTCTAGGGTCTCCAACTGCAGTGGGTGACTACTGATTGCTTCTCTCTATCCAGAACAACGAGAACAAGAGCGCACTGCACTTGGAGCAGCAAGTCGAAGAGCTACAGGAGAAGCAGCGTGAGGTGGAGACAGTAACCTCGACCCAGAAGGAGCCAGAGGCAGCGGTCCCAGCCTCAGGGACTGGGGGCGAGTCTGTGAGTGAGGAGACCCCCTGGGCCCTGCAGGAAGTCATGGAGAAGCTGGAGGTGGGTGAGTCCTGGAATAGGCCAAGAAGGGCAGGGATAGGCAGGTCGCTGCTGAGAGGTGACCCCATTATTTTGATTCCAGAGCGGCCTTATGGATCTCCTGGAGGAGAAGGCGGACCTGAGGGAGCGTGTGGAGAAACTAGAACTGCGATTCGTCCAGTACTGGAGGGAGAGATGCCCATCAGTGAGTGGGAGGCCAGGGCAAGGCAGGGGGAGCTGCAGGGCCGTCAGAGGGGCCCCAGCGTCTGAGCCCTGTCCTCGCGCAGGAAAATTAATCACCTTATAACGGAGCCAGAGGGCAGTGCCAAAGAGGCGGCACTGGGAGGAGGACATCATCAGGCTGGCCCAAGACGACGAGATAAAGGTAGGGTGTGCAACATCCCTGCAGGGGTAGGGGTCGGGGGTGGGGGTGGCGTGACACCTGAGCACCCCTCCCTCCAGGTGGAGCTGCTGGAGCTGCAGGAGCTGCAGGAGCTGCAGGGGATGCTGCTGCATCTTGTGCTCACCGCAACAAAGGGCACAGCAAATTCCTGGCCGCTGACCAGAACCCTGCTAATGAGCCCGGTCCAGAAGCCCCACCCCCCAGGAGCTTGGGGCTGCTGACCAGCATGGTGGTGAGTAGAGCCCTCATGCAGGGTGGGCAGGCAGGAGCAGGGGGTTTTGCACTGTGCACAGATCCCCGCCTCCCTCTCTCCAAAGATCTTTATGAGGTGAGCCTCACCGACAGCGCCCAGCCTGCGCAAGGAGAGGCCAGGAAGGGGTCTCCCCAGGACAACCGTACTGCACAGCCCATCATGCAGGACCACCAGGAGCACCCAGGCTTGGGCAGCAACCGCTCTGTGCCATTCTTTTGCTGGGCTTGGCTGCGGAGAAGAAGGAGATAAATATCACCATCATCAAAGAGCTGGTCAAGAAATTTTTTAAAAAGAAACAAAGTTATGGGGTTAATCTCCTACACAATTCATTTACTTCATTCGAATATTAGAGCTATTCATGTTTATTTGTGTTTCTAATTTATACTTTAAGTTTATTTGTAAAAAGTTAAAAGAGAGTGGGTCTCTGTGGCCTTCACTGAGGTTCACTCTGGCATTCTTTAGCATTTTTCGTTTTTAATTTCATAACTGTAGGTCATTAGCATGCATATCGAGTTTGCCCTTACATGGTGGGAGTTCAAACACCCAAAGACCCACTGTTTGCACAAAACTGCTCTCGCTGGTTTGGAATAGGCTGCCATGCTTTTTCAATGTTATTGCAGCATGTATGTTTATTACAGAATTCCGATAAAATTTGCTTATATTCTGCTATTGTGTTTGATCTAATCTTAATCACAGTGAGCTCTTCATTAGCTCAATATGCGGTTTGCCCTCAAGGGTGCACTATTTATTACTTTGTAATATGCCACTGTGAGTACTGACATTTAGAGTTGTTTAAAGTCCGAGAACTGGAAATAGCCTTTCCCCCATTTTCTGTGTATTGGTGATGGGAGTAACAACATTTTGGGGGATTTTTAAATCTCACAGAAGAGGAAAGTGGCCTGCTCTGGCAGGTGTGTGCGGGATAGAGTGTGTTTCATTTGTTCCGGTGCCAAGAATGAGCGCTGTACTATGGTAGTTCCCTCAGGATTTGTGTGTGCTCTGGGCTCATGAAGATATTGCATCACGAGCTGCAGCAGTTATGCTCTTTCTCGATGACCTAAAAAGGGATTATTTCTGAGGAATGAAAGGCTCCCATCATTGACTGTGGATGTGGAAAACCTTTCTTGCTTAGAACATTTGTATCTGTAATACATTTGAAAATCAGAGTTCGTGTTACCTGTTTTAATCACATGACTACATGTCCCAATACACAAAAGGGTGCTGGCTGGCATTCTTCTTAATATATTTAGTAAAGATCATAAGGAATCCCTTAAGAGTTTAAATATCCATGGAACAGGCATACAGGCTCTAGTCAAGAATGATTGAGAGTGAACGGAAGCAGTGTGACACCTGGCATTCCTCTCTGTTCATGGAGCTTCTTTGAGGCTTGAAGATTGATTTTACCATCTAGACCTCTCTAGCTAATACCTATTCTTCAACCACCTTGGTTACTCTGACATAGGAATTTACTTCTTTTCCTTGAATGGAAAACACTTTCAAAAATAATAACAAGCATTATCATAAACTAATATATGTGAGAGTACTTAGTTGAAACAGAAAGGAGTTTTAGTAGACAGTATTATACTATCTTTAAAAATCAAGGAGAACTTAAAATGTTTACAAACTGCAGTGCAATCTACTGTTTGTGAATGTCAGTGTATTATCAGGAAACGTGTCTGTACAATCACAGAGTTGTATTTCCTCACAAACTCCTTTACTAAGGGTGAAAATTTTTTTGTACCTCTCAGTTTCAGTTAGGGACATATTTTGTACAATATTTATGTGATTGTGCCTATGCATGATGAATGAATGAATTTCAGTCACACA
Source organism: Macaca mulatta (assembly GCF_049350105.2). Classification (NCBI taxonomy): domain Eukaryota; kingdom Metazoa; phylum Chordata; class Mammalia; order Primates; family Cercopithecidae; genus Macaca; species Macaca mulatta. The sequence goes on from NC_133412.1 coordinate 90,137,428, forward strand.
TTGCCTAAGTCATAACTTGGTGATGCTTGGGAAAGAATCAACCGTTAAAACTTCATGAAGTTCTAATGTTTGTGTTCCAAAACATGTCACCTTATTAGGATGTACGGAGCTATGTACGTGTGCTCCCTGGAGTGGGGATTTCCTGGTTACGAGATCTCCATTTTTAGCATTTGGCATCCTCATGATACTTTTATAAATATGACAGTAACAGGAGAGCAACAATACGATTTTACCGATGGAATAACAGATTTCCCTGCATTCACTGAAAGAGTGCAAATATCGGGTCCTTGTGACTTCAACTGACTCTTCCAAATTGTATGAATGTAGCAATGTATTAGATAAGCCCAGTTTCAGAATGATAAAGAAAAAATGTTAGACCAAATAATGCGACTAATTAACAGTGGTACAATTGCTAGCCCGTGGGTTTAAAATGGACTGAAATTCCACTCTTTGTGTAGGTATTTGTCATATATTTAAGAAAAAGCTAAAAAGAATGGAAATGGTATGACAATAACATAAGTCTTCAAAGTGCATGCAGTCTTTTGCGATACCTCATTCAGCCAAGTATTTGTGCTCTTCCTCATTCAGTGTAAGGCAGCTTTCAATTTGCTTAGAAGGCAACATTGGAAGGTTAGAGTTCATCAGAAACATAGAATTTTAAAATGTGAGTTCAACTGAATAAATTTGAAAGTATTTGATTAAACCTGATAGGTTTTCCAGAAATGGAAAAAACTCAGCTCTAGAACTTTTCTAAGCTGTTTTTTAGAAAATTTGAAAATGTAAATCAGCCCTATCCATAATATAGTTTCTCTAAAACTTTATCTTAAAGAGTCGTTTTAAAATAATATAACTATTAAAAAATGTAACTGCTATCTTAATGTTCTGAAATAAGTTAAAACATTTTAAAATATGAACACTGTAGTTTAAAAGAACGAAACGGTGGGAAGGAAAAGTAGAGAAAGAAATGCCAATTCCAGCCCAAAGCTTTATTTGCCAAGTTTTCTTAGAATGAATTTTACCAATTTATGAATTCTTGTAAACAGAATTTATAATGGAAATACTGAAAGACTTTTCCCTAAAGTGACATTGTTGACTGCTGGTGTGATGCTACTCTAATGTAATAAATGATTAAATTGTTGCAAAGTGCTGCTTTTGCCTTAAAATTTTATTTTGCGAGTCTTGAAAACTATAGTATTAAAGGTATTGATACTATGCAAATGCCGGGCATGCTTGGCATGAGATAATCTGTTTCGTTTTTACAAAATTATAATATAACTTTGCAATTGTTTATTAAAAGAACACAAGTTTACAAAGTTATGGGATTTAAAAAGTTACGGAGTGAAAAAGTTATGGGATAAAAAAGTGAAAAATTGTTGCAAAAATGTAGAAAGAAGTTTTATGCAAAGTTACCAAATGTTATGAAAAAGAAGTTACGGGATTTAAAAAACAAGTCATGGGATAAAAATAAAAATTAAAAGCAGTTCTGTGTCAGCAAAGCCTGGAGAAGTGGGGCTGGAGTCTGCACCGCCACCATGACCCTACCACCCCTTCCCAGTCACCCCTTTACAATTAGGGTAGCAAGACAAGACCTTAAAAATTAAAAATTTTTAAGCATAACTCTGACGGCCTCCTTACTCTCAGCATAGTAACTTTTCCCTCAGGGGGGCTCCCACCTTCTTATTCAGAGAGGTAACTGAGGCAGGACAGTGGGGCTAACTGTGGACCAGGCGAAGACATGGGCTGCTGGGGTGGCCCCCTTCCCCAGTGTACATATTTTGTCTGTGTAACGTTTTGTATATTCCAGAGGGTAGGGCCGCCCCTGTATCGTACCTAGCTGTGGTTGGAGCTGGCATGTGGGGAGGAGGTTCTAATAATTATTTGTGGCTGGGAAACTTATTTATTGCTAGCATAGGACAGAGGAAGGAGGCGTGGATGGGCTCATGGCTCCCTGGTGATGCGACTCCTGTTTATTTTGCTTTTTATTTTGGAATAAACAGATTTAACCATACTCCTCAGCCTGGTGTGCTCCCGTTTCCCTCACTGGGTCCTAGAGTTTGTGCCACCAAACGAGGAGTCCCAGAGTGTCTTCAGCATGCCCAGCGAGGCTGTTGGGGACCTTCCAGGCTTGTTACCTGTATGCTGCCTGGTGGCACCTAGGGGATTCCACGGGGACTGCCATGGCGCCTAGGGGGCGCAGTCCGGCCCTGACAGCCAACAGGCTCAGAAGCCTGATCTAGCGGTGGCCGGGAAGACAGGTACCAGCACCTAAGGGCACTGACTTCCACCCACCCCAGGCGTCTTCCATTCTGTCCCCTTGCCTCCCTCTCCTGTCTGCACCTGGTGGCCTGTTCTTTCTGTCCCTCCTGAGTGCCAGCTACCCGGCAGGCTCCCTCCAGGCTGAGTTCATGGCCCTGCCCCCTGGTGGCCAAAGCCAGCTTCACAGGATAAGAGCCAGAGAAGCTCCAGGAGCTTTCCAGGAAAAGTGCCCCTTGGAAAGGGTATGGCCTTTTCACTGCTCCCAATAGCACCCTAGAAATAGCTTGGCCTTTACCCTCCCCTGAGCTCCACAGAGAACACAGCCAGCAGAGGACACATTTCCCCGCCATCCAGAAATGGGTTTGCGGGATAGCAGGACTGGTAGAGACTGTCAGGCCACACAGCTGCCTGCACAGCACTCCCATGCTTGGTGGGGGGCGGGAGAGATGGCAGGGGCTGGCTGTCCGTAGGCCGGGCAGGACAGGGAGGCTCACTGGAGGTGCTGCACTTTGGAGGGGCAATGTCAGGGAACAGCTTTCTCTTATTGGCACACAAGACTCCAAAAGGACAGCACGGTGACTGATTCCCAGTGCTAGAGGCAAGGCGGCCAGCCACGTGTAGGAGTGTGTGTGTGTGTGTGTGTGTGTGTGTGTGTGTAGGTGTATTTATAGATATTTATAGACCAGGGCAGGGGCGTACCACAGAGGGTGGCACAAGTTTTCAGCAACAGTCACACCTGGAGGTGTCAGCTCACCACTACAACAGACCAAGTCACAGATGAAGGGGACAGGCTTTGGGGCTGGGGGAGCCACTGTCAAATCACAGAACAGCTGCCCAGGCAGGCTTGGGAAGGGAGGTCTCCAAGAAGAGGAGGGATCTGTTTAGAGGTCAAAGGAGGGCCTGGGGCTCTCAGGATGGGATGGACTTGCCGGACCCGATCGGCTGGCAGTTGGATAGAAAGCAGAGAGAAAACAGGAGAGAGAAAAGTTAGCAGAGAGTTGATGAGGCAAGTGCAGAGCACAGGTGTGCCACAGCAGCTGTGGGAGGACCGGGGAGGGGAGGGCACAGGTGTGGGCGTGTCAAGGTTCCTGGAAAAGAGGGGCTGGAAGGGAAAGGGGAGGAAGATGGAGGGAGGAGCCGGAGCTTCACAGGTAGTGCCTGGGGGCTGTGGCAGCCCTCCCCACCCCACGCACGCTGGCCTCTTTCACGGCACCCAGGTAATGCATGCACCGGTCAGACCAGTGCTCAGCCTCCTCGGGCTTCCGTCTTCTCTAGTCACCCTGTCTTCTAACCCACCGGTCCGGGGCCACCTCTCACCTTGGGGAGCCCAACGCAACAGCCACCAGGCCTGATAGAGAAGGAACACTGCTTGAACCAGGATGATGAAGCTAAAAGGGATGGATGGCTGGAATGATCACTGGAGAACCCTCTGGGTGGTCAGAATGCCCAGGATCCTCTGAAGGGACCCTGGGGGAAACAGGGAGGGCAGGCAGCTGGATTCCACTGGCTATAGACTTATAAGTCTAAGAGGGAAGCCTCAGCTTGTTGGGGGTTGCAGGTCGCGTAAGTGAGGCAGGGCCCTTCCTGCTGGGAAAAGCAGAAGAGGGAGAGTCCATGGCAGGGAAGGTGGGCGGGCTTGCCGGGCAGAGCTCAGCCGGGACACCAGGCACTGTGGTCCCCTTGGTTGAATAGCAGAGGCGACCTCTAGAAGCAACAGGCCAAGGTGCGTGAGCCTGCTGACCGGCGATGGTGCTTGAGCGGTGGCCAGGGATCCTGCCTTCCGTCACACGCTGGCAGCTATGATGGTACCTGGGAGGGAGAGAAGGGGGCTGTGTGTCCCTACCTGGCCTGTGAGGTGTGTTGTGGGTTGACCGTGTGTATGGGACTCTCGAGGTTTTATCCTAGATCACTACTGGATTGCCGACAGATAGAGGAGGTATGACCCTGACTCACCCCTCCTCTGCAATGGATTTGGCTCTCAGCACTCCCAGACTGGGAGCTGGATACTCTGCCCTGGCAGCATGACTCAGACTGCACAACAGGTACGGTGGGCCCAGGATGACATTCCTAGGCCTCTGGCCGCCTCAGAGTGCAGCCCCACACACAACCCCCTCCAAGCTCTAAGCCCTTACACCATAAACCATGAGCTCTCTGATGGTTCCAGAGAGCACCCATGTCTGTCAGCTTGGGCACAGAGCCTGCTCCAAGAGCCCCAGGCTCAGCCATGGGGGCTGGGGGACTTTGGGGCCTTGGGGGCCAGCCCTGGTACCTGCATCCAGCAAGGACTCTCGGCACCTACAGCCAGGAGTTGTCCACAGACCCCGTGGGCGTGCTGATGGTGGCCATGTTGATGTTGCCGATGATGCTGAGTGCCTCCTTCAACACGTGGTGCATGCGCAGCATCTCGGCGCACCGCTGTGCCTGCTCTGCTGACTCCTCCATCAGCATGTTCTGGTCCCCACGTGAGTACAGGGACAGGACACCTGGTTGTCCTGCAGGTTCAATTTCAGGATGCCAGGTTGGACAGCAGCTCCGAGAAGATGAACTCCTTGGTCTGAGAGTGGGCAAAGAGGGAAGGAGGTTGGGACCTGATGCCTGTGCTGCGCTGGCCTCCTGCCAGGCCCTGGTGGGTCTGTGTGCTGGACTTGGAGCCCTGAGTATGGCTTTTCAGACGCGGCTTCTACACCACTTAGACTCAAAGATCTGCCTCCCCACTGCCCTTTTCTCACTCAGATAGGGACACTGAGGTCCAGAGGAAAAGTCACCTGTCCAAGGTCACAGGTCTGGGAGGGGACCCAGGACCTATCATGCCACCAGCACACCTGTCTACTCAGTTTTTTAAATAAATTTTTTTTTGGAGATAGGATCTCACTCGGTCACAAGGCTGGAGTACAGTGGGCGAGATCACCGCTCACTGCAGCCTCAACCTCAGGCTCAAAGTGATCCTCCAATGTCAGCCTGTAGAGTAGCTAGGACTATAGGCACGTGCCACCACCAAGCCCAGCTATTTTTAAAATTTTTGTGTAGAGACCAGGTCTCACTATGTTGCCCAGGCTGGTCTTGAACTCCTGGGCTCAACCTATCCTCCCGCCTTGGCCACCCAAAGTGCTGGGATTACAGGCATGGGTCACTGTCCTCAGTCCCATGTTATATTTCCATGACACAGCTCTGCCCTGGACCTGGTCCCATAGGGCTGGTTAGCATCTCCCCCAGGCCAGCATGGCTATCTGCACCCGCGGTGCCACAGGAGCCTCCTGCCCCCATGAGGCGGTGCATGCACGTTGTTGATCATGACATGCATGATGGTCTTGGGCGTGACACCAACCATGAGGTCCCACATGGTGTTGTTGACAATGGCCATGTGTGAGTCCTGCAGGTTCTGGGTGGTTTCCATTTGCCGCTCTAGCTGTGAGTCCATGGAGTGCATGAAGCTGTTGGAGCCATTCTCCTCGGCTTTGCTGCCCTGTCGTGGAGAACACAAGGGCATCAGGGTGGCCAGGCCATGCAGCCAGGCTCCAGGAATCCCTAGGATCTCAGCCCCTCTAAGGGTACCTGGAACACTGAGGCACAGAGAGAAGCAACTGGCCTGAACACGCACCCAACTCCCCACACGGCTCTAGACGGTTTCAGGTCTCTGCCTCTCAGGACCCCAGATTCCCCTGATTCAGTCTCTTCTTAGTTCTGACTCTAGTGCCCAGAATTTGCCTCAAGCTACCAATCCAGAAATTGGAAAAGAACATCTCCAGGTCCTCGGCTTGGAGACCTGGACAAAGTTGTGCCAGGCTGCAGATGCCCGGCAGGAGGCAAGAAAAGGGCACACTCACTTTCCCCTTGTCCTGGGAGGCCCACGCACCAACATTGCCACCGCCGCTGCCCCCAGGGAACACAGCAAAGTAGACACACACAGAGAGGAAAACGGGAAGGGTTGAGTGAACCTGGGACAGTGCACCCCAACTTTAATGCTTGTGGAATTCAGTTAGCTAATATTTTGTTGAGGATTTTTGCGTCAATATTCATCATTGATATTGGCCTGTAGTTTTCTTTTTTGGATGTATCTTTGGTTTTGGTATCAGGGCGATACTAGCCTTGTAGAAAGAGTTTGGAAGTATTCCCTCCTTCTCTAGTTTTGGAATTGTTTGGTTAAGGTTGGTATTAGTTCTTCTTTAAATATTTGCTAGAATTCAGCAGTGAATCATCAGGTCCCAGGCTTTTCTTTGCTGGGAAACTTTTTATTACCGCTTCAATCCCATTATTTGTTATTGGTCTGTTCAGGTTTTGGATTTCATCATGATTTAATCTTGGTAGTCTAGATGTGTCTGGAACTTTATCCATTTTTAGTAGGTTTTCCTATTTCTTTGCATATATTTGCTAATAATAGCCACTAGTGATCCTTTGAGGGTTTGGTTTTTTGTTGTTGTTTTTTTTTACTTTTTTTTTTTTTTTTGAGATAGAGTTTCGCTCTGTCACTCAGGCTGGAGTGCAGTGGTGCAATCTCAGCTCACTGCAAGCTCTGCCTCCCAGGTTCACGCCATTCTCCTGCCTCAGTCTCCTGAGTAGCTGGGACTACAGGTGTCTGACACCACGCCAGAGTAATTTTTGTTATTTTTAGTAGAGACAGGGTTTCACCATGTTAGCCAGGATGGTCTCGATCTCCTGACCTCGTGATCCACCCACCTCAGCTTCCCAAAGTGCTGGGATTACAGGCTTGAGCCACTTCACCCGGCCTGAGTTTTTGCAGTATCAGTTGTCATGTTTCCTGTTGTTTGTCAATGTTATCTTGTCAAAAACCCAACTTTAAAAAATTTTTTAAAAATTTTAGTATAGTTTAGTTTTTGAGACAGAGCCTTGCTCTGTCACCCAGGTTGGCGGGCAGTGGTGCAATCTCAGCTCACTGCAAACTCTGCCTCCCAGATTTAAGCAATTCTCCTACCTCAGCCTCCCGAGTAGCTGGGATTACAGGCGTGCACTACCATGCCTGGCTAATTTTTGTATTTTTAGTAGAGACGTCATTTCACCATGTTGATCAGGCTGGTCTTGAACTCCTGACCTCGTGAGCTGCCCAACTCAGTTCCCCTAAGTGCTGGAATTACAGGCATGAGACACCGGACCCGGCCCACAGTTTGTTGTTAAATTTTACTTATTTACTTATTTACCTTTTCTTTAGAGACAGGGTCTCATTCTCTTGCCCAGGCTGGAGTGCAGTGGTGCAATCATGGTTCACTGTAACCTTGAACACCTAAACTTAAGAGATCCTCCCACCTCAGCCTCATGGGTAACTGGGAGTACAAGTGTGCACCACCACACCTGGCTAATTTTTCTAGTGTTTGGTGAGACAGGGTTTTGCTATGTTGTCCAGTCTGGTCTTGAACTCCTGGCCTCAAGCAATCCTCCTGCCTTGGCCTCCCAAAGTGTCAGGATTACAGGCATGAGCCACCATGCCCGGCCTGCATATACATTTTCTTTTCCAAGTTATATAAAGTATGCTGTATGCATCCTTCTAGAATTTATTTTTTTCACTTAATAGTATATTGCTAAGATTATTATTGTTGTTTATAGCTGGGATTTATTCTTTTTGACTGCTTGTGACCTTACCAGAAGATAGAGATCCCGAGATCTCTTAAGAACTGCTGCAGGGAGTATACACTGGTATGACCACCTTGGAAAACAGTTTGACTCCATCTCATAAGGTTGAATATTCACACTCCTCCCAGCCCAGCAATTCTACTCTACATCCAAGAGAAATTCTTGTCTATATAAAACAGGGGATGTGGACAAGGAATGTTCCTAACAACTCTGTTCAAAATAGCAAAAATCTATGCCCATCAGCTGGAGAGTAGCTGACTAAATCGTGCTTTTTATTCCCTTTGATTTCCTGTAGTCTTATGATGCAAGTGGCTTTCCCATGGCTAGCTTGGGGAGGGGGATACTCTTGGCCATCGAGTCAGTGGTGGCAGTCCTGCTTAGCCCTAGGGCAATCGGTGCTGCCCAAAACAAGTGTAAATAGAACAAGGTGCCCCATGGAGCCAATGCCTCGGGTCCCTGGGGGTACAGGCCTGTACTTGTAGGAAACAGCCATCATACACATCAGTCTTTTCCAATGCTTCTGTCACTGGGCTGAGTCCAAAGAACACCCTCTCCCAAAACATTACAAAGTTTATTGGGGCTACCATTTATCGAGCATTTATCATGTGCCTGATCACGTACTAGTGTAGTAATTGCATGCATTATTTTATTATTTTATTTATGTACTTATTCATTTATTTGAGATAGGATCTCCCTCTGTTGCCTGGGCTGGAGTGCAGTGGCGTGATCACGGCTCACTGCAGCCTCAAACTCCTGGCCTCAAGTGGTCTCACCTCAGCCTCTCGAGTAGCTGGACTACAGGCATAAGCCACCAAGTCCAGCTCATTTTTTAAAAAACATTTTCACAGAAATGAGGTCTGGCTTTGTTGCCCAGGCTAGTCTTGAACTCCTGGCTTCAAGCGATCCTCCCCCTTCAGCCTTATTATTGCATTTTATCTTCACCATCACGCTGTAAGAGTGCCTGTGGGTGGGTGCTCCAAACAGTTGCAATGTAGCAGCCTCCACTCATAGGTGACAACGAGACTCAGTGTAGACAAGCAACTTCTCAAAGGTCACACAGCTGGAGGGTGGCTGAGCCAGGATGAAGACTTAAGACTCTAAAGCTGGTGCACCAGTAAATGAGAAAATCTCTGGGGGTTCAGGATAGCTTCCTCCCAAGAAATCTTTCTCCAAAGGTTCTAAGAACAATGACAGATCCATCTTCCATAAAGCAAACAAAACTAGCAGCTCCTTCATTTTGGGGCAGGGAGTGGAGGAGGATAAAGGTTAGATAAGCTCCAGGGCAACCCATTTTAATCCGACATATTTATAAGGCAACGGCCAGGACAGCACCTCAAACCTAAAGAACCATGCACAGCTGTCTCTGTGTGGCATGGAGTGTCCCTGGATGTAAAGATTTTCCAATGTGTGCTTACAGGCCAGTGGCATCATCCTCAGTCACAGGTTAAAGGGCAGCTAGGCCTGGCCTGCTAAGCACCACCGTGAGAATCTGCTGAGCTTTCCAACTAGTTTATCTGTTGTTTGCAATGAAAGATGGCCTGAAAAAGAAGGGGTGTGGGTGGGAAGAGTTCTGATTTGAGGTCCCCTGATCCAGGCACGATCTCCTTCCCCAGTTGCAGGAATCAGGAGACTCCATCTGTAAACACAGGCTCAAGCTATGTCCCCCAGCCCCCTCTTTCACTAGGTGCCACCCTCTGCTTCTCTTCCATAGACAGCCTAGAGCTGCCAGCATTCCCTTAGGATCTGTGCCCTCAGGCCTGGTTTAATTTTCTCCCTCTCCAAAGAGCCATCTGTAGGGCCAGAAGCCGGCAAAGCCTAACTCATTACTGGATGCCGGTTCCTTTGCCTGACTTTCAGTGATTCCTACCTTACCCTGGGGTTTTATGTTTCTTGTCTCAACAGTAACATTTCTCATTCCTCCACAAGTTGAATTGTTCACTCCAGCCATCTGAAGCATGCTCCTCTTGACACAGTTAGCTTGAGGCACATGATTGGTGCAAAAAAAAAAAAAAAAAAGCACTATGTCAATTTCATTGATCAACAAAAGTGATGGCTCCACTGCAAAGTTGATAGTGCCTGGGCCTCTGAGTTCAAGAGCCTTCTAGACAAAGGGCTCTGAGCTGAAACATAAGCATGCATACATATGCCTCCCTCTTGGTCTGATGAGATAATTTGGATTCTTGGTTGTTATCCTTGAGCATTTTCCTGCCTCGTTAATGCACGTGTAGCCAACACAATAATAATCATAGCTAATAACAGCTAAAGCTGAGGACTTTCCTGGGCCAGGCAGTGGCTTTAAAAACTTTAAAGTGGCTTTTAAAACTTTAACAGCGAAAGCTGAGGACTTTCCTGAGTCAGGCAGTGGCTTTAAAAACTTTAAAGTTTTCACATAGACTCTCATTGAATAATTTCTGTTTTTCAGATCAAGAAACTGAGACTTACTATCACATTTGGGATTAAGTTAAAAAAAATACAAAGAAACTGAGGCTTAAAGCTGTCAAGTATTTCACAGTCAGCAAGTGGCTAAGTTGGAACTTGGACCCAGGCAGTCTAGCCCTGGGATCCTGTGCCCTTACCCATTATCCAGTGTTGGCTACACAAAACTAACGTGTACACATTTTCAACTATAGTTTAAATGGGTGACATATTTTTCCTATGTTTTACCTAGGTGACTTTCAGTTTGGGGGTATTCTACTTACACAATCTCTTGAACTAGATATTAACTGAGAACAAATAGAAACTAATGAACTCTGAAAAACATAAAACATGAGCAACATGATGTCACCGCAAAAGACAAATCAGCACACAGCCTTCTTGTGACTGTATTTTGCTAACAGTCCACGAGCTAATAATCAGCCTCAACTCAGCAGTGCTCTGTTCCTTTGGGAGACGGACAGAAAGACACACGCAAACACACACACACACACACACACACACACACACACACACACACACACACACACAGAGAGAGAGAGAGAGAGAGAGAGAGAGAGAGAGAGTTGGTGGTTGTGCCGCCCTAAGCCTCCAGTCAGCCAGTGTGAGGAAGGGACCAGATGGGTTGGGCAGAAAGGTGCCGGGTCAAGGGAGGAAGGGGAAGCCGGAGGCGCGCGCACGCTCTGGACTCGTGCACCCGCCAAAACGGCTGCGCGCGGGGCACGCCGGGTTGAGCGGCGAGGGGCGACCCGGACTGGGACAGGGATGCGGGCAGCCCTTTCCCAGGCGGTAGCGGGGCGGTGGTGCTGTTGCCCTTTTAAACTATGGCTTGACAGGAGCCGCGCCTCCCGTCGGTGGAGTCGGTTACAATGGGAGCAGCTCCACAGGCCTCCACACAGCTCCTGCCAAGGCCTCCTCGGTGCCTCTTGCAGTTTTCCAGCGGCGCTCCCAGGAGGGTGGAGGCGGCGGCGAGCGGGGAAGCTGGGAGAGCTCTGCAGGGCTGCCCCGCGGGGTGGTCGCGGCCATGACAGCGGCTCAGGACAGTCTCCGGTTCCGCGCCCCTCCCGCCTGAGATGAGTGGAAGATGTCAGTGTCCCGGCTCAAGGCCAAACTGAAGTTGCTGGCATCTGTCTTCCACAAGAACCAGGAGCCCGCAGCCGCCGGCTCCCGCTCCACTGTAACATGACGGTGAGGCGCCGAGGCCTCGCGGGGCAGGGTGAGGGCGGAGAGGGGGCGCCTGGAGTCCCGGAACAAAGGGGTGCCTGCCCGGGAGAGACCCCGGTTCCCCGCCCCTTTCTCCCGCGACTAACCCGGCCCTCCCCCGGGACTGAGGGAGGCTTGGGTGGGAAGAGGCGGAGGGCGCGTCTCTCCGGCTCCAGGCGCGGGGCAGGCTTGGGGGCTGCTGGCCCGTCTCGGCCCCTGTCCCCGCGCCCAGAGGTGGGAGCCCGTGGTGGCCGGAGCCCTCTCGGGAGCCAGGGTCGCCCGAGTCAGCCGGCCTGCTCCGGGGACCGCGACAGGGCGGTGCAGAGCGGCTCCGGCGTTTTTTGAGCCCAGGCGGGGAAGGGGAAAGGCTTTTAAGCTTTTCGGTGTTCCGGCCGGGCGCAGTGGCTCACCGTAATCCCTGCAGGTTGGGAGGCTAAGGCGGGCGAATCACCTGAGGTCAGGAGTTGGAGACCAGCCTGGCCAACATGGTGAAACCCCGTCTCTACTAAAATATATAAAAAATTAGCCGGGCGTGGTGGCAGGTGACTTTATCCCAGCTACTTGGGAGGCAGAGGCAGGAGAATCGTTTGAACCAGGAAGGCAGAGGTTGCAGTGAGCGGACATCCAGCCATTGCACTCAAACCTGGGGAATAAGAGCGAGACTTCGTTCTTTTTTTTTTCTGAGACAGGCTCTTTGTCACCCGGGCTGGAGTGCAGTAGCGCGATCTTGGCTCACTGCAACCTATGTCTCTTGACAGTCCACGGGTTAAAGCGATTCTCCTGCGACAGCCTCCCGAATAGCTGCGATTACGGGCGCCCGCCACCAAGCCTGGCTAACTTCTGTGTCTTCAGTAGAAACGGGGTTTCAGTGTGTTGGCCAGGCTGGTCCTGAACTCCTGACCTCAAATGACCCACCTCTGCCTCCCAAAGTGCTGGGATTCCTTCAACCCAATCAAGTTGACACTCAGTATTAACCATCACAGGTGTCTTCAGAATTGTCACTCTTTTCTGCTGTGGCCTCCCTCTCCTGGTTTGCAGACTCATGCTCATCCTGTGGCATGAGGATGGGGAGGTGCTGGCAGGAGAGCTTTCTAGCTCCTGAGTTAAAAGGCAGAGATGGTGTCTCTCAAGATTTTGCTGCTGTGTTGAGTTATATTAAAAAGATTGTCTTTTATCTCTGGATTTCACACTCACATTAAGAAGCCATCAAGATAGGCTTCCTATATCAATAGAGGGTGATCTTTACCAACTGTAGTTGGGAGAAGTACAGTAAAGAATGTTAGATTCTTCTGGAAAAAAGTAGTCCTTCCATTATTTGGATTGGGTTTGTGGCTTGTTAAGCCCAGCAGTCTGATTCAGTCTACTTTGTGTCTTCCAGCATGTCCCTGTGGTTTTGGTTCACTCAGGGTATTCTCCTTGTATTTGTTATTTTTCTGCTGCTGCGGCAGACTTATTCTTTTCAATAAAATACTGTCATTTTGGTGGGGTTTTGGAAAGAGGACCAGGCCACATCCTGAAAAGAAATTCATCTTAGGATTTCACAACACTAACTCACTTTTTGTTTTGATTAAATTACCCTTTTTGAGGGGTGGGGGCTCAGCTTTGTCCTTTGTAAAATGAAAGATAGTAACTGGGCTGATGGTTACAGACATGGATGCATGTCAGAATCACCTCAGAGAGCTTTTTTAAAACAGATTCCGCCCAGCACTTTGGGAGGCCGAGGTGGGCGGATCATGAGGTCAAGAGATTGAGACCATCCTGGTCAACATGGTGAAACCCTGTCTCCACTAAAAATACAAAAATTAGCTGGGCGTGGTGGCATGCACCTATAGTCCCAGCTACTCGGGAGGCTGAGGCGGGAGAATCGCTTGAACCCAGGAGGCAGAGGTTGCAGCGAGCTGAGATCCTGCCACTGCACTCCAGCCTGGTGACAGAGTGAGACCCATCTCAAACAACAACAACAACAACAACAACAACAACAACAACAAAGCTGATTCTCTGGGTAGGCTTTGAAATGAGCATTTCAAAAATGGTCTTTCAATCAGTGATGCAACCAAAGTCTTTGGGACTTGTAGGCTAAGTATATATTCTTTAGATACCCAGAATAGTTTGATTTGGAATGTATCAATTTAGGGAAATGAAGAAGGGGTGAGTTACATTTTGGAAGCTGCTGCTTGCTTCCTTTTTCCATTTAGATTTTAGAAGACAAAGAATGTCTAAAGAGATGCAGATTTAAAGGAAATACAAGTTAATTCTGCATGGGTATGTTTATCTACACGGCATTCTCCAGCTCACTAATCCAGAAGAGTTCTAACACCCTCTGTGATCATGGGTTGTTTTTCTTAAGTATTCCTCCATCAGAGTATCTGAGAACAGATGCTTAGAAACTACTGAGACCTTTGTGGGTCTTACTGGATCTCTGGATCCTAGTTTCTTGATATGTTACATATTCTGGGTTCTAACCTCAACTGGCCTTCATGATTAAAGATGCATTTATATACCGTACGGTGGCCAGGAAGCTTATGCTTTGAAATTGCCCAAACTGGGTATGAAGGCCCTTCCTAAAACCCCATTAAATTCATTTCTAAACTTGATGATTGTCAATTGTGTCAGTTGGTAAATTCTGTCTTGCAGAGAGGTATTTTGTAGTAAATAACATGTTTTTAAAACTAAAATTTGCCTTTTAGGAAGGTGGTAATCATTTCATAATTCTTAGTTTTGTGAAGTGTCTATAAATCATACATCTGATCTTTTAAAATGAAAGGCAATTGAATTTATATAATGATTCAGGCTTTTAAAAGTTAAAAAGGTAGTTATTTTAGGGAATGGATAGTTTGTGATATTTATTTTAAACAAAATAAGCCATTGATCTTATAAACATAGCCATGTAAGTAAAATGTTTTCTTATTTTAAATTAGATTCTGTTTTAACACTTTTTTCAGTTTTGCTTTATATTTGACTTATATTTTTTATATTTTATATTTATATTTGATTGCTTTTTTATTCCTAATTCTTTTATTTTCTGTTCCGTTTTTAAAAGCTGATAACTGTTGTTTGTCAAATCAAAGTTGGATTTAAAAATAAACATTTAATGTTAATAAGCTCTCTGGTAGTGGCACTGCAGTGACAGATGGTTGAGAGTTTGTGCCTAAAGCTATGGCACCAGTCTTCTAATGGACTTAGCCTGTATTCAGCCTGTGTAACCCTGGCAGATTTTTTCTCTGTTTCAGAATGGGGCAACAGAAGAAGTGACTTCAGAGGAAGAGGAAGAAAAGGAGATGGCTAAAGTAGGATAAGAAAGGCATTTCATAAATGTTGTCATTTTTGATTTGAGTAATTCCATAAATTTCCTTTCTAAACTACTATTAATGTGCAATAATTGAAAGCACATTGTATTTGGAATAGAATGTAATTTCTCAACTCTGGATTTACCTCTAACTGATGATACACCTTTGAGCAAATTGCTTTATCTGAATTCTTTGGATTGGATTTTGTGGAAAACAAAAGTCCTTAACTTTTAGCATGAAAGCTTTATTTCTATTTTATACTAATCAGTCCTTAACCTGCATTTGGTTATTTTTAGGAAGAGGAACTACTAAGTTTAAAAAGTGTTATGTTTGCGTAAAAGGAGAATTTGAGAACATGTTAGGGACTACTCACCAGAAGTAGTGAAACTGTCTCTTGTTGAAAAATCATCAAGGAATTTTATGTTAGTCTGTTTTATGCTGCTATGATAGAATACCAGAGACTGGGTAATTTATACAGAACAGACATTTATTTCATAACAGTTCTGGAGACTGGGAATCCCAAGATGAAAATACCAACATTTAATGTCTGAGGGCCTTCTTGTTGCGTCCTCAGATGGTAGCAGGCAGAAGGGCAGGAGAGCAAGCTAGTCCCATGTGTGAAGCCTCATTCATCAGGGCCTTAATCCCATTAAGGAGGAAGGAGCTCTCTTGGCCTAATCACCTCTTAAAGGTCCTACCTCTTAATATCATCACATTAGAAACACCTGAATTTTGGAAGCACCCATACAAATGGTAGCAAATTTAGTAGAGCAATTTCCAACGACATTGAACCTAGGCCAGTTGTCAGTTCTGGATATAATTTTAGATGTTTTTAGGCTCTGAAGCTTTGCATTTACATTCAAACTTCAGAACAAAGATCTTTGTCTCTGCATTGACCAAACAGAAGATATGTGAATTTTATGGTCTTGTTTTAAAAGATATTTTCACAATAGGTGCTTGAGAGGATGTGGAGAAATAGGAACACTTTTACACTGTTGGTGGGATTGTAAACTAGTTCAACCATTGT
The DNA here is from genome assembly GCF_049350105.2 of Macaca mulatta. NCBI lineage: Eukaryota > Metazoa > Chordata > Mammalia > Primates > Cercopithecidae > Macaca > Macaca mulatta. The sequence goes on from NC_133412.1 coordinate 90,153,217, forward strand.
GGAAGACAGGGTGGCAATTCCTCAAGGATATAGAACTAGAAATACCATTTGACTCAGCAATCCCATTACGGGGTATATACCCAAAGGATTATAAATCATGTTGCTATAAAGACACGTGCACACATATGTTTATTGCGGCACTATTCACAATAGCAAAGACTTGGAATCAACCCAGATGTCCATCAATGACAGACTGGATTAAGAAAATGTGGCACTTATATACCATGGAATCCTATGCAGCCATAAAAAAGGATGAGTTCGTGTCCTTTGTAGAGATATGGATGCAGCTGGAAACCATCATTCTCAGCAAACTATCACAAGAACAGAAAACCAAACACTGCATGTTCTCACTCATAGGTGGGAATTGAACAATGAGATCACTTGGACACAGGAAGGGGAGCATCACATACCAGGGCCTATTGTGAGGTCGGGGGAGGGAGGAGGGATAGCATTAGGAGATATACTTAATGTAAATGACGAGTTGACGGGTGCAGCACACCGACATGGCACATGTATACATATGTAACAAACCTGCACATTGTGCACATGTACCCTAGAACATAAAGTATAATAAATAAATAAAAATAAAAGATATTTTCTGTTTGGGGTCTTATAATTAATTCAGACTTTCATTTTCTATTTTTGGAAATTATTAATCTAAAATACACTTTTAGAGTGTTTCAGAACTAAAGAAGTAGTGTGGTAGACTTGTTTGTTTGTTTGAGACAAGGTCTCTCTGTCACCCAGGCTGGAGTGCAGTAGCGTGGTTAGGGCTCACTGCAACCTTGAACTCCCAGGTTCAAGCAATCCTCCGGAGTAGCTGGGACTACCGGCAGGTGCCCCACGTCCAGCTAATTTTTTAAAATGTTTTGTAGAGTTTGAGTCTCGTTCTGTTGCCCAGGCTGGTCTTGAACTCCCGGCCTCAAGTGATCCACCACCTTGGCCTCCCAAAGTGCTGGGATTACAGGCGTGAGCCACTGTGCCTGGCTGTAGGCTTGTTTTATGAGTCTGGGAGTAAAATACTTCTTAGAATTGTCCAATTAGAATGGGAGTTTTTTTTAATGTTTTTTTGCAGTTTAGCTGAGGTGGAATAAACTGCATGAAAACATTAAACCTTTTCCGTGGGTCAGGCGGCCATTGTACTAAAGATCACGTACCCTTTCATTTTTTCCCTTCACAATATAATAAACAAGGGACCGCAACTTTGAAGGAAATCTAGAAAGGTAAGCGACTAGACTTTGGAGATGTCAGATGAGGACAGCTGAAAAGCAGATATTCTAGGCTCCTAAAAGAACGTGGGAACAGGCCCAGAACAACCTTGGACATGGGGTGTTTGGATGTATTGGATGCTTTTCTTTTGAGAAGGAAAGTTGATGTGTTGAAGTCATGGAAAGCAAGATTGGCCAGAAAAGGCAGATGGTTAAAAGTCTTGAATTCGAGACAGGCGTGTGTTTCTATTTGGTGTGATTATTGATAAGAAGACCTTAAGCAGGGAATAGTGTGCTGAGGATATTGCTTTAAAAGGTATGTTGAAGGGAGCTCCATGACATATAGAGTCACGCGCAGAGTTTGAGTGAAGATAGTCAGTAACCTGGTCTAGAAATCAGTGAATTAGCCGACTTGGAAAAAAAAAATCGAGATGAATATAAGCTATCCTTTAGAGATTTTGACATTTGAAGTAGAAAACTAAGGTAATTGAAGCAAATTAGGATTTTAAAAAATCTGCATATATTTGTATATGTGTAAGAACAGATAGTATGGGAGGGAGGGAGCAGAATGATGTGAATAAAGATGTTGTTCTGGGGGGTGTTATTCAAATTCTTTTTAAATTATTATTATTTTTTGAGATAGGGTCCCTGTCACCCAGGCTGGAGTGCAGTGGCATGATCATAGCTTACTGCAGCCTCAAACTCCTGGGCTCAAAGGAGCCTTCTATTTCATCCTCCCGAGCACCTGAAATCAAATTATTTTTCTAACTCATTTTTTGGTTATTAATGTCAATAGATGCTTACTATGTAAAACCATAAACTGAAATTAGGGGAAAGCACCAAATGTCTCCAGAGATAACAACTAAAATTAATTGAAAGGAACATTTCAATATAAGTTCTTCTGGTCTTTTTCTGTGCATATTTCAGCATAATTTAAATTCTTTCTTTTGCTTTGTGTATTCCATTTTTCATTTCAAAGTTTTTTGATACAGGAGAAATTATGCTGTGTTGGTATTTCAGTGGCCCCTTAATATCTCATGGAATCGAGTTCACTGTTTTGCTATTTTTGCACATATAGATTTTGTGTATGTTTTTGTGGTTGCAAGGTTGCAATAGGTATCCTTATGCCTAAATTTGTGTTTACATCTTAGACTAGTTTCTTGGAATACAATTCTAGAAGTCAAGTTTCTGGAACAAACTATGAACTGTTAAGGTTCTTGACACCTGCTGCTAAACTGTCTCAATGGTTCCTCTTAAGAGGAGATTTAAAAGATACCTTGGCTGGGCATGGTGGCTCATGCCAGTAGTCCCAGCACTTTGGGAGACCGAGGTGGGCAGATCCCTTGAGGTCAGAAGTTTGAGACTAACCTGGCCAACATGGTGAAACCCCATCTGTACTAAAAAGATAAACCAATTAGCTGGGCATGGAGGTGTACATCTGAAATCCCAGCTACTCAGGAGACAGGCATGAGAATCTCTTGAACTTGGGTGGCAGTTTGCAGTGAGCAGAGATCACCCCACTATACTCCTGCCTGGGTGACAGAGTGAGACTCTATTTTTAAAAAGTGAATTAAAATTAAAGAAGTAAATAAATAAATGATGACTTATTTCATAATACCTATGACTTTATAAAGCTTTGAAATCTGCTTTACCCAGAGCCTAGCTTTTAAATAAAATATAGGATATAAAAGCTGGGAGCCTCTTGAATGGAATGTGGGGGCTTTTTCTCTCTCCCCATAGGATAGATATATTCTGTTTCTTTTCCCCCATTGAGTCAAGAATAATTTAACTTTTGGCGTAAGAAACTGCTGAAGAAAAATAGGTTGAATAAGCTAACATTTTTCTTCTTTTTGCAGGACATAGAAGACTGAGATCACTGTGAGATGAAAGAAGAGCCTATTAGTGGGAAAAAGTTGGAGGATGAAGGAACTGAAAAAGGACATTTGGCAGTAGTAGAGAAAATTAGGAAGACTGAAAGGCAAGACCATTTAAATGTGTAAGTGTGTATAAATAGCTAGAGCCTGGACTTTTTGTTTAAGTAATTATAGTTGATACCAGGCAATTTGTGAACCTGCCAAATTCAGCTGCTCTCCTCCTCCATTCCCGCCTTAGTGGTAGATTCAGTCATATGTTTATTGGTTTTGAGACAGGGTCTTGCTCTGTCACCTGGGCTAGAATGTGGTGGCACAATCATAGTTCACTGTAGCCTTGATGTCCCAGGCTCCAGCAATCCTCCTGCCTCAGCCTCCCAAGTGTCTTGGACTATAGGCATGTGCCACCACACCAGGCTAATTTTTTTGATTTTTAGTAGAGATGAGGTCTCACCATGTTGACCATGCTGGTCTTGAACAACTGAGTTCAAGTGATCCTCCTACCTTGGCCTGCCAAAGTGCTGGGATTACAGGCATGAGCCACCGTGCGTAGCCATGGTCATATGTTTTCTTGCCCAAGGTTATCTTTCTCATCTAAGAATAGCCACTTTTTACCCTGTTCATCTGCTCTTCACATCCTGGAACCACCTTCTGATCCCAGTATATGCCCCGTTCCGGCTTGTTTATGCTGTTTTCTCTGCTTACCTTCCTTCTGTGGCATCTGTATACTCACATTCATTCTCTCCTACAAAACAACTCAAATTATTTCTCCTTCATGAGGCTGACTTTGGTCCATCCTGCTCTCACCAAACCAAGAATAATTCTTCTCTTTTCACTTAACACCTCTTTTATGTGAAGCAGCAGGACGTGAAAAGAACACTGAGTTTGGTGACAAACACACCTTTTTGGTTTCACTTTGCTCAACTCTAAAATATGAATAAACAGTACATACCTTTTGGATGACTACTGTGAAAAATAAATGAGAATATTGTGTGTATATACATGAAATGTTCGGACAGAGTAGAGAAACGTCAGATGATAGTCTGAACACTTACTACTTCATGCCTTCTATTAGAGCTGTTTACCAACTCCACAAAATCCAAGGACAAGTTACTTTGTCTTGGGCACAGGTTCTCCAAAACAGGGAATGAATTGTTAGGCAAGTAGATGCCAAGTGTTGAAACCAGAAAGATTACTCGCCATCATTCAGTCTTAGTTATATATGAATTTAATTAGTAATTTTTCATAGACGAAAGACATTTAGTCAATTTCTCATATCTTGATTATTTATAAAACTAAGTTTGTAGCATTTGAATTAATGTACTTTCCATGTCTTGTGATCAATTCCAGTTTGAGTTATCTTCAAAACAAGTATAAATTATTGAACACTTTTGCATGACCGATACTATGCTAAGTACTTTATACTTTATATATCTTCTGATTTAGTCTTCATAGCCGCTGTATGAAATAGGTGCTCTTCATATTTTAGAGAGGAGAAACTTCTCATATTTTATAGCTAGGAAATGAGCTCATGGTTATATAGCTAGGAAGTAATATATTTGTAAACTTGTTGTTTTTTCTTTTTCAAAGAATAGTGCAGTCTTTAAAACCTTTAGTTTCACATTACTAACAAGTAGTTCCGTTTCTATTTAGTCTTAGGATAAGATACCGATGTGTTTTCATCTTTAGAGAAGTCCCCACACTGAAAAGCGGAAACAAGTAGCATGTAGGCACACGTTTCTTAGTGTCTCAATGTGTGAACTAGACTGTGTAATATTCTTGCTCGTAGTCTTATGAATGGAAGTCTCTTTTAGTTAGTAATGTATCGCCTTGAGTGTCTTCTATTATTTTCAAAAATTGCTGGGGTTTGGAATAGACTCATACTGACTTCTATCCTATCGTGAATCCATGGTGGTCAGAGCATGTTGGTTAGAGTTTTTCAGATTATAAGAAATAGGAAAACAACCAGACTTGTATCTGGTTTTATATTTTCTTGAAACTTCATAATACTTCATTTAATTGGACATTTTTTTTTTTTTTTTTTTTTTTTTTACTTCTTAAAATGTTGAATGGTGATCCTTATTTTATTTTATTTTTTTTTGAGATGGCGTCTCACAGTGTCACCCAGGCTGGAGTGCAGTGGTGCAATCTCGGCTCACTGCAAGCTCCACCTCCCAGGTTCATGCTATTCTCCTGCCTCATCTTCCCGAGTAGCTGGGACTACAGGCACCCGCCACCACACCTGGCTAATTTTTTGTATTTTTAATAGAGACGGGGTTTCACCATGTTAGCCAGGATGGTCTCGATCTCCTGACCTTGTGATCCACCCATGTCAGCCTCCCAAAGTGCTGGGATTAAAGGTGTGACCCACCACACCCGGCCATGGTGATCCATTTTTATTGCAATCTTTTTCCTTTTTTTTCTTTTGAGATGGCGTCTCACTCTGTGGCCCAGGCCAGAGTGCAGTGGTGCCATCTCAGCTAATTGCTACCTCCACCTCCCAGGTTCAAGTGATTCTCTTGCCTCAGCCTCCCAAGTGGCTGGGACTACAGACACGTGCAACCACGCCCGGCTAACTTTTGTATTTTTTTGGTAGAGATGGGGTTTTATCTTGTTGTCGAGGCTGGTTTCAAACTCCTGGCCTCAAGTGATCCACCTCGGCCTCCCAAACTGCTGGGATTGCAGGTGTGAGCCACCATGCCTGGCTACTGTAATCTTATAGATCAGGTTGAAATACCTTAAATCTTTAGATTAGTTGGCTCAGTAGACCCTGGTAAACAGAGGCTTTTGTGTTTCATGCTGCAGTGTCTGGGTCAGTGCAAGCTTCAGATAGACTTATGAAAGAGCTCAGGGACATATACAGATCACAGAGTTACATGACAGGGAAGGATCTCTAAATCCCTGCTCTTCTTCTTGTTCTTTTGCTCTTTTCTGTTGTCAGATTATGAATGTCATTTCTTAAAAGTGGACCAAAATGGAAATGTTTACTAGCTTAATTTTGTGAAATTCAAAGGCAACCAAGTTCCAAAAGATGTAGGGGGTAAGATAGGATGAGTTTACTTGTTTTTTGGATTTAGAGAAATTGTTTTTATAGGTCCGTCAGAAACTTTTTGTCATTTTCCTGATAGAGTGAACTCTTACATATTTTTTATCTTCTAGCAAAAAGCTCAAGCTTGAGCAATATTGCTTGGAAAGTAAATAAGAGTAATACGTTTCATTATACAGAGAATGATTGCCAAGTTGATTTTTATGACTTTTCCCCCAGTTTTGAAAGCAACATAATCAACTCTTATTGTAGAGATAGTTATGTTATTACTTTTAAAATGTATGGGTGGAGTACACCTGTAGTCCCAGCTACTGGGGGTGGTGGGAGGCTAAGACAGGAAGAGGTTTTGAGCTTTGAGAGGTCAAGGCTGCAATGCGCTGTGATTGCACCATTATATTCCAGCCTGGGTGACAAAGCAAGACATCCTGTCTCTTAAAAAAAAAAAATAAATAAATAAATAAATAAATAAAAACAGGCCAGGGGAGTGGGGAGTGGAAATCATATTGGACATGTATATATATGACAGTTGTAGAAAAATACCGTTTTTTTAGTGATTTAACTTTTCATAGTTCCATCCATGGCAAATTGTTCTCCTTGAACCCCTTGGCTAATAATACAAGTTTAGGAAGGCATATTAAACTTCTTTTGAATTTTTGAGAAAATTATATACATGTGACTGTTTTCCTTTAGAATGACTGCAAACTCTGAACCTCCTTATTAGATTAGATTTAGGCTATTATGATCTCTTTTGGACATTTATTCTGAAGGAGCTGGAAGCTATAGTGACCTTTATTTTTCCTGGGGATATAGAGCAGCTTAAGATCTTCTCCTTCTGGAACTTACCCTAGGTGCTCTATTTTAGCTTTCAGATTGGTTCATTTTTGAGTTAGTTGAAAAAAAATTACCTTTTTGTTTGAACTGTTTTTTGTTTTGTGGTTCTTAGGGTTGACCCTGATAGTCCTTTGCACAGTGATCTTCAGATCTTAAAAGAAAAAGAAGGCTTGGGAGATATTTTGCTGAACTTATCTTTTAAGGTAAGAAAATTGTTACGGGACTCTCTATTTTTTGAATGGGGGGTGTATATTTGTACAAGTGTTTTGGAAAACAATTTGGTAAAGTGGAAGATACTCATACACTATGGTTCAGGAATCTTGTGGATATTCACTGCACAAGAAAGGAGTACGTAGGCATGAGGAGATGGGAATGTTCAGAGCAGCATCATTTATAATAGCCCCAAACAGAAAATAACCCAAGTGGTCGTTCCAAGAAAATGAAGAACTGTGGTATTCATAAAAAGGCTTACAGCTAAGTGGGACCAGCTGGGCGAACCTTAAACACTATGTTAAGCAAAAGAAACCAGACCCCCAAAACCTATTTTGTACAATTTCCCTTGTATAGAGCTCAAAAATAGGCAAAACTAAGGTTGGTTAGGACATTCATTCTTAGTGGAGGCAGTGTCACCTGCAGTGGAGTGAAAATTGGTCTTTAGAGTAAAAGAAAACGTTACCTATTATAATGGTCTGCTGCCCTCCAAAGGGTCATATAACATAAACCGACATACAATATATCTGTGGTGTTGAAATTCCACCACAGGGGAATGGGGGTAGAATTAGGAAGAAAACTTCTAAAAAGGCTTCTTAGGGTTAAAAAAATGAAAAGAAAACACAGAAACACTTATTTCTGGATCCATACTTGGGCAGTAAAACTATCAAGAACAAAGAGGTGATTCCATCGAGGTTAGGGTAAGGAGGCCATCCAGGTGAGAGGTAGGGAGGTGTGACCTGAAAGGGACATCTGTGAGCTTCTTGGATACTGGCTGGAATATATTTCTGGAGCAGGTTGGTTGTTACGTGGGCAAATAATTTACGATAACATGTTAAGGTATACCTTAAGGTATATTTTATGTACTTTTCTGAATGTATGTGTTATATTTAATAAGGCATTTTTAAGATACTAAAAATCAACGTTACAAAGGAATAACAATGGAATTTAGAAGAAATGTTAATGATCTAATAGGGAATCTAGATAGGATGTAATGGTTTAAAATCTATGGCTATATTGAGGTATTTTGATGAAAAAAACAGACATAAAACAATACTTTATTGTTCTTACTCTGAGGATAATAGTAGTTTTATAAAACCTTTGTACTTCCCTTTTTGTGTGTATATTTTTTCTTGGGATTATATCTTATGATTGAACTTTCTTGAAATGACCCTAATGTCAGTATTTTCTCTCACTTTTGTTATCATAGAAACTGTTGTGGTTGTCAACTGGTTGTCTTCCTAAAGTATGAATCCGGTATATATTGACTGAAGTTGCTAATGGCTACTTCTTTACGGATTCATATGGGGGAGTGAATGAAGCATGCAGGCCTAAAACAAAAAACAAAACACACAAAAAAACAGGAAGCTATCTTTCTTTTTTAAAACATTAAATCATACGTCCATATGCCCAACACCAAACTGAAGAAATAGAACCTTTGGCTGGGCATGGTGGCTTATGCCTGTAATCCTAGCACTTTGGGAGGCCAAGGCAGACAGATCACTTGAGGTCAGGAGATCGAGAGCAGCCTGGCCAACATGGTGAAAACCCATCTCTACTTAAAATACAAAAAAAAATTAGCCAGGCATGGTGATGGGTGCCTGTAATGTAAGCCCTACTTCGTGGGAGTCTGAGGTGGGAAAATCAGTTGAACCAAGGATGCAGAGGTTACAGTGGGCTGAGGTTGCACCATTACACCCCAGCCTTGGTGACAAGAGAAACTCCATCTCAAAAAAAAAAAAAAAATATATATATATATATATATATGTGTGTGTGTGTGTGTGTGTGTGTGTGTGTGTGTGTGTGTGTGTGTGTGTATGAAATAGATCTTTATCAGTACCTGTAGCACCCTGTGTGCCCCTCCCTTGTCACGCCCTCTTTGGGAGGTATCTTGAAGGGAATATGAAATATTGACCAGGAAACTGGAGGATTGATGATTGCAGGTGGTGTTTTCATTATTTTGTCCTGCTCTAGCTAGGACTTCAGGGAGAGGACGATCTGGGAGGTAAATGGCTGAAATTCTATTGGATTTGTGTTTGTGGCCCATGGCTCCTGATACCAGAAAGAAACGCCTTTTTCTGGGGTTGGAGTATTTCTTAAGAGTCCTGGGAAGAATGTGATTGCCTTGAGCTAACTGACCTTCTGAAGAGGACCTTAAACTGAATTGCCAAGTTATTAGTATCGGGATTCACAGACTTTGGAGAATAGCAGGTATGACTCAGAAAGATGTACAGGAAGGAGCCAGAACAATATATGTTTATAGTCTCTGATGTCCACAGTGACAACTTGAGCATCATGAATACTAAGCAAAATGGAACTGGAGATAAACTATAACACAAAGATGGCAGTGAGGGCAGGAGGGAATGTGACCTGGACAGCAACTTGGTAAATCCAACTTGCTGTGTTTTTAAGGAAGTTGTCTTCTGATGTTACAGGCAACATCAGAATTACTGAATTGAATTTTGAGGTAGTACTTTAAGAAGGGTCTATTTAGATAAGTTTAGGTTTATTTAGAGAATAGCAGCCAGGATTGGGAAGAAATTCATTCTATTCCACGTCCTAGGATAGCTGGTGAAATTGTGGATTTGGAGAGGAAAACATGGGGGTTCATGATAGCTTGTCTTCAACTATTTGAAAGAGTATGTATATGGAAGCATTAGTTTTTATTTGTTTTTGGTGAAGACAGGGCATAAAACAAGAACTAGTAAGTCAGATTACAAAGAGGTGATTTTCAACTCAATATAAGGAAGTGACTTGTAACTATTTAGACTCATCTAGTGATGTAGTCTTTGAAAAAGAGAATGTTCTTCATCCTTAAGATTAACTTAGAAGGCTGAGATGTTAAATGGGAAGTCAGATAACTTCATGAGATTGTTGTAGAGCCTGAGAGTCTGGTTCAGAGTTAATATATACTAAGGTAACTCAAACTTCGTTTGAACAGTCACCCTCAACTTTTGTTTTCCCTGTAAGATTTGGATTCCTGAGGTCCAGGATACAGTTTATGGAATAGAGTCCCCAGGTTTTGATGTAGAAGAGTTATTCTGAACTGTTTAAAATAAATTCAATCACCCATAATCAATTAAGGGGTTTTATAGTCACTCTTTAGGGATTCACATATTTAAAGATCTAAATAATAGGAGGTTAAATGAAGTTGTACTTTACCAAGCTTTACATCAACCTGTATACTTTTCATTATGTCTGTTAAATTATAGATAAAAGGTGAGCTACTTTATTTGAAAGTAGACTATAGTAGCGATCATTAAGTTGGTATCTTGTGTCATTAAGTTGGTATGTTGTGGATAATCTTACATTTCTATTGCAAGTTAGAAAAAGATTTCCTCTTTCATTTTCTGTCTCATCTTCCTCTCTTCATATACTTTTATCAAGTCTGATGATGTTTGTCTTTTAATTAGGCCAATTAGTTATTGCTGATACTTGGATTCGAGTCTACCATCTTATCGATGAGCCATTCCTATTAGTTTTTCTTGCTTTGTGCTCCATGTTGTCTTTCTTTTAGACTTTTTGATGACTCTGGTTTTCTACCTCTGTCAGCATAGTTCTTATTCTTCTTCATTACCCTATAGTTACAATATGTCCTTGATGTGTGAAAGTCTAACATAAACTTGTAGATTCATATTTTTTTTCCTTTTCCTTGTCAATACAAGGACCTTAGCACACTGAGTTCATGTCCTTCCTCCCAAATATGTGCTACTGTTTTCATACATTTCAAGTCTATACTATCTAAAACCCTACACATAATTATATAATTAGTCAATATTCACTTAGATCTACATGCATATTTGCTCTTTTTCATGCTCTGTAGTCTCCACATTTTCATCGAGGATCCTCTTTCTCCTCTGAAACTATCCTTTAATACTTCCTTTAGTGTGAGTCTGCAGATAGAAAAATTCCTTTATTTTTTATTATTGAAGAGTGTTTTCATTAAGTGTAAGTTTCTAGGTTGGCAGTTTCCTTTATCAGCACCTTGAAAATATCATTCTCTTATGCTAGCTTCCGTTGTTTCTCTTGAAGTGTTTAAGGTGGTTAAATCTTGTGAAGTCATTGATCAGTTTTGGAAGATTCTCCACATCCGTATCTTCAGCTATTGCTTCTGTCCCATTCTTTTTTTTCTTCCAGGGCTCTACGTATGTTATAAACTTTTCAATATGTTGCCTTTTGTTTTCTCTATTTTCTACCTTTTTGTCTTTCTGACCTTTTTCCAGTTTATTGAATCTCTCTTCTGCTAGGTTACTGCTGTGGTTAAACTTATCCATTAAGTTATTAATTTCGGTTGTGATAGTTCTAAATTGCAGAATTTCATATGGTTCATTTTTATAATTTGCATTTCTCTGCCAGGTTTTCAGTCTTGTCCTGTCTTTCCTTGATCATGTTCAGCAGAGTTATTTTAAAGTGTGTCTGCAAAGTCTGTTATCTCAATTCCTTGTGGTTTTGTGTCTGTTGTTTACTTCTCTTGTTTTCTATTATGTCATCTTTCAGTCTCATGTGGCTTTTTATTTTTAGTGATAGACATTATATATGAAAAATTGTAGAACTAATTTGAAGCCTTGGATGATATTCTTCTCCAGAGAGGATTTACATTTGCCCCTGCCAGGGGCTTGGAAATTAGCAACCTGGGATTGTCTCATCCAATCAAGGATTGAGATGATTAAAGCTGGCCATCATTCTCTGTTAGGGCAATTTGCAGTTGGTTCTTCAGGATCCCAACCTAAGGAGCGGGAGACTTAGCAGGGCCCCTCCTCGGTGGACGCTGAGCTCCAGTGTTTACCTCCCTGTGAGCTCTGTGAGGCTGTGTGTTCTAGCTCAACTTTTTAACCTCTTCCTTGTCTCTTCTGTCATTGGAAGAAGACCCAAGGGGGAAAAAGAAGACCTTGTTCTCTGGTGTTCCCTTTTCTCAGCCCTGTAATCATTATGTTTTGTCCACCTCTCTAGTTCTTAGTCAGAAGATTGATCTAAATTATCTAGTCTATCCTTATTGGAATGGTTCCTTTATATAGTTCTATTGAAGTGGAACCCCTTCATGTGTTTCATAAATTTACAATAACACTGTTCTGTTTGGGCCTGATTTTAACTTCATTTTTATTTGCTTTGGTTTTCATTTCATTTGGTTTTTGGTACTAAGTTTACCTTTATGACTCTCACCCTTTATCTGATAATAAATGTACATATTCTTTTATAGATTCTTTTAAAATCTTCTAAATAGTATAACATTAAGGATGTTCTTAAAATTAATTAAACTTACTTATTTGCTTTTTAGGATAACTTTCCAGTTGATCCTCCATTTGTTTGAGTGGTGTTACCTGTTCTCTCAGGAGGGTAAGTGTAAGTGATTATTTTTATTTATTTATTTATTTTTATTTTTTTATAGAGATGAGGTATCACTATGTTGCCCTGGCTGTTCTTGAACTGCTGGGCTCAAGCAATCCTCCCACCTTGCCCTCCCAAAGTGCTGGGATGACAGGCGTGAGCTGCTGTGCCTGGTTTACTTATTATTATTTTTTAACATAGTGTACACCAGAATTCATGTGGAGAGCTAGTCCCAGGGTTTCTGATTCAGTAGGTCTGTGGTGGGACCTGACCATTTACATTTTTTAGAAGTTACCAGGTGAAGTTGATGCTATTGATCTGGGGCCCACATCTGGAACCATTATAAAGCATTATGTTGCTGATAGGTAGAGTTTTTAGTGACTCATATATATATATACACACACACACACATATACATACACACACACACACGTATATATAAACACATACTTTTTTTGTCATAAAAACCGAGTGTTTTTCAAATGTAAATTGTGATTGGGGGTTTAGAGAATGTTATGATTACAGAGTGGTCCCCACATGCCTGTGATCCTAATTATACCTCTAGGAATCATTATGGGAAATCTCATAGATGTAAGGAGCTGGCTAATTACTTCTAGAGGTGATAATTGCAGTTTAGTAGAATCCAATGGTAATTGTCTTGCAGTTTTACTGAAGTTTGTATTGCTTCTTTTTTTGTGGTTGGAAGTCTTACAGAAGTGGAGAAAAGATCGCAGTTTGCTAGGTTAGTTGTGAAATGTTCTGTAGACCCTCAGAGTATGAGCAATTTAAAGTAACTTGAGGATTTTGAAACACTCAGTTGACTAATTCTATTATGTGACATAATCTACATTATGGTGATTAAAATCTAAATATATCCAGCCCTTACTTTTTGATGATTTCTATGGTTGAGATAGTAATAGTTGCATTTATGGTAAAAATATGAGTGACTATTTCAGACTTCAGAACTTTCTCCAGAAGAGCTTTGTTCCCACAGTTATTTTTAGTTGTATTTGCTTTACATGCTTAGATATCTGTTTTGGGGGCTAACATCAAGAATCATTTCTGTGTAATCAGAATATGTATTAACTGTGATGTTGATGCTACAGAATAGTTATCTGGACATTATATCCATCTGTAAAAGCTCAGAGAGACAAAAAGTGTTTTTTCCTTTTTTTAAACCCTTAGTATTACATATGGATGTGCTGAGTTCATTTTGAGTTCTACCACACAGTAAAGTAATATTGTTTTATTCATTCATTCATTCATTCATTCATTGAGGCAGAGTCTTGCTGTGTTGCCCAGGCTGAAGTGAGTGGTACAATCACAGCTCACTGGAACCTCTGCCTCCCAGGCCCAAGCCATCCTCCCACCTCCTCCTCCTGAGTAGCTGGGACCACAGGCATATGCCACCATGCCCAGCTAATTTTTGTATTTTTGATAGAGACAGGGTTTTACCATGTTGCCCATGTTGGTCTCGAATTCCTGGGCTAAAGCGATCCATCCCGCTCAGACTCACAATGTATTAGGATTATGGGTCTCAGCAACTTTACCCGACCCAATATTGTTTGTTAAAATGTTTTTATTTATTTACTTCTCTTTTGCTTTTCTGTTTTTCTTTTAATTTTTAAATTTCTATTTTTCTCAATATTGTTTTTAAAGAGTTCACTTACCTGACACCTGCAGCCTAATCTTTGCCATATCTCCCAAAATGTTCTGTGAGTGCCAATATAGTGGTATGTTAATATATATTTGTTTTGTGGGGATTTCAAGGTTTGGGGGAAGCCAGGTTCAAAATGTCTTTTACCAAAGGACTTCTTGGAACCTTAATGCTATTTTCTATTTTTCCCAAATTTGTTTAATAATGTTCCTGACAGCATCTCAGAGGATGGTGTCCTCTGGCTTACTCTCTGGGAAATGCTGCTCTGTTGGAAATCCAGAGTTCTGAGTGATTCCCATGTGTTTTCTTCCCCAGAGGAGAAAATGCTGAAGTGACCTTTTAGTGGGCAGATGTTGCAGGTCTCCTTTTGACAGGTTGTTTCAAAGTTGATCACAAATATACTATTACGGTGAGTCGCAGTCCCAGGTTGGGTGTGAAGCAGAGTTGTTTAGAATTGTGTACTGTTTTATTTTGTTACCTTTAGAGCTTCTCTAGACTGTTTTGGTTTAGGCAGTAAAATTGCTATAAAAAGAACTTCTCTTGATGTAAAACCTCATGGTCAGTTTTGGAAGTTGAATGTTGGGTAACCCAACCAAATACTTACGTATACAAAATAAACACAAGGCTGAAAAATACTAAACGTTTAACCTTTGTGTCTCTTGCTCACCACACCAGCCTTTTACTTGTTACCAGGCCATAGTTCTTTTGTTTTTCATAGGTGAATGTCAAAATGTCTTTTTAATGAAGCCGTTACTGACTGGGGAGAAAAGACATAAGTATTGTGCTTCAGTTTATGTGGTGGTTTATAAAATTGTGTATGTTGACTCAGTATTCCCATAAGCATGGGAAAAGGAAGACAGGTTATTTTTTGTTCAGAATCTTATTTGAGAGAAAAAAAAGATCAAGGAAAATATTTGGACAAAAATCTGTAAATTCAGGATAAATGTATGAAAACATTTAAAACTGTGATTATAAAATGGATCAGCATAGCTTTTCAACTTTTTGTTGTAAGAATCCCAAGAATGTAAGTTTGCGATCTTAGTATACCACCTGGAAGCGAGACAAATGCATGAAGTTATGAATCATGCCATTTTTAGTTTTAAAATCTGTTCCATGGTTTCTTCATTGATTGTTTTTTGCCACAGTGTGTTATGGTCCTTATTATTTGGATGAATAATTTGAATAATAAGTCAGCTTGTGACCTACCCAAATAAATCTTCTGATTCCTAGTAAAGTGTTTTTCATGATACCAAATGCCAGCTATATAAGAGGAGATTAAAAGTACTAAGTACTCTGAGTACTCCATTGATTATCAAATGCTAACCATGGGCCAGGCACGGTGGTTCACACCTGTAATCCCAGCACTTTGGGTCAGGAGTTCAAGACCAGCCTGGCCAAGATGGTAAAACCCCATCTCCACCAAAAATACAAAAAATTAGCCAGATGTGGTGGTGCGTACCTGTAATCCCAGCTACTCGGGAGGCTGGGACAGGAGAATTGCTTGAACTCGGGAGGCAGAGGTTGCAGCGAGTCGAGATTGCGCCACTGCACTCCGGCCTGGGTGACAAAGATAAACTCCATCTAAAAAGAAAGAAAAAGAAAAGCTAAGCATGGACTTAATTTGTCTGAGGTTTAAAGCTGCAAAGGGTTGTTCTTCATGAAGTAGGTGGGATCCCAGCTGGGCAGTGAAATTTGAGTTGGGTTTGGTCAGCTCGTGGAGGCTGAAGGAAAATTATTTACGTAGGTGAAAGGTAAACACAATCAGGTATCTAGGAAAGAGAATGAGGGATTCAGAGTGTACGAGACCAGTTTGAGCCATAACACAAGGAGGGTAGGATTCATGTAGAAGATTTGTAGGAAATAGTGCTGACGTAATATCTTGTGCTCAAACAGTTCTGTGGATTGGTGACATATCTTTCTTTTTTCTGGTAATAAACTAGTACCCCTGGATATTTATCTTTCTATGTATCTGGTTGAGAAACAAGGGAGTAGCAGTAAATATACCATTTTGGAATAAATCTGGTGACAGCAGAAGAGGATATGAGACACATTGTCCTCACAGAGCCTAGAAAAGGGTGATAGTAGTTGAGGGTCACGCTGTTGTCTTAGAGTGAAGTGAGGAGAACCTACAATGGCTTGGTAGTCATAGAAATGGAAAGAGGAATGAAATTTGAAGGCTTATTGGTGGCAGAATCAAAATGGCTTGGTCTTTGTAGTCAACTATTAAGTGAGGAGGAAGGATTATTGGCTGACTTAGGAAGAAGTAAAAAATGTGAAATACCGATAAGACACAAAGCTTGCAATTTTAGTCAGGGTAAAGCTTAAGCATTGTGTGATTCTAGATAGATTATTGAGCAGTATTGTTCCATGTGTTTTATATCCCATATCTTCTAGCTATGATCCTACTTCTTTATTTCTTGACATAGGCTAACATTTTTTAAACTGACAGCTTTATTGTGATACAGTTTTTATATGATAAGCCTCAGCCTTCAAGTGTACAGTTTAGTGGTTTTTAGTATATTCAGAATTATGCAACCATTACCACTAACTAATTTCAGAACATTTTCATCTCCCCAAAAAGAAATCCCATACCAAAATGTCCCTGTCTGACAGCTTTGAAGAGAGCAGTAGTTCTCCCAGCATGGAGGTTGAGATCTAAGAATGGACAGACTGCTTGCTCAAGTGGGTCCTTGATCCCTGAGTAGCCTAACTGGGAGACATCCCCCACTAGGTGCAGACTAACACCTCACACTTCACACGGCTGGGTACACCTCTGAGACGAAGCTTCCAGAGCAAGAATCAGACAGCAACACTTGCTGTTCAGCAATATTCTATCTTCTGCAGCCTCTGCTGCTGATACCCAGGCAAACAGTGTCTGGAGTGGACCTCACACAAACTCCAACAGACCTGCAGCTGAGGGTCCTGATTGTTAGAAGGAAAATTAACAAACAGAAAGGACACCCACACCAAAATCCCATCAGTACGTCACCATCATCAAAGATCAAAGGCAGATAAAACCACAAAGTTGAGAAAAAGGAGTGCAGAAAAACTGGAAATTCAAAAAATCAGAGCGCATCTTCCCCTCCAAAGGAATGCAGCTCATCGCCAGCAATGGAACAATGCTGGACCGAGAAGGACTTTGACAAGTTGAGAGAAGAAGGCTTCAGTCGATCAAACTTCTCAGAGCTAAAGGAGGAACTATGTACCCAGCACAAAGAAACTAAAAACCTTGAAAAAAGAATGGAAGAATGGATAACTAGAATAACCAATGCAGAGAAATCCATAAACGAACTGATAGAGATGAAAACCATGACATGAGAAATACGTGACAAATGCACAAGCTTCAGTAACCGACTCGATCAACTGGAAGAAAGAGTATCAGTGATTGAAGATCAAATGAATGAAATGAAGCGAGAAGAGAGGTTTAGAGAAAAAAGAGTAAAAAGAAATGAATAAAGCCTCCAAGAAAGATGGGATTATATGAAAAGACTAAATCAATGTCTGATTGGTGTGCCTGAAAGTGATGGGGAGAATGGAACCAAGTTGGAAAACACTCTGCAGGATATCATCCAGGAGAACTTCCCCAACCTAGCAAGGCAGGCCAACATTCAAACTCGGGAAATACAGAGAACACCACAAAGATACTCCTCGAGAAGAGCAACTCCAAGACACATAATTGTCAGATTCACCAAAGTTGAACTGAAGGAAAAAATGTTAAGGGCAACCAGAGAGAAAGGTCGGATTACCCACAAAGGGAAGCCCATCAGACTAACATGAGGTCTCTCGGCAGAAACTCTCCAAGCCAGAAGAGAGTGGGGGCCAATATTCAACATTCTTAAAGAAAAGAATTTTAAACCCAGAATTTCATATCTGGCCAAATTAAGTTTCATAAGTGAAGGAGAAATAAAATCCTTTACAGATAAGCAAATGCTTAGAGATTTTGTCACCACCAGGCCTGCCCTACAAGAGATCCTGGTGGAAGCAGTAAACATAGAAAGGAATAACCGGTACCAGCCATTGCAAAAACATGCCAAAATGTAAAGACCATCCATGCTAGGAAGAAACTGCATCAACTAACAAGCAAAATAACCAGTTAATATCATAATGATAGGATCAAGTTCACACATAACAATATTAACCTTAAATGTAAATAGACTAAATGGTACAATTAAAAGACACAGACTGGCAAATTGGATAGAGTCAAGACCCATCAATTTGCTGTATTCAGGAGACCGATCTCACATGCAGAGACACACATAGGCTCAAAATAAAGGGATGGAGGAAGATCTACCAAGCAAATGGAAAACAAAAAAAGGCAGGGGTTGCAATCCTAGTCTCTGATAAAACAGACTTTAAACCAACAAAGATCAAAAGAGACAAAGAAGGCCATTACATAATGGTAAAGAGATGAATTCAACAAGAAGAGCGAACTATCCTAAATATATATGCACCCAATACAGCAGTACCCAGATTCATAAAGCAAGTCCTTAGAGACTTACAAAGAGACTTAGACTCCCATACAATAATAATGGGAAACTTTAACACCCCGCTGTCAACATTAGACAGATCAACGAGACAGAGAGTCAACAAGGATATCCAGGAATTGAACTCAACTCTGCAACAAACACACCTAATAGACATCTACAGAACTCTCCACCCCAAATCAACAGAATATACATTCTTCTCAGCACCACATCACACTTCAAAATTGACCACATAATTGGAAGTAAAGCACTCCTCAGCAAATGTAAAAGAACAGAGATTATAACAAACTCTCTCAGACCACAGTGCCATCAAACTAGAAGTCAGGACTAAGAAACTCAATCAAAACCACTCAACTACATGGAGACTGAACAACCTGCTCCCAAATAACTACTGGGTACATAACGAAATGAAGGCAGAAATAAAGATTTTCTTTGAAACCAATGAGAACAAAGATACAACATACCAGAATCTCTGGGACACATTTACAGCAGTGTGTAGAGGGAAATTTATAGCACTAAATGCCCACAAGAGAAAGCACGAAAGTTCTAAAATTGGCACCCTAACATCACAATTCAACGAACTAGAGAAGCAAGAGCAAACACATTCAAAAGGTAGTAGACGGCAAGAAATAACTAAGGTCAGAGCAGAACTGAAGGAGATAGAGACACCAAAAAACCCTTCAAAAAATCAATGAATCCAGGAGCTGGTTTGTTGAAAAGATCAACAAAATTGATAGACCGCTAGTAAGACTAATAAAAAAGAAAAGAGAGAAGAATCAAATAGATGCAATAAAAAATGATAAAGGGGATATCACCCCCGACCCCGCAGAAATACAAACTACCATCAGAGAATACTATAAACACCTCTATGCAAATAAACTAGAAAACCTAGAAGAAATGGATAAATTCCTGGACATACACTCTTCCAAGACTAAACCAGGAAGAAGTTGAATAGACCAATAGTAGGCTCTGAAATTGAGGCACAAATTAATAGCCTACCAACCAAAAAAAGTCCAGGACCAGACGGATTCACAGCCAAGTTCTACCAGAGGTACAAGGAGGAGCTGGTACCATTCCTTCTGAAACTATTCCAATCAATAGAAAAAGAGAGAATCCTCCCTAACTCATTTTATAAGACCAACATCATCCTGATACCGAAGCCTGGTAGAGACACAACAAAAAAAGAGAATTTTAGACCAATATCCCTGATGAACATCGATGCAAAAATCCTCAATAAAATACTGGCACACCGAATCCAGCAGCACATCAAAAAGCTTATCCACCATGATCAAGTGGGCTTCATCCCTGGGATGCAAGGCTGGTTCAACATATGCAAATCAATAAACGTAATCCAGCATATAAACAGAACCAAAGACAAAAACCACATGATTATCTCCATAGATGCAGAAAAGGCCTTTGACAAAATTCAACAGCCCTTCATGCTAAAAACGCTCAATAAATTCGGTATTGATGGACCATATCTCAAAATAATAAGAGCTATTTATGACAAACCCACAGCCAATATCATACTGAATGGGCAAAAACTGGAAGCTTTCCCTTTGAAAACTGGCACAAGACAGGGATGCCCTCTCTCACCACTCCTATTCAACATAGTGTTGGAAGTTCTGGCTAGGGCAGTCAGGCAAGAGAAATAAATAAAGGGTAATCAATTAGGAAAAGAGTAAGTCAAATTGTCCCTGTTTGCAGATGACATGATTGTATATTTAGAAAACCCCATCATCTCAGCCCAAAATCTCCTTAAACTGATAAGCAACTTCAGCAAAGTCTCAGGATACAAAATCAAGGTGCAAAAATCACAAGCATTCTTATACACCAATAACAGACAAACAGAGATAAATCATGAAAGAACTCCCATTCACCATTGCTTCAAAGAGAATCAAATACCTAGGAATCCAACTTACAAGGGATGTGAAGGACCTCTTCAAGGAGAACTACAAACCACTGCCCAGTGAAATCAAAGAGGACACAAACAAATGGAATAACATACCATGCTCATGGATAGGAAGAATCAATATCGTGAAAATAGCCATACTGCCCAAGGAAATTTATAGATTCAGTGCCATCCCCATTAATTTACCAATGACTTTCTTCACAGAATTGGAAAAAAACTGCTTTAAAGTTCATATGGAACCAAAAAAGAGCCTGCATTGCCAAGACAATCCTAAACCAAAAGAACAAAGCTGGAGGCATCACGCTACTTGACTTCAAACTATACTACAAGGCTACAGTAACCAAAACAGCATGGTACTGGTACCAAAACAGAGATATAGACCAATGGGACAGAACAGAGCCCTCAGATATAATACCACACATCTACATCCATCTGATTTTTGACAAACCTGACAAAAACAAGAAATGGGGAAAGGATTCCCTGTTTAATAAATGGTGCTGGGAAAATTGGCTAGCCAAAAGTAGAAAGCTGAAACTGGATCCTTTCCTTACTCCTTATACGAAAATTAATTCAAGATGGATTAGAGACTTAAATGTTAGACTTAAAACCATAAAAACGCTAGAAGAAAACCTAGGTAATACCATTCAGGACATAGGCATGGGCAAGGACTTCATGTCTAAAACACCAAAAGCAATGGCAGCAAAAGCCAAAATTGACAAATGGGATCTAATTAAACTAAAGAGCTTCTGCACAGCAAAAGAAACTACCATCAGAGTGAACAGGCAACCTACAGAATGGGAGAAAATTTTTGCAATCTACTCATCTGACAAAGGGCTAATATCTAGAACCTACAAAGAACTCAAACAAATTTACAAGAAAAAAACAAACAACCCCATCAAAAAGTGGCCAAAGGATATGAACAGACAGTTCTCAAAAGAAGACATTTATACAGCCAACAGACACATGAAAAATGTTCATCATCACTCACCATCAGAGAAATGCAAATCAAAACCACAATGAGATACCATCTCACATCAGTTAGAATGGCAATCATTAAAAAGTCAGGAAACAACAGGTGCTGGAGAGGATGTGGAGAAATAGAAACACTTTTACACTGTTGGTGGGACTGTAAACTAGTTCAACCATTGTGGAAGACAGTGTGGCGATTCTGCAAGTGTCTAGAACTAGAAATACCATTTGACCTAGCCATCCCATTACTGGGTATATACCCAAAGGATTATAAATCATGCTGCTATAAAGACACATGCACATGTATGTTTATTGCTGCAACAATAGCAAAGACTTGGAGTCAACCCAAATGTCCATCAATGAGAGACTGGATTAAGAAAATGTGGCACATATACACCATGGAATACTATGCAGCCATAAAAAAGGATGAGTTCGTGTCCTTTGTAGGGACATGGATACAGCTGGAAACCATCATTCTCAGCAAACTATCACAAGAACAGAAAACCGAACACCGCATGTTCTCACTCATAGGTGGGAATTGGACAATGAGTTCATTTGGACACGGGAAGGGAAACATCACACACCGGGGCCTATTGTGGGGAGGGGGAAGTGGGGAGGGATAGCATTAGGAGATATACCTAATGTAAATGACGAGTTAATGGATGCAGCACACCAACATGGCACATGTATACATATGTAACAAACCTGCACGTTGTGCACATGTACCCTAGAACTTAAAGTATAATAATAATAAAAATAAATGAAAAAAAGCAAAAAAAGAAGAAACCCCGTATCCATTAGCAGTCACTCCCTATACTTGTCTCCCCCACTGTTGATCCTGACAACCTCTGATCTAGTTTCTGTCTCTGTAGATTTGCTTATTCTGGACGTTTCCTATAAATAGAATCATCCAAAACGTGACATTTTGTGACTGGCTTTTTAGATTTCAACAAATCTTTGCATAGTTATTATGTGGTTGTACAAATGTACTTTCTTTTGACCTGAAAATGCAAAAACTTCATTTCTTCCCACTTTCTGAGACTCTGCAACCTTAACGGAAGAGTGGGGTACTTTAAAGGAAAGGTGGTGGTGGTTGGGTAATGAGTAACAATGTCTATTGTATACTTCCTTTTCCTAAAACAAGTCCCTGTCTACCGTCAGCATTTCCAAAATTTGAAGATCAAGTGTGGTGTTAACTCATTAACTAGTGACTAGACTTTGAGCAGTTGTGGAAGCAAAATTTCAGTGAGTGCCTGGATGTTCTGTTAAATCAGTGAGTGCATATTCTATACAATACTCTGTTAGCCCAGTGGCAGATTTAAGGAATAAGAGATAGATTTCTATGTTTCAGAAACCAAATACACAAAGAATAAAAATTTTTAATCCCATGATTCTTCACCCAAGTTTAATTTTTTGAATTTATCTTTTAGATTTTCTTTCCTTCCATTAAACTTTTACTTTGAAAGGTCCCAGGGTTTGAGCAAAACAAGTGGGAAAGACACTTGCTTGGATTCTCCAGGATAAGGGAGTGAAGAGGACTTCTTTCCCTCATTTTATTATTGAATAAAGTCACGATAACAATTATTAAGGTGAATGGTCTACAGTAGAAGTTTTTAGATGCCTTCTCTGCAAAATAATTTGGTTTAGTTAACACAAGTGTGCCTTTGGTTAGCTGGAATGGAAGATGTGCAGGCTAGAGTGGTCTTGGCAAGTCTTCTGGGGGGAAATACAACCTTTGGAAGGGTAGGAAGCCGAAGGAATCTCAGGCAAGGGAAAGGCATGGGCAGAGCCCCAGAGGAAAGAACAGATTGTGTTGGACTTGGTGTCCACATAGACCTAATGAGTGGACTTAGCTTTTGTGTTTTCAAAATTACCACAGTTTGTGTGATAAAACTGTCATTCCCTTGATTTTATTTTAGGCATGCTATCTGTGTATTTTGAAATTCAAAATAACATTAAAGGAGAAATGAAGTTATTTTGTTTGAGAAAGAGTTAAAAGGTTGAAACATCTTGCTCTAAATCATTTTCTAATGGGAGATTTGGTACATCCCCAAAAGATGTCTTTGGTTCAGAAAATAGTCTTCAGACCTGGAAAGGACTTGAGGAGTCCCAGAGAGGAGCTGCATGGTCTGAACCATTTGATTCTCACAACAGAATGGATGAAAACAATTTGAACCATGAAACCATGCAGATGTTCATATTTTGGATAGGGGAAGGTCAGTGCCATTGTCAGAGGAACAACTCTTGGCCATCACAGGATGGGAGAGAAAGTTTCAGTTGTAAAGAATACTTAAATGCCATTTAAGGAAACGGGTTCTTCTGCCCCTATTCTTTGGAATATTTAGGGCTAAGTTCTTAGTTTTCAACATCTTAAAAATTTGTATTTGTTCTAAGAGTCATTTCAAACAATTGACTAGAATTTCAGAGCAATTACATGAGAGTAATACCATTAGAATTTTTAAATTACCCATAATCCTATATCCCTAACAAGTATGTTCATGTTTGTGAGTTCTCTTCTTATCTTTACCGTGTGTATACTTCCTTAGTAATGGCACGTAGAAATTGTTTAAGCAAGGATAATTCTTGAGATAAATTTGTATGTTTCCTTTTTTCTTTTTAAGGCATGTATTGGGTGGAGGAGTGTTATGTATGGAACGCCGCACAAAACAGGTGATTATTTTCTTATAATACTCAATTTTCACCCTCAATAGAGTGTTTTGATTATGTAAGTTAGATTGTAAGTAGATGGTTCTCTTAAAGAAATTTTAGTGGTTTTTTTTCATAGCTCCTACTTTCAAGAATGAAAAAAGTAAACCAGTAAAATGACATTTTGCTTGGTGCTGGGTCTATGCTAGGATAGACATTAAGAGTGACCTTTATTTAAGGTTCTAATTTGCTTATGTTGGGCACTGCCAACATTGGTTTGTTGTTTTTTGTGAGATTCTGGAAATGGTCCAATTTTACTTTTTCCCCTTGACTCCAGACCTTTTCACACTGATCTGCCGCTGTTGAGATATATGCCTTTTCGTTAGGCCTTCTCAAGTGGAAATCAGGAATGCTGCTGTGTTCTAGAGAAGTTTTGTTCTTCCTGTAGGGCTGAAGCAGTGCCTACTCAATAGAATCGGTCATTGTGCAAAGAAATGCCACCTGACTCAAAGGCAAAGCCAGAGTGCAGCTTGGAGCAAAGAAGTTACTTTTATTAAGAATTTTACAGAGACCATAAGATATATTTTATATTACTTTGTGAGCCTTCCTCCTGTCTTGACTTAGTTCTTTTTGAGAGAATTCATTTCATTTTCATTTAGTTTGTTTTCTTCTTGTTGAAAAGATGATCTATAGAAAATATAAAAGTATAAGAAAATTAAAGATACTAACTGATAATTGCTTCATGATTTAGTATCTGCTTGTTTAGTCTTTGTTATATTTACTGTAGGCAAATATGTCTGCAGTTGTAAATTAATTATTGGTCTGTATACCCTAGTAAGTTAAAAGTTATATGTACTTCGAAGTTTTGCCAAATTGAGTTCATGCTATAGACTTAATTCCTGATGAGCATTTATGTGCTAGGCACTAGTGTTTTTTAAAATTAATTAACTAATTAATTTTTCCTTTTTTTCCCTCTGTGCCTATGCTTACCAAGTCTTTTTATTTTTCACATTTTATTAACTCTTTCAATTCTCTTAGTAACTTAAAAAGAGGGTATTACTAATGTCTGCATTTTGTAGATGAGGTAACTGGAGGTAGGTAATTTGTCCAAGGTCACAGGTGGCATAGCAAGGATTAAAACCAGACAGTCTGGCTGCCAGCACCCAACCAAGAGGAGCTGAGAGCAAGACGGGGCAGAACGATGTTGGTCAGGCTGGTTTTCTGTTCAGTTAACACGGAATGCAGGCTGTAACCTTAATTCTAGGACATTACTGAGAAAGCCTTCCAAAGCTGTAGGTTTTTTTTTTTTTAGCATGACCCTGACTTTTAGCAAAAATTTGTGATTCAAAGGCAACATGGTGCTCTAAGAAGCTTCCGTTCATTCTTATGGAGGGACTGGTAGTTGAGCTAAATAGTGAAATCCTGGAGCACACAGCCTTTAGGGCAGCTTCTGACCTATTTCTATGGTCAGAAAAGACACTTGTCTTTCGCTGCTGCCCACAGCCTCCAGTTATTCACCTTCAGAATTTCCTAGGCTATGATCACATTCAGATGAGAGATCTGTTTTGTTTTTTCCAGGGTAGGAGAAAGGGAGTCACCACCTATACTAAGCAGTCTAGTCTGTATATAAATGAGCAAGGTCGGGGAGCCAAATTTGTGAACCTTGTGTAACCCTGAGATTCTCCAAGAGAATCCAAGAGAATGTCAGGATTACACATGGCGGTAAAGTGGTCTCATGTTAGTTGTCTCCACAGCACTCATCAGAAGCAGACACAGATACTTTTTGTGGGAAAGCATCTCTAACTTAAGCCTGTAGGATTCCCAATGATTAAAAGCAGGCAACTATGAATTCAGTGAAATCACAACATTCAGGTAGTTAACTCAACATATTTGAGAATTGTCAGAAACAATGAATAATCCCAAAGACAGACTATAGGTTTTGGAATTATCAGATACAGAACACAGACTTCAATTATTAGAATTGTGAGAAAATAGTTACTTGTGGAGTCTAATATTTATTTAAAAAAAAGATGGACTTATAAAATTGAGCGAGCAGTAAGACCACCAGGAATGATGAGGAAGACCTGAAAGGAAAATGGATGAAATAGAACTTACAGAAATAAAATATATAGCTGGGTACGATGGCTCACACCTGTAATCCCAGAACTTTTTGGGAAGCTGAGGTGGGAAGAAGGCATGAGCCCAGGAGTTGGAGATGAGCCTGGGAAACATGGTGAGAACTCGTTTCTACAAAAAATACCCCACCACCACCACAAAAAAAAAAAAGGCTGGGTATTGGGCACCTGCCTATAGTCCCAGGTACTCAGGAGGCTGAGGTGGGAGGATCACTTGAGCCCAGGAGGCCGAGTCTGCAGGTTCGTGCCCCTGCAGTCCAGCCTGGGTGATGGAGTGAGACTGTGTCTCAGAATAGAATGAAATAAGGAAATAAAAAATGTAATTGTTGAAATAAGAGACTCAGTGGATGGATTAGACACCAGAAGAAAAAATTAATTGGTTAGACGATTATCTCCAAAAAGTAAGTCAGTATGTTACACAGAGAGACATGGGAATAAATGATAGGGCAGAAGTTGGTGGGATTGGGGAGGGGGAGAGGGAGATCAGAATGAGGTCTAAAATATGTCTTAGATGAATTCTAGGAGGAGATACTAAAATTATGTTAGAAAGTGAGAGAAATAGAAGTTCCAAAGGATAGAAGGAAGTCCATGTAAGTCAATCACAACAAATGAAAATGGACTAAAGTTACCAATTAGACAGATGGAACTAATAAAACAATATCCAGCTGTTTTAATCCATCATATTTAAAATAAGAAGATGTGAAAAGATTGAAAGTTTTTATAAAGGAGAGAGAGTGATAAAGATATGCCAGTATATATTAACCAAAAACAAGTGATGGAGCTTCAGTATCAAACAAAATAGGATTTTGGTACAGAAAGCATTAGTAAGAACTTGATGCTGTTAATTAGGAGGATGTAGCAATTTTCATATTTTATGTACCTATCAAAATAGCCGCAAAATACAGAGGAAAATCTGATAAAACCACAGGGAGAAATTTACAAGTCTGCCATCGTATTTGGAGATTTCAACATACCCTGCTTACCATAAGTAAGTTACACCAAATGCCCATATATAGGTTTCAATAACCTATAAATGAAAATGATATAATGGACAAATATAGACCTCTGTACCCAATAATTAGATATTCTATACTCTTCTTGAGCATATGTGGACTGTGGGAGAAACATTAATTATATATTAATCCATAAAGCAAGTCAGAATATTTAAAAACAATTGGTACCATCCATACCATACAATTTATAATTTAAATAAGAAATTAAGGTTAGAAGGCAATAATGAAGAGATTAACCAAAAGCTACATGAATTTGGAAATTTAACACCCTTGTAATTCATGGTTTAAAAAAATCCAGTGAAATTTTAGAATGCTTAGAATTGAACCATAGTTAGAATACTACTATCTACTCCTCTCTACTAACTACTCCTCTCTCGTGCCCTCTGCGTCCCTCTTCCTATCTGGAACATTCAAGAGCTAATTGTTTTCAGTGAAGAACACCTCAAATACTGAAAAGCAGAAACAGAACAGATGTCATTCTCTGATCGTAGTTAAATCTATAAGTTAGTAACAAAACCAGAAAACAAATGTTGATTTGTGGAATTTTAAAATTCATGCAAACAGCCCTTAGGTCAAAAAGGTATTTGAAATTAAAACTGTAGCATATCTAGAGAATAGCAATAAGGCAATCATTACTTATTAGAGACTAGAGGAGAGCTCAGAGGAATGTTCATTGCCTTAAAATCCTTGTGTCATTAAGAAAAGAATGAAAATGAATGAAACCTCTAACTCATTCTTAGAAAGAATGATCAAAAAACCTGAAGGAAAGCAGAATGGGGAAATTATTAAAGACATACAAGCAGAAATCAGTGAGTTAGAAGAATAGAAGGGGCTAAATCCCCAGTACAGTAAAGCCGCTGCAGAAACATTTCTTTAAACTGGGCTTTGAGTACCTTGCTACTGATAATTGAGAATGGGAAAGGCCAACATTCTTATTTTCTCTTCATGTTCTGGGTGGTGGGCAGTAGGGTTTGGAAGTGACTGCTTCACAATCATTTGGGAGCTTCAGGGTATATGTACTTTGTATATACAGTTTGTTTCTGAATCTTTTATTTTTGTCCTTTTAGTGAAAATACGGACTGATTGAAAAATGCTTTTTCATTAAGTTAAGAAAAGCGTGTTTCTACACATTTTATATCTTAGTTTTTTGGCTGCATTATGGCAGGGCTTTACTATTTTAAAGAGCTCTTAGAAGTTGCAAAAGGCGACCCTGTATAAAATGGGAGAAGTGGCCAGGCATGGTGGCTCACACCTGTAATCCCAGCACTTTGGGAGGCCAAGTTGGGTGGATTACATGAGGTCAGGAGTTTGAGACCAGCCTAGACAACATGGTGGAACCCTATCTCTACTAAAAATGCAAAAAAATTAGCTGGGCGTGGTGGCAGGTGTCTGTAATCCCAGTTGCTGGGGAGGCTGAGGCATGAGAGTCACTTGAATCTGGGAGGTGGAGGTTGCAGTGAGCCGAGATCACCCCATTGCACTCCAACCTGGGTGACAGAGTGAGATTTCATCTCAATTAAAAACCTCAATGAGCCTGTTAAGCAAAAGGAAAATGGAACTTACCTGTAATTAGAAGTTAACCAGAAGCTTTCAAAAATATATTAGTTGACAAGGAAGTCATGAAAAAGAGGAAAATCATTTATGTGATCCCTAATAGTAAAATATATCAAAACCAAGGTAAAATTAGAAATAGAGACATTTTCTAAATGAAATTCAAGGCTGCCAGATTAGAAGAACAATATCAATATAATATAATCTCTTTTCCATTAATGTTTAAAACTTGTCCTATACTGACCTATAAATTTGCCCCACTGATGAAAAGGAATCTGAAAATCGGGATACAGATATTGTGGGAAGAATGATAAAATTGAACTTAATTGCAGCAACAGTCTAGTCCCTGGACCAGGCCCAAAAAAACAAAACAGAAGCATACTCAACTAGGATTAACAATTTAGTTAGCAAGGGGCGAGAAGACCTATTGTAATTGAGTGGTTTTCAGTCTCTGGAGAACATGGAATTATCTAGAAGCTTTTCCACACCCATACTTTTCAGATGTTCTGATTTGTTAGGCCTGAGCCAGGGCCCAATTCTTATATATCTGCTTGTTAATTTGCTATGGGTAATTCTGATATATACAAAGAGTAAAGCCTAAGAACAATTCGTTGAATATAGTGACAACCTCTACCTGGAATAGTCCAAATCCTAATTACCCTGATTCCTCCACCAACAGTTCCCAAACTGGTGTACTAGAAAGTCTTGTGAATGCTCTTTGAAAAAAAAAAAAAAAAAACATGGCCATATAAATTCATTGTTCTGTGAAGTCCTGTTGAATTTACCAAGCATTTCCGAAATTGATTTATTAATCAATAATCCCAAGGTGCTGGGATTACAGGTGTGAGCCACTATGCCTGGCTTTCCTAATAAGGCATTTAAAGGCACTTCCAAAGGTAGAATCAACAGACTTCCCAAAGTCAGTGGCAAGATCTCTAGACTCAGATCCGCCTTCAAGTTCCAACCCCCTGCAACCCAAAGACAATCAGTTGTCCTCCCAGAATAACATCAGATAGCAATTAGCACGTGGTCCTCGGCTTCTCCAGGAAAGCTCCCAAAAGATATATACTGTGAACAGGTGAAATATTGTGAACTGAAGTGTTTAACAGATAGCATTAATCAAAAATATTTCTATGAGTAAATGGTTATATATAAAATACGTTTCTCACCAACAAAAGCCTCTATAATTTTCAAACTGATCTGATGACAGTTTAACTTATTTTTTAAATGCATAATTATGTCAAATAAATGCCACTATAAAGTCCTGAATACAATCTCTGAGTCTCAGGTCCTCCCAATCTTCTCAGTTTCACATTTGATTATACATATATTTGAGAGAACACCACTCATTATTTGTTTTAGGAGTATTATGAAATATGTTTCAATATTTCAGATATTATCAAAACTACTTGGTTGGAAGTCAATGGTACTGTTCATACTAAAAGAGGATCCTCATCAGTAGAGAGAGACATATAAGAATAGTCATACTACACCTCCGAAGTGTCAGTATCAGGCAGTGGCTTCAAAGCCAAAGTGGTGGTTGAATATAAAGTGGAATTTTAATTGGCAAATGAGGCAGGTAATGAGAAATGCTGATTCAATAACAACATGAAGTCCAGGAAAGCCTGTGGTTGTGAAGAATGTTGAGCCATAGAGTCCACAGAGATAGGAAAGGGGGCCTCGAAATATTCAGAGACTTGTAGAAGGGTAAAGTAAATACCTGAGGTAATTGTGATGGGTAGTGCTTGAAGTATTTGCTTTTGACTACATTCTATTAGGCTGTCTACAACCTTGGAAGTTTCTTGAGAGCAAGAATCAAGTCTTTTACAGCTTCTAGCATGCCTCTGTGTACACAACAGGTCCTCAATAAATAATTTGTTACCCTACTTTGTCATAAAATATAGGACATACTTAGTTGTACAGCAGGATGTGATGTGATCACACCCAACCTATGAGTGGAGAATAACAGCGTTGAATCTGTTCAAAAACAACACTCCCTATTCCCTTTCACCTTCATAATACATTCGTTTGGTTTCTAGTAATGTTGGTTCTATCCATGTTTTCAAGTAATAGTACAATCTGTGTTGTGCCTAAGTAAAATTATACCAAGAATTTTATGGGGGCAAAGCTAATGCACCGCTCTTAGTTTTGATTAAGATTTTAGACGTTTGAAAATATAAATTCAGATGTTGGACAGTGAGGGTTTTGTTTTGGAGGCTGGAGGAAATTGAAGCATTGGGGTAAGACTGCTAGGCTCTTTTGGCTTCTTGTGTATGGGGGTGGGGAGAATATACAAGTTTACCAAATCTTTTAAATTCTCACAGTGCTTAGTTTCGTGACTGTACAGAAACTGGCATTGTTTTTCCTAGGTCTCAGTGGGGAAATTTAAGCTGTGAGTTTAACATCCTGTTTACCATGTTTTGGCCAGGATTTTGCAAGCTTTTGTGGAGAAAATTATATGACTTTTTTAATCCTGTTTGTAACATATGTGTATATCAATATGCTTCTTTGTGTTTTACTATGGTAAAATTGTATCTTGCATATAGAGAAATAAGTCTATTAGAGTGAATTTAAAAAAATCTTTACTCTGAGGTGGAAGCCTTGTCTAATGGACTGTATGTTTAGGCTTTGTTAATATATCACACTAGAGCCCGCGGTGGTGGTGTGTGCCTGTAATCTCAGCCACTTGTGAGGCTGAAGCAGGAGGATTGCTTGAATCTAGGAGTTTCAGACCAGCCTGGGCTACATAATGAGATCCCATCTCAGTCAATCAACCAATCAATCAGTTACACAAAAAAGATGAAGATATTTCTTGCTCTTTTAGAATGTCTTTCTGAGACATTCTAACAAATGTCTTGGTGTCTAAAACAAAAGGATTTATGACAGTGTTACAGCAGTCATCAGAGAAAAATCCTGGACAGATTGCAAATGTATACCAGTTGTGAATTCCTATGACTGCAGTTGAAATCCAACATTATTTTTGTACAGTCTTTTTGGGTGTATCTGTGTTTAATAACTTGTTTTCAAATTTAGAGAACTGTAGCTGTGATTTCTTCTTATAGACCTTGACCTTGAGGGGCTCACAGTTTAATGGAAGAGAGAACTAGAAACCAATAATTTAATGCAGAGAGTGAGGTTCTGTGGTACAGGGTGTATACAGGGTGCAGAGAAGCGCTGTGGCACCGTGTTCTGGCCTCATCTTCTACTGCTCTAGACTTCCTGAAATGCCATTTCCTGACTCTACCTGTTTTTTTCCACCATTTGGACCTCTCTCTGTAGGCACCATTCTCTCTCCTCGCAAGCCTTTTCCACACCTTAAGTGCCTGGTGAAGTTCTGTTTCTTCAGAGGCTTCTTGAAGCCTGCCTCTAGCTCATCCAAATAATTGTTTTGTCTATATCTCTGTTATTTCTTTATAAATAATTACAGTCAATTCTTATTATTTGCAGTAGTAATATTCCATAAAGTTGCCCAGAACACCGAATTAATCAAATTCTAAAACCTTGTTTCCAGGGTATATATGTACATATATACATATCTCACGTAGGTTATAATCTTAATTCCCAAAAACAACTCATCCTGGTAGATTGAATTTTCTTTATTTCCAAAAGAATAAAGGAAGTACAGAAGTGTTAAGTGATTTGCCTGAGGTCACTCCACTAACAGGTGCCAGAGTTACAATTCAGACCCTGCCCTATTGGCCCCAGAGCCACAGCTTCTTGCACGACCCTGCGCTGTCCTCTATTGTCTCTGTCTTCAGGTCATCTTTGTATGAAAGCTGAAACAAGAAGACTGAGGGTCACCTAATTTGACCTTAGCTTGGGACATGTGCAAGGAGTGACAGAGTTTTCACTACTGTGTGTCTATCCAGGAGCCACCTTGAGAGTTCCACAAGTATTAATTTGGGGATTACAAAGACATTCTAGCAAGTAAGTAAATTTGCAAATATGGGATTCACAAATAATGAAGGCCAACTGTATTCGTAAGTGACTGCTAGGGTCTGTTTCATGGTAATCCCTTCCCCCAAGAATGTGGAATGTTTCTTTAGCTTCTTTGATAGTTTATTTATTCACTCATGTATGTTTATTTATTCATTTGTGTATTTATTAAGTACTTACTATAAGCCAGGCTCTGCTTTAATCTGTGATGAACAAGCTAGAGATTAAGGTCCTGCCCTGTGGATTTTATATTAGAGTAAGAAAGACAGATAGCTAAGTCTGGAGCTCGGGGGGTGAGGCCCAGGTTGCAGTTATAGATTCACTTGACCAAGGTGAAACCTGGTGTGCCCACGCCTACTTCACATCCCCAGGCATACTTCCAGAACATTTATATACTATTCTTGTGTATAAACTCTTCCTTTTGAGCCTCTCTCCATTGACACATGTCAACCTCTACTTGTCTTTTGTTGATTTTGAGGTCACTTGCCCATGTAACTGGCAGGATATTGAAGAAGAATCCTACTGACCTGGTTCTGCTACTTACCAACTGAGTTACTTTGGTCAAGCTCTTGGACTTCTGAGCCTGTTTCATAATTTCAGAAGTGGTGATATGATGCATTAGGCCCTGGTGGGTTGCAAGGAAGAGGCACACACATATCACCTTTGGTGATGAGGGCCGAATGTTAACTTGGATGGAAAGTCATCCAAGCAGCCATATTGTCTCTGGCCCTGGTACTTTCAAAATCTCACAGAACACTTATTTAGCAGTATTTAGGATAGGATTTGAGCTCTGAAGACCTGTAGTGTGGTTATTTGTTCATATGTCTGTTTTCCATACTAGACCATGAGCTCCGTGAGGACAGGATCTACAGTTTCATCTTTCTATCCTAGGTACTCAGTTCAGTGCCTGATACATAGTAATAGAGGCACAAATGTTTCAAAAGTTGTGAAATTTTCAACTCTTCCTGAAAGAATAGGAAGATTTAAAGGATTCTCAGAGAAGGTATTATTTAAGTTTTTAAAATTTCTTAAAAATTTTTTATATTTTTTTTGAGATGAAGTCTTGCTCTGTCACGCAAGATGGAGTGCAATGGCACGATCTCAGCTCACTGCAACCTTTGCCTCCCAGGTTCAAACAATTCTCCTGCCTCAGCCTTCTGAGTAGTTGAGATTACAGGCATCCGAGACCACACCCAGCTATTTTTTGTATTTTTAGTAAAGTCGGGGTTTCATCATGTTGGGCAGGCTAGTCTTGAACTACTGACCTCCGGTGATCTCCCTGTCTTAGCCTCCCAAAGTGCTGGGATTACAGGCATGAGCCACCATGCCTGGCCTATTTAAGCTGATTATTTAAGGGTGAGTAGAAATTTTTTCCAGGTGACTAAAATCTTGAGACATTATTCCAAGCAGAGACCAGTAGGTGCTAAGACACAGGAATGTAGAGACATTGAAGTTTACCAAACACTGCTAGATTAAAAAAACAAAAAGGAAACAATCAAAATCAAAAATTAAAATTAAAAATCACCTAAAAAACCGAAAAAAAAAAAAAAAAACTATGACTTGGCTTGGCCAGAGGTCATGTCACAATTGAGTTAACTATGACTGTAGACACTCGGTAATGGATGGAAGTTTTAGGGAAAAAACATAACATTCTCAGGTTGTTGGCAGACTATCTAGAACAATTTAGAAATACAGATATTGAATTCTGGGAATAATTACACTGTAGTGAAATCATTTCCTTCTCTATGTATGAAGCATGTAAGTGTCGCACACTGTTCAAGGTGCTGAAAATCAGACTCTTTTCAAGGAGCTCATGAGCAATGAAGGGAGATGGATGGGTGAGCAATTGATTATCATGTGACAAGTGAGGTAATAGAGATATCACTAAAATGCTTTCTAAACAAGAAAAAGGTATTATTTGTAATATATGGAGTGCTGGGGAAAGATTTCTGAAATGAAGCCGGCCAGGTGTGATGGCTCACACTTGTAATACCAGCACATTGGGAGGTAGAAGTGGGAGAATCCAGGAGGGTCCAGGAGTTCAAGACCAGCCTGGTTGACAGAGCAAGACCCTGCCATCTCTATATTTGAAAAATAAATAAATTTTTTTAATGAAGTGATATTTAAGCACTCTGGAGCACCATACAAATATAGGACAGACTGAAGGAATATATACAACTTAATTTGAGTTAGCATTTTTTGAAATTTTATATTGCAAAAGTATACATATTTACTGTTGTGAAATTAGAAAGAATTGATAGGAAAGGAGGGCGGTCTTCAAAGCACTCCATAGATCCACCATACTGAGACAATGCTTAATGCTTTGATGGATTGATTTATACTTCCTACGCATATGCATGATTGTATACATACATGCACATGGTTAAATAGAAATGGTTCTCCTTGGTGTTCTGTTTATCTATTTATTGTTATGAAGTAAATCTCCAAAGGGTACGTTTGCTTTGCCCAACGGAGTCTTTTGTTACATACTGCTGTACATAATGAAAACTAAGAAAGGGGCTAATTTTCAGCCTTGTGACCTTGTGATTCAAACAGAGGCTTCATGAAAGGCAGATTCAGAAATGAACTTGGTGTGTGTGGGTGGTTATACTTGGCATTATTGCTTGTAATAGTATGATAGGGATGATATCTGTCTGCCAACTGGGAATTGGTTAAGTAAACTGTGGTACATCCTAACGATGCATGCTGTGCAGCTGAAAAGAAGAATAAGAAAGACCTCTGTAGTCATGTAGAAGAACTCAGACCTATTGTGTGTGTTTTTTAAAAGGGAGAAGGAATGGTATCGTATGTATGGTGTGCTACTTTTTGTGTTGAGAGAGAAGAGTAGAATAAGAATATACATGTGTATTTGCAAAGATAAATTCTGAAATGATATATAAGAAATGAATTAAAAATGTTTGGCTGTGGAAGGAGAATAAGACTGTGAAGGGGATGTTGCACATACTTTTATAGATAGTTATATTTAAAATTTTTATAGATAGTTATATTTAAAATAAAAACTATATATTTGTACACAATGACCCTTTAAAAAATAAGTGAATGAAGGAATAAAGTAGGATTATGAGAAAGAGATAAGAAAAAAGGATCTAAGGGGCTGCCCATCTTTTTAGTACCCAGTGAATATTAATACATAACAATAGCAGCAAAAATTGGAAGAGTAGCCCCAGGAGGGTGGTAGGGAGTCAGCCTTTCCTTTGTCTTTTCCTCAATTTCATATATTAAAATATATATTCTGAGAACAATAAGAGAATTTGAAACAAAAATGTCTCCAGATGTCTTAAAATAAAAGGAAGATGGGACAACTTTATGTAGTGCACTTCCCAAAAATGGGCTGGTTTCCCTCAAGAGGCAGGGATTCTAGCCTACATGGGATACATATGGGAGAAAAACTAAGAAAAAGAAAAGAGATTTAAATATAGATAAATGAAATTAACACTTTTCCCTGATTATAAAGGAAATCACATTCTTTTTGTAATAATTTGGATGACAAATATTAAGAAAAATCTTTAATTTGCCACGAAAACATTCTAGTTTGTTGCTTTTTACCCTTTTTTATGCATGTAAACATTTTAGAAAGTAGAATCATAATAGCCTTCTGTCACTTATTATATTTTGGATATATTTCTGTGGCAGTAAATATATTCTGGCATCATCATTTTTAATAGCTGGATGTATATTAATTCCTTTCCTTTCCTTTTTTTCCTTTCCTTTTCTTTTTTCTTTCTTTCCTTCCTTTGTTTCCTTCCTTTCTTTCCTTTTCCTTCCTTCCTTCTTTCCTTCCTTCCTTCTTCCTTTCCTTTCTTTTCCTTTTCCTTCCTTCCTTCCTTCTTTCCTTCCTTCCTTCCTTCCGTCCGTCCGTCCCTCCCTTCCTCCCTCCTTCCCTCCCTCCCTCCCTCCCTCCCTCCCTTCCTTCCTTCCTTCCTTCTTTCTTTCTCCTTCCAAACTTCAAAGTCACATTTCACTTAATGTTTATCCTGCCAAACTTGAAAGCGTTTTAACTTAGTGATTTTAGTGTAAACAGGAGCAAGAGAGAATGTAATCATCTAGGTCTTGTTCTGTCACCCAGACTGGAGTGCAGTGCCATAATCATAGCTACTGCAGCCTCAAATTCCTGGGCAGAAGCAATTTTCCCACCTCAGCCTGTCGAGTAGCTGGGACTAGAGGTGTGTGCAACCATGCCCAGCTAATTTTTAAATTTTTTTATGGAGATGTGAATTCGCTATGCTGCCAGGCTAGTCTTGAACTCCTGATTTCAAGTAATCCTCCCACCTTGGCTTGCCAAAGTCCTGGGATTACAGGTGTGAACTACTGCTCCCGGCCAAGAGTTTAGTTTTGTTTGCTAGTGGTGTTTTGGCATCTTTTCCTATTTGAACTTTGGTGCTAGTGCTGAAGTATTACACTCACCATCCAAGGTTTACAGGACTTTTGTTTTAATATGGAACAGATGGAACAGTTTAGTTCTGCATCTTTGCACGTATACAAAATGTGCCTACCAGGACTCTGCCTATATCCATTGAAAGCAAGAAGTAATACAGTAAAACTTTGCCTGGCTAGAGGCTTTGAAGAAATGGAGTGTTCTGGTTGAATTCTATTAACTTGGAAGTATGAAGGTGAAAAAATTTCAGAACTTAAATTTCCTTTGGATGCAATTTGGAAATATAGCCAATGATGCCACTTTTCTTCTCTAGTAAGTTTGGACATTCTGATCTACTTGGTGGTTTATTATAGAACTCCTAGTGTGCCTGAGACTTACATTGTGAAGATTTTTTTAAAAAACTTTAGCAGTAAGAGGATGTAAATGGTTTTGTATGAGATCAGGCTAGATAAGAACTGATTCTTGTAAATATACTTGTTAGAGTAAACCTCTGAATGCCACTTATTTTCTTATTGAACTCATAAAAATAAAACACATTGGATGGAGGGTGGGAGTAGGAAGGAGAGTTATGTGTTTTAATTGCATGTCATTGTTTTGTATCAAGACAGAATATATAGTATCCCTGGCTTTGGGCCTCCAGAAGGAAACACATTTTTCTACCTGCTGTATGGCAGAGGTTCTTAAATACCTGGAGGGATGACTGCAGCACAGATTGCTGAGCCCTACTCCAGAGTTTCTGATTCACCAGGTCCAGGGTAGGGTCTGGGAATTTGCACTTATAAAGAGTTCTCAGGTGCTTCTGGCGCTGCTAGTCCAGAGATGACATTACTGAGAACCACTCTTGTCTACTACCTGTAAATTATAGAACTCTAGACAAAAGCTTGGTTTGGTCTGGGATAAGAAGCACACAGGTTATGGAGCAAATCATGAAAGATTCAACCCTTGATCCCAGTCTCGTGTGGAATTCAGGTAAAAAGCAGTACACAGTGACATAACACAATTCTTGGTTTTCATGATTGTAAGTCATAGCCAAGTATGAAGTGAGAAATTCAGTTTCATTTGCAAGGCTTAGAGAGGCCAGGTGATTCTAGAAAAATGGGCCTTGTATTTGTTTTAAACTGGTAAAGAGTTTTGAGTGCTTATTAAATTGAAAGCTTTTAAAATTTATTTTGTATTTTATTTTATTTCTTTTGAGATGGAGTCTCACTTTGTCACCCAGGCTGGACTGCAGTGGTGTGAGCTTGGCTCACTGCAACCTCCGTCTCCTGGGTTCAAGTGATTCTCTTGCCTCAGCCTCCCAAATAGCTGGGATGACAGGCATCCACTACCATGCCTGGCTAGTTTTTGTATTTTTAGTAGATATGGGGTTTCACCATATTGGCCAGGCTGGTCTTGAACTCCTGACCTCGGGTGATCCACCCACCTCGAGCTCCCAAACTGCTGGGATTACAGGCGCCAGCCACCACACCCGGCCCAAAAGCTTTGTGTTGTTACAGATATTAGACATGTTTCTTGTTTAAGAAAAAAAATCTTAACTATAACGTAGGAGAATAAGAGAAACGTTTTTCCAAAAAAGACAAACTATTGTGATTATTTTATCTTATTAGAATGTTGGATAATATAATCTGCTTCATCAATCATCAGGCATGCTACGGATTTTCCATTTTTATAGGATCTGTATCTCAGTTATGGTAATACTGGTAATTTTTGTACTGTGTTTGAAGATGAAAAATATAGGCCAAAATCATAGACCTTGCATAGAAACTGGATAATGAACACAGCTCTGAAGGAAAACATAGATACACACAGACACACATATATATAAAGTATACACACATATATTTTTTAAAGTTTTAAAGCTTTTAAAACAAAAGCTGGCACCTCCCTCATCCCAGACTGGGCAGCCCCTCCCCTCAGAGTGGGCGGGGACAACGGTTGCGAGGGCAGCTTTCTTTGTGAGCCGCAGGTCCCTCTGGACATACTGCTGCCTGGCTACACCCCCTTTCCCTTTAATCTTGCTCAGTGACCAATGAGCTTGGAGCATTAAGGCCACGCCCCATTTCTGCATTCTACTGGGGCCCTGGTTAGGCCTCCTGTGGATCAGTGGCTTAGCTGCCTGGTAGGTGACTGGAGGTGTTGATCAGTGCTTGCTGGGATTTCGCTGATGTGGTCCCAACCTCCCCTCCCTCCCGACCCCATGATGGCAGAAGAAACTCGACAGAGCAAATTGGCGGCAGCAAAGAAAAACGTAAAAACGCACCATGTCATGGCCCCTCAACCCAGCCACAGATCCCCTCTGATGACAAGACCACTGCCAGAGTCCATACCGCTTCTGAGGCACATCGGACTGGGCCCCCCAACCATGGCCTCTCTGGGTTCCCCCAACCAGAGTCTTGTCAGTCAGCTCCGCCCCTTCAGCAAGCAGCCCAGTCCCTGCCCACAGCAGTAACCCCAGGGTGACTTTGGGCGGGTGATTCCTGGGGTTCCCCACTCCATTACTGGGCCCTTACCACCTGCCACTCCAAGCTTGACCCCCCCTGGGCTCTTTAGGCTCGTGTCTCCAAGGACCTGGGTCCCCCAGGCGCAGGCCCTGCCTTTGGTAGTCATCCCTGGGTGACTTTGGGCTGGTGACTCCTGGGGCTCCCTGCTGCAGACTTTGCCCTCCCCTCCTGCTGCCTCAAGGTTGACCTCCTGGGTTCTGTGTGCTGGCATCTCCAAGGACCTGGGTCTCAACCCTGTGTTTCCCTCCCCCATCATGGAGCAGCTACTCAGACATCACACTGATGTGGTCCTTTCCCCCAACCAGGAGGAGTGGAATGTAGTGATGTCACAGTCCACCTAGGAACTGTCATTACTGCAAGACTGGTCTTTGATCTTACGACACAGTCCCCTAAGCATTCTCACCCCATTTCTGGTTCCTCTGGTCACAGCACAAATTTCCAGCTGGAAGGGGAATGGAGACTATAGGACCTAGGAGCAAGAGGTTTCAGGCTGCCTTACTCCCTTCACATAGACATTGACAGTGGGGAAAGCCTACACTTCCCCTGTGAGCTCAAAACATTAACAGTATCTCTGAGTGGCAATGGGGGAATGGGTTTGGTTTGGCTTTTCTCCCAAGCTTCTACTTTCCAGAGAGATTTCAACATTTTTTTTCTGAGTTCTCCACCTCATATTCTGATTCTCCATGGTTCTGGGGCCAGACTGCCCTTCATTCAGTGGCCTCTGAAGTGAGATTTGCTCATCTTCTGTGGAATAGATCTTGGGAAACTGAACTTGACAGCTTGAATCTTCCTCATATTATCTGAACCTGGGGTACTTTGAGTGCCACAGGATAAATGTGGGACATCTTTCTGAAGCATCGGTTTCCCTTGATTCTCTTGAGATCAAGAGAAAAAACAATAATGTACTTAGGGATGTCACATACGTCACCTAGGTAACATAGGTTTCTAAGAGTATACCAGACTTCTCTCTGAAATGAGGTTTGGGTTGTCTTCTTTCTGATAAATTCCCAGATTTAACAGAAAGGCTTCCTTCTGCCATGAGGACACATTGATATAAAATTTGAGAGGTACTGGTGCACTGCTTCACACTAATAGACAAGTGAGGATGTATGACTCTAAACCACACGGCATACAGTTCCTGCCTACTTAATGTTTACTTTTTTACCTCTGCCTCTGGTTTTGGTCCCTGGCAGCCACTGTTTCTTGGCAAAACCCCAAAGCTTGGAGTCAGAAGACTGAGTTT
Organism: Macaca mulatta; assembly: GCF_049350105.2. Classification (NCBI taxonomy): domain Eukaryota; kingdom Metazoa; phylum Chordata; class Mammalia; order Primates; family Cercopithecidae; genus Macaca; species Macaca mulatta. The sequence continues at coordinate 90,194,151 of NC_133412.1, forward strand.
CAAAGTTCCAGTGTTACATTTTTTTCTTTTCTTTTTTTTTTTTTTCTCTAGCCATGATATCAATCCCCCTCAGTCACTAAATGATTGTACCAACACCTTGTACAGTTGTTGGTGTCATAAAATCAGCTGGTGTATAAGAGTATTTTGTAAAAACTGTAAAGGAGGATGTGGCTGTAGGGGCTGATAGTACTCATGAGTATTAATGCTCTTCTCTCCCACAGTTAAAAGAATATTGGCAGAGAAAGAGCCCTGGCATTCCAGCAGGAGCAAAGAGGAACAGGAAAACAAACGGCAGTGGCCCTGAGACAGCCACTGCTGATGGTTGCCACTCACCTGGAGATGTGAGTCTTGGCTGGCCAGGCTCCTGGGAACAGGGGGCCCAAGGGTCAGTGGAGGGTAATTGTTAAGATTGTGAATGGACTGTTAGGTACTGGTTAAGAATTCTGGGTTTGAATCCTGCCTCTCCGTCTGCTAGGGATATGATTTAGGGCAAGTTGCTTGAGCTCTTTGGGCCTCTCTCTTTTCACATCTGTATAATAGAGGTGGTATTGTTTGACTTCCCTTTGTGAAGTTTAAATGAGATTTGTCATTGTTATTTTTATGTTAATCCCTAGTACATGACCTGCTGTAAACACCCAGGACATCCAGGATATGGTCATTGCTGTTTGATTTTCCTCATCCCCAGTCTCAAAGGGAAGCCAGGACAATGAGAACAGTCACTTGCCATCAGGACTCACTGAAAGGGTCCCAGGGTGGGATGGTGGGGAGATAAGAACCATGAGAGAAGTTGGCACAGAGGAGTTTTGGGAGAAAGGGTCCAAGATAGGCAGAAAAGAAAATGTTGCCAGTTGATGGGGAAGAAAGGAAGTTAGAGGGCTTAGACACTGAGGTGGACAGAACATCCCTACGTACACTCTCATCTCTTATAGTCAGCAACAGGTATCCATGGGGAGGGCCCTACATCATCTGCTACCTTGAAGGATCTGGAGGTAAGAGGCTCTGGGCGGAGGTGCAGTGGCCCTGCAGGCCAGCCTTCCAACCTTCTCCCACAGTGAGGGCTGGGTGCCCCTCTGCCAGCTGAGACAGCCCACACACACCCCAATCCTAATGATTGTTCTCTCTACTTCTTGACCCACTCCTCCTCCACGTCCTCCTTACTGCATGCACCTCAGAACCCATGCCAAGAACCAGCCGTAGTCCTGGACTTGAGGTCTGTAAAAATCAGTCAACTGAATAACACCATCAAATCTTTAGTAAGAGTCCAGTGGGGTTCCCTGATTCCACGTTGCCAATCTTGGGTTCCAGTTTCCCCTTGGGACCCTGAAGAAAGGGCCTGGGGGCCCCTGGTGCCAAGGACAAATAGGGAGCTGGGGCACCCAGGCCTCAACTGGAGGGAACCCAGAGCATGCAGGATGGCTCTTCTTTTGCTGCCCTCTTTGCTGACTCTCTCCTCTCCAGACACCCCTGCTTGAGTCCTAGCTACACACACCCTGGGGTTTTTGCCCCTCGGGGAAGTGCTAGCCTGACTGGTTGTCAGGGGCCCCATATTTCTGCTGTGACTCAGTCCCTAATTTGCTCTTTGATTCTGAACAAGCCACCTCTCCTTTTTGGGTTCGTGTTTCCAGAGAAGGTAGGGAATACCAGAGTATCTTTCTGTTAGTTCTGAGAGTCAGAGATTTAAAGGCCCCCTAGAATGGAAACCTTAGGGCCAAGGGCTCCTGTCTGTCCTTTTCCATCCTATATGTGTTGTGAAGAACCGTTCCTGGTCCATACATGCTTAGTAAATGTTTATTGAATGAACACACTTTTCTAAATCACAAGCTGGCAGAAGGGGTGGCCTCTCTCAAACTCCATCTCTAGAGGCTTATGTTACTCTCCTCTCAAGAGATTCCAGATTAAGACTGAGTTCTGTGGCTGTGGTTGAAAACCAACAAAGACCCAAATCCTCTGTCCTTCGGAGCTTGAGGAGAATTTACCAGGTAGTGTTCCCTTTGGGTCTGAGAACTTTGCCTTTAAAATCCTTTCCTGGCCACTGCCTGCTGCTCCCTGGTCTGGGGAATAGAGTTGAGGGGGCCACCCTCCATCACCTTAATTTGACTCTCCCAACAGAAACAACAGAAGAAATAAGTAGAACATCAGCTGGAAGAAGTGACGTGATTTCTTTGTTTGCTCACGACATGACTGCTGGGTTTTGGGGGCACTCAGATGTAGAAGCCCTGGTCTCGTCTCACCCACTCCCAGCCTAGGGAAGAAGGCTCAACCCTCAGATCCACCCCATCCCTACAGGGTCCCTGATAACCTGGTCCCACGGGTGGGCCTGTCCTGGGGCATTGGTGGCATTCTGGGGGCCTGTCTCTTGCTGTGCCATCTCTGCCTCCCCCTGGTAAGAACTCTGTCTTCCTCTTCCTGTAGGAAAAGAAAGCAAACAATGAGAAACAGAAAGCCAAAAGGGAGCTAGAGGTGAGTGGAGGGTGTGAAGTCTTCTCCTGTCCTCCGGAGAATGTTTCTTTCCTTCTCTTTCAGCACTTGCTTGGCTTTTCTCCCAAAGGTTCAAATCCAGAGATTGAATATACAGAAGGAGAAACTAATACAGACCTGTATTACATGAAACGTTCTCTCAGATACTTTGAATGTAGGAATCTGGGCACCCTGTCATCCTTCAACCTGGCACTTTGGCATGTCTTTAGGGGGAGTTCTTTGGGCCCCATCTCAACTGTCTCATTACAGATGAATCCAAGGATGTGGCTGGCTGCCTGCAACATTCATTGCAGCATATAGCAGAGTTAGAGTGGGCTCTCTCTGCTGTCACTGCCACACAGGAGAAGAAGGAGATCAGTGTGAGTTCAGCCACTTGTCCCATCCCCTGGCAGCTTGGCTTCCTAGATGGAGGAGTGAGCCTAAAGCTCCATTCTACAGGATGGAGTGTCCTGCCCAGAACACAGCATGGCCTTTTCCCTCTGCTTTTGTGTATGGTTGTTAGAGCAACCTGGGGCTGAGTCAGCTGCTGTGGGTGAGTTGGGAGGCACTGTGGGGAGTGAGTACTGGATGCAGAGCTTGGAGGCCAAGTGCCTGCCCTGCCCTTACCTGGCTGTGGTCTTGGCCAAGTCCTAGGTGGGGTATTGGGTACTTACTTGTACTGTGAAGGTACAGAAGAATACTTTTAATATATTACCACTTCTGTAGTGAGAGTAAACGTGTGTGTGTGTGTGTGTATGTGTGTGTGTGCATACTATGATAATATACATAAAACATGTCTTTAAGGGTTCATAAAAAGCTCAGGAGATAGCAACAGAGTGGCTGGGAGACACTTCCCTTGTATTCCTTCTGAGTTTTAGACTATATGAATGTATCATCCTTTCAAATAGTGAAAAAAGATTAATTTTCACCTTCCTATCTGTGCCCCCACCCCCAACAAAAAAATTGGCTTGGGAATTGGATAGACCTGGGTGTTCAAATCCCAGCTCTGCCTAAGTGATCTTAGGCAAGCACTTAACCTCGAATACTCCATGTTTTTTCATCTACACAATAGAGGTAATCATAGTAACTGTCTCCTACAGTGGTTGCAAGAATTAAATGGGATTGCTAGCATGGTACCTGGTGAAACACTCAATAAAAGTTCAAACAGTGGTAGCAATAACAGGAATAACAAAGCAATATTATCTGATCTCTCTGGATGTCTGTTAGCCAGCTGTAAATTCGATCTTTTCCCTGTCCCTTCCAACTTGGCTGAGTTCTTTTAAAAACCAGACCATAGGCTTGGAAGTGCCTTGATCTTTACTGACCGAGTTGTATATTGAGCCAAGCCCTAGCCCTTTTAAGGGGCACTGTGGAATGCCCCAGGATCCACAGATTGGAAACTTCTCACTCTTCACCATCCAGACCTCGAGCCGCGGTAAAGCAGTTATTGAGTGGCAGTTAGAGCAGTCCATACGGGAGCAGGCACTGCTGAAACACATGCAACACAGGTGAGGTTTTGCAGAGGGAGGGATGTGGAAGGAAGATGACCCCAGGTGGCCAGGAGCAGGTGAGGACCAGTGACGGCCCTTCCTAACTTCTGTGCCTGTTCTTGCAGTTGAAGGAGTTGGTTAAACAAGTCCAGCTAGAGAGAGATGAATATGCTCAACACATAAAAGGAGAGAGGGCCTGGTGGCAGCAGAGGATGAGGAAAATGTCTCCGGAGGGGAGCTCTGACCCTTCAGTCCCCCACCTTCAATAGGTCACGGATCTTTCTGGGCATCTGTAAAATGGGAATAGTACGGCCAGAGGTGGTCATGGGCTTTGTGGAGGTGGGAGCAGAGAGGGAGATGGCAGCCTGTCCAGCCACCAGCCCCTCTCTCCAGGGCCCTTTGCCCCCGTGCTTTGGGCAGGTTTGCACATTGAAGAAGGAGAAGAAGCATGATACACATTGGGTAGAGAAGCTGGAGAGGAGCTTGTCCAAACTCAAAAACCAGAGGGGTAAGATGGGGCTGGCATGACCTGGGAACAGGCCTGGCATCAGAGGGCCCTGGGAGTGGCTTAGAGTGCCCCAGGGAGGGGGGTGGATAGAAGGGCTTTGAGGCAGAGGAAAAGGGGTCTGTGCCAGGAGATAGCAAGTCTTGTCGTCTCCATGAGCCTCAGTGTCCCCATCAGCAAATAAGGCCCATTGTCAGTCACCCACAGTGCTCTCTATCTGAATGTGGTTCGGAAGATTGGCTACCATCTGGGTGTGAGGAATTATTAGCAGTGTGGTCAAGTTTGGGGAGCCTGAGAGGAGCTGTACACCAACAGGAGGTGTTTTTGTTTGTTTTTTTGAGAATCCAGAGGCCCTTATTGCCTGCTTCCTTTCTCCGCTGAACCCCTGCCTCTGGAGCCTCCAGCAGTGCCCTCTAAGGTCGAGCTGCAGCATCTGAGGAAGGAGGTGGAGAGAATGGCAGGAGAACTCCAAGCCCAGGTGGACAACAATCAGCGCATGAGTGTCCTGATCTGGGGGCAAAAGGAGAGGCTTCAAGAGCAGGAGGAGAGGCTTCAGCAGCTGGCCGAGCCACAGAGCGGCTTTGAAGAGCTGGTGCATTGCCCCACCTGGGGAGGCTGCCCTCCTACCAAGTCCTCCAGGCCTTGGTAGGGGCGTTGTAGCCCTCATGTGAAATGTTACTTCTAAAGGCACCTGTGAGCCAGAGCGCTGCGCTGGAGGCTGTGGAGAGAGGGGATGATTTTTCTCACCTGCCTCCACCCTTCCCGATGCCATGGGAGGCAGACACCAAGTTCTTGGTTCTCCAGCTGCAGTGGGTGGCTGCTGATTGCTTCTCTCTGTCCAGAACAATGAGAACAAGAGCGCACTGCAGTTGGAGCAGCAGGTAAAGGAGCTGCAGGAGAAGCTGAGCGAGGTGAAGGAAACAGTAACCTCCACCCCCTATCCAAGAAGGGCTGGGAAGCGAGCACCAGCCTCTGGGGAGGGGAGGTGCCAGTACAGAGGCCACTCCAGCCTGGGGTCAAGTGGCCCCAGCACCCTCCAGGGCAGTCCTGTGACTGTTTCTTGCTTCCTGCCCTCTGACTATTAGACATGTGGAGCCCTGGGCTCCTCCCAGGTCTGGACATCATCATCCCAGGTAGAGGTATGGAGCCCCCCAATCACAGGGGAAGAGACAGTGGTATATGAGGCTCCTTATTCCAGGCACGGTGGCTCACGCCTATAATCCCAGCACTTTGGGAGGCTGAGGCAGGAGAATCACTTGAGGTAGGGAGTTTGAGATCAGCCTGACCAACATGGTAAAACCTCATCTCTTATTACAATTACCAAAAAAAAAAAAAAAAAAAAAAAATTAGCCAGACATGGTGGCACATGCCTGTAATCCCACCTACTCAGGAAGCTGAGGCATGAGAATAACTTGAGCCCAGGAGGTGGAGGTTACAGTGAGCTGAGATTGCACCACTCCATGCCAGCCTGGGCCACAGAGTGACACTCTGTCTCCAAACAAAACAAAAATACTCCTTAGATTAAAACTGGATTCCAGCCTCAGTTCCACAGGTCACCATTCAAGTACTTTGCATCTCTAAGTCTCTGTTTGTTTAACTTCAAAAGGAAGTTATCATTTTCCTTACAGAGGAGTTGAGGATTAAATGAGATAATACTTGGAAAGCATTAGGCATGTAGCACACTTAGCAGATGGTGTTTGTCTCCCACTGCTTTTCCACCAGTCTGTGGCCTACAGTTTAAATGATGAGAAGAGGGTATGAGATTTGAGGCTGGGGAAGGAGGCATGGGGTTCTAGGAAAAGGAGGCAGTCACTTAGGCCCAGAACAAGGGGCCAGGGGCTTGGGCAGGCGATAGAGCCCCACATTTCTCTGGCTACCCTATCAATGGACCCAGAATCTGGAAGCCAGCCACCAGGTGCTCTCATGCCCAGGGTCTTCCTGCAGGTGGAGCTGAAGAGCCAAGAGGCTCAGAGTCTGCAGCAGCAGCCAGACCATTACCTGGGTCACCTGCAGCTGTACCTGGCCACCTACCAGCAGCAGGTGTCCACCTATCAGCAGCTGACCACTGAGAAGGAGGCGCTGCACAGGCAGTTACTACAGCAGACCCAGCTAACGAACCAGCTGCATCAGCAGGAAGCTTGGGGCAAAGCAGTGGCTAAGATGGCCCGCCAAAAGTTGCAGGAGACCCAGGGGAGGGAGCTGCTGAGGGGGACACCCTGGCACACTCCGTGCCTTCTCACTCTTTCCTTGCCCCTTAGGAGCGTCTGGAAGCTGCCAGCCAGCAGAACCAGCCCCTACAGGCTCAGTTGAGCCTCACGGCTCTCCCTGGGGAAGGTATGGGAACCTGCTCAGAGGAAGAGGAGAGAGCCCCAGCAGGAAGGGGACACTGTTAGCAGCACAGGATTAAGGAGTTGGAAGAGACCTTTAGAACAGCTGGTCCTTATGCTGACTGGGTGCCCACACTAAGTTCGGCATCAATATGGTGACTTCCTGGGAGCGGGGTCCACCTAGTTGCCTAAGGATGGCTGAACTGGCCCAGGTCAGAAATGGAACAGGTCAGAACTCCAGCAGCGACTAGTAGTGGGACTGTGCCTGGGCAGCATAGCAAGATCCTGGTTCTTAAAAGTAAAAATAAAGAACAGCAGCTTATTCCTCTCTGGGTAGGGGCTGGCTCAGGCTTATACAGTGATGGTGGAGGTAGAGGTGGGCCCACAGTACCTCCCTTGTTAGGTTGTCTAAGGACCCTTTTGGCCACCCCCCACAGGAGATGGAGGAGGACATCTGGACAGTGAGGAGGAGGAGGCACCTCAGCCCATGCCAAGCATCCCGGAGGACCTGGAGAGCTGGGAGGCCATGGTGAGCCTGAACCCCCTGCACCCATTTTGCCACCTTCCTGAGTGCTCCCTCCAAGACCCCTTTATGTTCTTGGTTTCCCTGCCTTCTGATTTCTCTGGACCCTCACCCCTTCTGGGTGCCAGTGGTCAGACACCATTTCACCTGTGACCAACAGGTGCACTTTCTGAGGCCCCAAGGGAAGGGGCTGCGCTCCACCTCTCTGCCCCATTTGTTCTGTGTATGCCCCTACAAGAATGCTCACTTCTTGTCTTCAGGTGGCATTTTACAACTCCACTGAAGTCAGTGCCCAGGAGGAGCAGGCATGGTTACAAGAGCAGGTGAAAGAGCACAGAGTGTGCTGCCAGTGCCTGGCTCACCCGGTGGCCTCTGCCCAGCAGGAGCCAGAAGCAGTGATCCCAGTCCCAGTGACTGGGGCCGAGTCTATGAGTGGGGAGACCCACCAGGCCCTGCAGGAGGTCATGGAGAAGCTGGAGGTGAGTGAGTCCTGGCATGGGCCAAGAAGGGCAGGGGTGGGACAGGTCGCTGCCAAGATATGACCTCATTATTTTGACTCCAGAGAGGGCTTACGGACCTCCTGGAGGAGAAGGCGGACCTAAGGGAGTGGGTGGAGAAACTAGAACTTCGATTCATCCAGTACTGGAAAGACAGACGCCATCAGTGAGCTGGAGGACAGGGCATGGCAGTGGGAACTGCAGGGCTGTCAGAGGGGTCTCAGCGTCTGAGCCCTGTCCTCCCTCAGGAAAGTTCATCACCTTATAATGGAGCCAGGGGGTAGTGCCAAAGATGCGGCACCAGGAGGAGGACTACATCAGGCTGGCCCAGGACAAGGAGGAGATGAAAGTAGGGTGTGCAACATCTCTGATGGGGTGGGGGTCAGGGCGGGCGTGAGGGTGGGTAGCAGCATGACAGCTGAGCACCCCTCCATCCAGGTGAAGCTGCTGGAGCTGCAGGAGATAATGATGTGGCTTGTGGGGACTACAACAAGGGGCACAGCAAATTCCCGGCCACTGCCCAGAACCCTGCTGATGAGCCCAGTCTGGGAGCCCCAGCCCCGCAGGAGCTGGGGGCTGCCGACAAGCATGGTGGTGAGTAGAGTCCTCAGGCAGGTGGGCAGGCAGGGGCAGGAGAGGCTCGCACTGCGCTCAGATCCCCGCCTCCCTCTCCCCAAAGATCTTTGTGAGGTGAACCTCACCGACAGCGTGGAGCACCCAGGCTTGGGCATCAACCCCTGTGTGCCATTCTTTTGCCGGGCTTGGTTGCCGAGAAGAAGGAGATAAACATCACCATCATCAAAGAGCTGGTCAAGAAATTTTACAAAAGGAAACAAGTTATGGGGTTAATCTCCTACCCAATTCATTTACTTCATTTGAATGTTAGAGACACTCATGATTATTTGTGTTTCTAATTTATAATTTAAGTTTATTTGTAAAAAGTTAAAGGAGAGTGGGTCTCTGTGGCTTTCACTGATATTCACTCTGGCATTCTTTAGCATTTTTCTTTTTTTAATTTCATAATTATAGGTCATTAGCATGCATATCGAGTTTGCCCTTACGTGGTGGGAGGTCAGACACACAAAGACCCACTATTTGCACAAAACTATTGTTGCTGGTTTGGAATAGGCTGCCATGCTTTTTTAATGTTATTGCAGCATGTATATTCATTATGGAATTCAGATAAAATCTGCTTATATTCTGCTATTATGTTTGATCTAATCTTAATCACTGCTCAATATGTGGTTTGCCCTCAAGTGTGCACTGTTTATTACTTTGTAATATATGCCACTGTGAGTACTGACATTTAGAGTTGTTTAAAGGCTGAGAACTGGAAACAGCCTTTCCCCCATTTTCTGTGTATTGATGATGGGAGTAATAACATTTTGGGGGATATTTAAATCTCACAGAAGAGGAAAGTGGCCTGCTCTGGCAGGTGTGTGCAGGATAGAGTGCGTTTCATTTGTTCCGGTGCCAAGAATGAGCGCTGTACTGTGGTAGTTCCCTCAGGATTTGTGTGTGCTCTGGGCTCATGAAGATATTGTACCATGAGCTGTAGCAGTTGTACTCTTTCTCAATGACCTAAAAAGGGATTATTTCTGAGGAATGAAAGGCTCCCATCGTTGACGGTAGATGATGAAAAAACAATCAGTTCTAAAACCAAAGCTGATTTTTAGAAAATTTGAAAGTATAAATTAGCCCTATCCATAATATAGTTTCTCTAAAACTTTATCTGAGTCATTTAAAAATAATATAAGTATTAAAAAATGTAACTGCTATCTTAATGTTCTGAAATAAGTTAAAACATTTTAAAATATGAATACTGCAGTTTAAAAGAAAGAAACGGTAGGAAGGAAAAGTAGAGAAAGAAATGCCAGTTCCAGTCCAAAGCTTTAGTTGCCAAGTTTTCTTAGAATGAATTTTACCAATTTATGAATTCTTGTAAACAGAATGTATAATGGAAATACTGAAAGACTTTTGCCTGAAGTGGCATTATTGACTGCTGGTGTGATGCTACTGTAATGTAATAAATTATTAAATTGTTGCAAAGTGCTGTTTTTGCCTTAAAATTTTATTTTGCGAGTCTTGAAATCTATAGTATTAAAGGTATTGATACTGCGCAAATGCTGAGCATGCTTGGCATGAGATAATCTGTGTCATTTTTACAAAATTGGAATATATGCAACTGTTTATTAAAAGAACACAAAATAAAAAAATTACAGGATTAAAAATGTTATGGGGTGAAAAAGTTGTGGGATAAAAAAATGTAAAAAAGTTGTGGCAAAAAAAAGTTGTGGGATAAAAGTAGAAAAAAGTTTTATGAACAGTTACAAAAAAAAGTTATGAAAAAGAAGTTATGGGATTTTTTTTAAAGTCATGGGATAAAAATAAAAATTAAAAGCAGGCCCCTGTCAGCAAAGCCTGGAGAAATGGGGCTGGAGTCTCCACCGCCACCATGTCCCTATCACCCCTTCCCAGTCACCCTGTTACAATTAGGGTAGCAACACACGACCTCTGTCTACTGGGGAAAGACAAACAGACCCTTCGCCGCCTTGACCAGGGCTGAGTCCTTATATTTCTGGATGATGATGATTGTTATTTAAGAGCCAGAGGCTGGTGGAGTTGGTTTGTTCGGAGGAGGTCTGATGGCCTCCTTACTCTCACCATAGCAAGTTTTCCCTCAGGGGGTCTCCAATCTACTTATTCAGAGAGGTAGCTGAGGCGGGACAGTGGGGCGAACTGTGGACCAGGCGAGGGCACAGGCTGCTGGGGTGGCCCCCTTCCCCGATGTACATATTGTGTCTGTGTAATGTTTTGTATATTCCAGAGGGTAGGGCCGCCCCTGTATCGTAGCTAGCGGAGGTTGGAGCTGGCACATGGGGAGGAGGGTCTAATAATTATTTGTGGCTGGGAAACTTATTTATTGCTAGCATAGGACAGAGGAAGGAGGAGGGGATGGAGTTGTGACTCCCTGGTGATTGGACTCCTGTTTATTTTGCTTTTTATTTTGGAATAAATAGATTTAGCCATACTGCTTGGCCTGGTGTGTTCCCATTTCCCTCACTGGGTCCTGGAGTTTGTGCCACTGAATGGGGAGCCCCAGAGTGTCTGAGCACGTCCAGCTGGGCTGTTGGGGACCTTCCAGGCCTGTTACCTGTTGCTGCCTGGTGACACCAGGGGGATTCCATGGGGACTGCCATGGAGCCTATGGGGTGCAGTCTGGCCCTGACAGCCAACAGACTCAGAAGCCTGATCTGGCGGTGGCCAGGAAGACAGGTACCAGCACCTAAGGGCACTGACCTCCACCCACCCCAGGTTTCTTCCGTTCTGTCCCCTTGCCTCCCTCTACTGTCTGCACCTGGTGGCCTGTCCCATCTGTCCCTCTAGAGTGCTGGCTGCTCCTCAATCTCCCTCCAGGCTGAGTTCATGGCAGCCCCCTGTTGGCCAGAGCTGGCTTCACAGGATAAGAGCCAGCTAAGCTTCAGGGGCTTTCCAGGAAAAGTGTCCCTTGGAAAGGGTTATGGCCTTTTTAACCACTCCCAACAGCACCCTAGAAATGGCTTGGTCTTTCCCCTCCTGTGAGCTCCATAGAGAACACGGCCAGCAGAGGATGCATTTCCACGTCATCCAGAAATGGTTTGATTCTCAGCCGAGGGACAGCAGGACTGGCAGAGGCTGTCAAGCCACACAGCTGCCTGCACAGCACTCCCATGCTTGGTTGGGGGCAGGAGGGACAGCGGGTGTTGGCTGTCCACAGGCCGGGCATGACAGGGAGGCTCACTAGAGGTGGTGCACTTTGGAGGGCCAATGTTAGGGGACAGATTTCTCTTGTTGGGCCACAAGACTCCAAAAGACCAGCACGGTGACTGATTCCCAGCGCTAGAGGCGAGGTGGTCGGCCACCTGTTGGGGTGTGTGTGTGTATATATATATATATATATATATATTTAAAGATATTTATAGACCAGGGCAGGGGCGTACCACAGAGGGGGCACAAGTTTTCGGCAATGGTCACACCTGGATGTGTCTGGTCACCACTACAACAGACTAAGTCACAGATGTAGGGGGCTGGCTTTGGGGCTGGGGGAGCCATTGTCAAGTCACAGAACAGTTGCCCAGGCAGGCTTGGAAAGGGAGGTCTCCAAGAAGTGGAGGGATCTGTTTAGAGGTCGAAGGGGTGCCTGGGCTCTGAGGACGGGATGGTCTTGCCTGACCCAATCGGCTGGCAGTTGGAGAGAAAGCAGAGAGAAAACTGGAGAGAGAAAAGCGAGCAGAGAGCTGGAGAGGCAAGTGCAGAGCACAGGTGTGCCACAGTAGCTGTGGTAGGGCCGGGGAGGGGAGGGCGCATGTGTGAGTGTGGCAAGCTTCCTGGAAAAGAGGGGTTGGAAAGGAAAGGGGAGGAAGATGGAGGAGCCGGAGCTTCATGGTTAGTGCCTGGGGGCTGCGGCAGCCCTCCCCACCCCACACACGCTGGCCTCTTCCAGGGCACCCAGGCAGTGCACCCACTGTTCAGAGCAATGCCAAGCCCCCTCGGGCTTCCCTCTTCTCTGGTCACCCTGTCTTCCAACCCACTGGCCCAGGGCCACCTCTCGCTTTTTGGAACCCAATGCAGCAGCCACCAGACCTGATAGAGAAGGAACAGTGCTTGAACCAGGATGATGAAGCTAAAAGGGATGGATGGCTGGAGTGATTGCCGGAGATCCCTCTGGGCAGTCAGAAAGCCCAGGACCCTGGGGGAGGTAGGGAGGGTAGGCAGCCAGATGCCATAGGCTATAGATGTATAAGTCTAGGAGGGGGAGCCTCAGCTCGTTGGGGGTTGCAGGTCACACAGGTGAGGCTGGGCCCTTCCTGCTGGGAGAAGCAGAAGAGGGAGAGTCCATGGCAAGGAAGGTGGGTGGGCTTGCTGAGTGGAGCTCAGCCAGGCCAGCAGGCACTGTGGTCCCCTTGGCTGAATAGCAGAGGTGACCTTTAGAAGCAGCAGGCCAAGGTGCGTGACTCTGCTGGCTGGCGGTAGTGCTTCAGTGGGGGCCAGGGACCCTGCCTTCAGGCACACACTAGCAGCTATGATGGTACCTGGGAGGGAGAGAAAGGGGCTGTGTGTCCCTGCCTGGCCTGTGAGGTGTGCTGTGGGATGATCATGTGTATGGAACTCTCAAGATTTTATCCTAGATCACTACTGGATTGCCGACAGATAGAGGAGCTATGACCCTGACTATCACCCCTGCTCTGCAGTGGATTTGGCTCTCAGCACTCCCAGACTGGGAGCTGGATGCCCTCCCCTGGCGCATGACTCAGACTGCACAACAGGTACAGCGGGCCCAGGATTACATTGCTAGGCCTCTGGCCACCTCAGAGTACAGACCCACACACAAGCCTCTCCAGGATCTCAGCCCTTACACCATAAGCTCCAGAGAGCACCCATGTCTGCCAGCTTGGGCACAGAGCCTGCTCCAAGAGCTCCCAGGCTCAGTCATGGAGGCTGGGGTGCTTTGGGGCTACTGGGGGCCAGCCCTGGTACCTCCATTCGGCCGGGACGGTCTGCACCTGCAGCCAGGAGTCGTCAATGGGCCCCCATGGGCGTGCTGATGGTGGTCATGTTGATGTCACCCATGATGCTGAACGCCTCCTTCAGCACGTGGTGCATGTGCAGTATCTTGTCGCGCCGCTGTGCCTGCTATGCTGATTCCTCCATCAGCGTGTTCTGGTCCCCATGCGAGTACAGGTGGGACAGCAGTTCCGAGAAGAGGAACTCCTTGGTCTGAGAGTGGGCAATGAGGGAAGGAGGTTTGGACCTGATACCTGTGCTGCCCTGGCCTCCCACCAGGCCCTGGTGCGACTGTGTGCTGGACTTGGAGTCCTGAGTATGGCTTTTCAGATGTGGCTTCTACACCACTTAGACTCAAAGATCTGCCTCCCCACAGCCCTTTTCTCACTCAGAAAGGGACATTGAGGTCCAGAGGAAAAGTCACGTGTCCAAGGTCACAGATCTGGGAGGGGACCCTGGACCTATCATGCCACCAGGACACCTGTCTACTCAGTTTTTTCAAAATGTTTTTGGAGACAGGATCTTGCTCTGTCACTAGGCTGGAGTACAGTGGGCGAGATCACCGCTTAGTTCAGCCTCAACCTCTTGGGCTCAAAGTGATCCTCCCATGTCAGCCTGTTGAGTAGCTAGGACTATAGGCACGTGCCACCACCAAGCCCAGCTATTTTTAAAATTTTTATGTAGAGGCCAGGTCTCACTATGTTGCCCAGGCTGGAATCAAACTCCTGGGCTCAAGCTATCCTCTCGCCTTGACCTCCCAAAGTGCTGGGATTACAGGCATGGGCCACTGTCCTCAGTCCCATGTTATATTTCTGAGACACCTCTGGTTTGGACTATGTATCCCTCCCCGTACCTGGTCCCATAGGGCTGGTCGGCATCTCCCCCAGGCCAACATGGCCACCTGCATGCCCTGTGCCACAGGAGCCCCCTCCCACCATGAGGCGGTGCATGCACGTTGTTGATCATGATGTGCGTGGTGGTCTTGGGCATGACACCAACCATGAGATCCCACACGGTCTTGTTGATAATGGCCATGTAGGACTCCACCAGGTTCTGGATAGTTTCCATTTACCACTCCAGCTGTGGGTCCATGGAGTGCATGAAGCTGTTGGAGCCATTCTCCTTGGCCTTGCTGTCCTGTCATGTAGCACACAAGGGCATCAGGGTGGCCAGGCCATGCAGCCAGGCTCCAGGGATCCCTGGGATCTCAGCCCCTCCAAGGGTACCTGGAACATTGAGGCACAGAGAGAAGCAACTGGCCTGAACACACACCCAGCTCTAGAAGGTCTCACGCCTCTGCCTCTCAGGACCACAGACTCCTGTGATTCAAGTCTTGTCTTAGTTCTGACTCTAGTATCCAGAATTTGCCTCAAGTTACCAATCCAGAAATTAGAAAAGAACATCTCCAGGTTCCTTGCTTGAAGACCTGGCCAGAGCTTGTGCCAGGCTGCAGATGCCTGGCAGGAGGCAAGAAAAGGGCATACTCACTTTCCCCTTGTCCTGGGAGGCCCACACACCAACACTGCCACCCCCGCTGCCACCAGGGAACACAGCAAAGTAGACACACACAGAGAGGAAAACGGGAAGGGTTGGGTGAACCTGGGACACTGCACCCCAACTTTAATGTGCTGTTGAATTCAATTAGCTAATATTCAGTTGAGGATTTTTGCATCAATATTTATCAGTGATACTGGCCTGTAGTTTTCTTTTTTGTATGTATCTTTGGTTTTGGTATCAGGGTAATACTAGCCTTGTAGAATGAGTTTGGAAGTCTTCCCTCCTCTATTTTTGGAATCGTTTGGGTAAGGTTGGTATTAGTCTTCTTCAAATGTTTGCTAGAATTCAGCAGTGAATCATCAGGTCCCAGGCTTTTCTTTGCTGGGAGACTTTTTGTTACCACTTCGATCTGATTATTTGTTATTGGCCTGTTCAGGTTTTGGATTTCATCCTGGTTCAATCTTGGTAGTCTGGATGCGTCTTGAAATTTATCCATTTTTAGTAGGTTTTCCTATTTGTTTGCATATAGTTGCTGATAATAGCCACTAGTGATCCTTGGAGTTGTTGGTATCAGTTGTCATGTTTCCTTTTGTTTGTCAATGTTGTTTACGTATTTTAAAAAACTTTTTTTTTTTTTTTTGAGATGGAGTCTTGCTCTGTCACCTAGGCTGGAGTGCAATGGCACAATCTTGGCTCACTGCAACCTCTGCCTCCCAGGTTCAAGTGATTCTCCTGACTCAGCCTCCTGAGTAGCTGGGATTACAGGCATGCACCACCACACCCGTCTAATTTTTCTATTTTTAGTAGAGATGTGGTTTCATTATGTTGATCAGGCTGGTCTTGAACTCCTGACCTCATGAGCCACCCACTTTGGCCCTGCAAGGTGCTGGGATTACAGGTGTGAGAAACTGCGCCCAGCCCACATTTTGTTTTTAAATTTTACTTATTTACTTTTTTTTTTTCTTTAGAGACAGGGTCTCATTCTGTTGCCCAGGCTGGAGTGCAGTGGTGCAATCATAGCTCACTGTAACCTTGAACACCTAAACTCAAGAGATCCTCCCACCTCATCCCCATAAGTAGCTGGAACTACATGCCTGCACCAGCACACCTGGCTAATTTTTCTAGTTTTTGTAGAGAAAGGGTTTTGCTATGTTGCCCAGGTTGGTCTTGAACTCCTGGCCTCAAGCAATCCTCCTGCCTTGGCTTCCCAAAGTACTGGGATTACAGGCATGAGCCACCATGCCCAGCCTATATATACATTTGCTTTTCCAATTTATATAAAGTATGCTGTATGCATCCTTATGGAATTTGTTTTTTTCACTTAATATTATATTGCTAAGATTCTTATTGTTGTTTATAGCTGGAGTTCATTCTTTTTGACTGCTTGTGACCTCACCATAAGATAGAGATCCTGAGATCTCTTAAGAACTGCTGCTGGGAATATACACTGGTATGACCACTTTGGAAAACAGTTTGGCTCCATCTCATAAGGTTGAATATTCACACTTTTCCCAGCCTAGCAATTCTACTCTACATGCAAGAGAAATTCTTGCCTATATAAAACAGGGTATGTGGACAAGGGATGTTCCTAACAGCTCTGTTCAAAATAACAAAAACCTATTGCCCATCAACTGGAGAGTAGGTGACTAAATCGTGCTTTTTATGCCCTTTGATTTCCTGTAGTCTTATGATGCAAGTGGCTTTCCCATGGCTAGCTTGGGGAGGGGGATACTCTTGGCAATCTGTGGTGGCAGTCCTGCTTAGCCCTAGGGCAATCGGTGCTGCCCAAAACAAGAGTAAATAGAACAAGGTGCCCCATTGAGCCAATTCCTTGGGTCCCTGGAGGTACAGGCTTGTACCTGTAGGAAATAGCCACCATACAAATCAGTCTCTTTAAATGCTTCTGTCACTGGGCTGAGTCCAAAGGACATCCTCCTTTACAACATTACAAAGTTTATTAGGGCTACCATTTATCGAGCATTTATCATGTGCCTGATCATGTACTAGTGTACTAATTGCATGCATTATTTTATTATTTTACTTATTTACTTACTCATTTATTTGAGATAGGGTCTCTTTCTGTTGCCTGGGCTGGAGTGCAGTGGTGCAATCACAGCTCACTGCAGCCTCAAACTCCTGGGCTCAGGTGGTCTCACCTCAGCCTCCCGAGTAGCTGGACTACAGGCATAAGCCACCAAGTCCAGCTCATTTTTTAAAAAACATTTTCACAGAAATGAGGTCTGGCTTTGTTGCCCAGGCTAGTCTTGAACTCCTGGCTTCAAGCGATCCTCCTTCTTCAGCCTTACTATTGCATTTAATCTTCACCATCACCCTATAAGACTGCCTGGGGGTAGGTGCTCCACACAGTAGCAATGTAGCAACCTTCACTCATAGATGACAAGACTCAGTGTAGTCAAGCAACTTCTCAAAGGTCACACAGCTGGAGGGTAGCTGAGCCAGGATGAAGATCTAGGACTCTAAAGCTGGTGCACCTGTAAATAAGAAAATCTCTGGGGGTTCAGGATAGCTTCCTCCCAAGAAATCTTTCTCCAAAGTTCTAAAAACAATGACAGATCCATCTTTCACAAAGCAAACAAAACTAACAGCCCCTTCATTTTAGAGGGGTGGGAGGGGCGATAAAGATTAGCTAAGCTCCAGGGCATCCCATTTTAATCCTAAATATTTATCAGGCACTGCCAGCACAGCACCCCCAACCTAAAGAACCACACACAGCTGTCTCTGTGCGCATGGCGTGTCCATGGATGTAAAGATTTTCCAGTGTGTGCTTACAGGCCAGTGGCATCACCCTCAGTCACAGGGTAAAGGGCAGCTAGGCCTGGCCTGCTAGGCACCACCGTGAGAATCTGCTGAGCTTTCCAACTAGTTTATCTGTTGTTTGCAACGAAAAATGAGAAAAATCTCTGCGGGTTCAAGATAGCTTCCTCCCAAGAAATCTTTCTCCGAAGGTTCTAAAAACAATGACAGATCCATCTTCCATAAAGCAAACAAAACTAGTTCCCCTTCATTTTGGGGGGGAGGAGGATAAATGTTAGATAAGCTCTAGGGCATCCCATTTTAATCCTACATATTTGTAAGGCAACTGCCAGGACAGCACCCCAAACCTAAAGAGCCATGCACAGCTGTCTCTGTGGGGCATGGCATGTCCATGGATGTAAAGATTTTCCAATGGGTGCTTACAGGCCAGTGGCATCACCCTCAGTCACAGGGTAAAGGGCAGCTAGGCCTGGCCTGCTAGGCACCACCGTGAGAATCTGCTGAGCTTTCCGACTAGTTTGTTTGTTGTTTGCAATGAAAGATGCCCTGAAAAGAAGGTGTGTGGGTGGGAAGGGTTCTGATTTGAGGTCCCCTGATCCGGGCATGATCTCCTTCCCCAGTCGCAGGAATCAGGGTACTCCATCTGTAAACACAGGCTCAAGCTATGACACCCAGCCCCCTCTTTCAACCAGGTGCCACCCTCTGCTTCTCTTCCATAGACAGCCTAGAGCTGCCAGCATTCCCTTAGGATCTGTGCTCTCTGGCCTGGCTTAATTTTTTCCTCTCCGAAGAGCCATCTGTAGGGCCAGACACCAGCAAAGCCTAACTCATTACTGGAGGCCAGTTCCTCTGCCTGACTTTCAGTGATTCCTACCTTACCCTGGGGTTTTGTTTCTTGTCTCAACAGTAACATTTCTCATTCCTCCACAAGTTGAATTGCTCACTCCAGCCAACTGAAGCATGCTCTTCTTGACACAGCTAGCTCTAGGCACATGGTTGGTGCAACAACAACAACAAAAAGAGCATTATGTCAATTTCATTGATCAACAAAAGTGATGACTCCACTGCCAAGTCAAGTTGATAGTGCCTGGGCCTCTGAGTTCAAGAGCCTTCTAGACAAAGAGCTCTGAGCTGAAACATGAGCATGCACACATATGCATCTCTCTGGGTCTGATGAGATAATTTATATACTTGGTTGTCATCCTTGAGCATTTTCCTACCTCATTAATTCACGTGTTGCCAAAACAACAATAATCATAGCTAATAACGGCTAAAGCTGAGGACTTTCCTGAGCCAGGCAGTGGCTTCAAAAGCTTTGAAGTTTTCACATAGACTCTCATTGAATAATTTCTGTTTTTCAGATCAAGAAACTGAGACTTACTATCACATTTGGGATTAAGTTTAAAAAAAAAAAAAAAAAAAGAAACTGAGGCTTAAAGCTGTCAAGTATTTCACAGCCAGCAAGTGGCTAAGTTGGAACCTGAACCCAGGCAGTCTAGTCTCGGGATCCTGTGCCCTTACCCAGTATCCAGTGTTAGCTACACCAAACTAACCTGTGCACATTTTCAACTCTAAGTGGGTGACATATTTTTCACTATATTTTATGTAGGTGACTTTCAGTTTGGGGGTATTCTATTTACACAATCTATTGAGCTGGATATTAACTGAGAACAAATAGAAACTAATGAACTCTGAAAAACAAAACACGAGCAACATGATGTCACCACAAAAGACAAAACAGCACAGAGCCTTCTTGTGACTGTATTTTGCTAACAGTCCAGGAGCTAATAATCAGCCTGAACTCAGCAGTGCTCTGTTCCCTTGGGAGACACACACACACACACACACACACACACACACTCACTCACACTCAAGAGAAACACACACACTACAGTTGGTGGTTGTGCCACCCTGAGCCTCCAGTAGGGGAGTGTGAGGAATGGAGGGACCAGACGGGTTGGGCAGAAAGGTGCTGGGTCAAGAGGAGGAGGGGGCATCTGGGAGCCCGCACACGCTCTGGACTAGTGTATCCCCCGGTTTGAGGGGTGAGGGTTGAGCGGTGAGAGGTGACGGGGACGGTGGCAGGGTGGGGGCTGCCCTTTCCCAGGCTGTAGCGGGGGCGGTGGTGCTGCTGCCCTTTTAAGCTGCCGCTTGACAGGAGGCATGCCTTCTGTCGGTGGAGTCGGTTACAAAGGGAGCAGCCCCCCGGGCGCCACACAGCTCCCCTCCAAGGCCTCCGTGCCCCTTGCCATTTTCCATAGGCACTCCCACGAAGGTTGAGGCGGTGGGGAGAGGCGGAGCCGCGAGAGCTCCGCAGGGCTGTCCCATCAGGTCGTCGCGGCAATGACAACGGCTCAGGACCGCCTCCCCTTCCGCGCCCCTCCGGCCGGAGATGAGGGGAAGATGTCCGTGTCAGGGTTCAAGGCCAAGCTTAAGTTGCTGGCTGTTCTATCTTCCACAAGAACGAGGAGCCTGGAGCCGCCGCCCAGGCTCCACTGCAACATCACCGTGAGGCGCCCGGCGGCGGCTTCGCTGGGCAGGGCGAGGGCGGAGAGGGGGCGCCCGGATTCCCGGGACAAAGGGGAGCCTGCCCCGGAGAGGCCCCAGTTCCTCGCCTACTTTCTCCTGCGACTAGCCCGGCCCCGGCCCTGGGACTGCGGGAGGCTTGGCTGGGAGGAGGCGGAGGGTCCGTCTCTCCGGCTTCTCGCGCGGGCCTGGCTTGGGGGCTGCTGGCCCGTGTTGGCCCCGGTCGCCGCTCCCCGAGGTGGGAGCCCGCGCAGCAGGAGCCCTCTCGGGACCCAAGGTCGCCCTCAGTCAGCCGGCCCGCTCCCGGGACCGCGACAGGGCGGGGCAGGGCCCTCCAGCGTTGTTTGAGCCCAGGCGCGGAAGGGAAAAGGCGTTTAAGATTTTCGTGGGTTTTTCTTTTGCCTGCGCGCGGTGGCTCACGCCTGCAACCCCAGCACTTTGGGAGGCCGAGGCGGGCGGATCACCCGAGGTAAGGAGTTCGAGACCAGCCTGGCCAACATGGTGAAAACCCGTTTCTACTAAAAAATACAGAAATTAGCTGGGCGTGGTGGCAGGCGCCTTAATCCCAGCTACTTGGGAGGCAGAGGCAGGTGAATCTTTTGAAACTGGGAGGTGGAGGTTGCAGTGAGCCGAGATCAAGCCATTGCCCTCAAACCTGGGGGACAAGACGGATACTTCTCTCTCTCTCAAAAAAAGTTTTCTTTTCCTTTTCTTTTCTTTCTTTTTTCTTTTCTTTTTCTTTTTTTTCTTTTTTTTTTTTTTTTTTTTTTTGAGACAGTCCCACTCTGTCGCCCAGGCTGGAGTGCAGTGGCGGGATCTCGGCTCACTGCAGGATATGTCTCTTGACAGTCCTCGGGTTAAAGAGATTCTCCTGCTTCAGCCTCCCGAGTAGCTGGGATTACAGGCGCCCGCCACCAAGGCTGGCTAACTTTTGTGTGTGTGTTTTTTTTAGTAGAGATGGGGTTTCACCGTGTTGGCCAGTCTGGTCTCTTACTCCTGACCTCAAATGACCCACCTCTGCCTCCCGAAGCGCTGGGATTCCAGGCATGAGCCACCGCGCCAGGACCCAAGGCCCTTAAGTTTTAAGGCCTCATTCTTCAGTCAGGTTTTCCTTGTTCCCGCCTGTTCAGCCAGTTGTTTTTAAGTTGGTGTTTAAGGAGAAACTAACAGTGAAAACGGAGTCGTTGACAGAGGAAAAGTTGGAATGCAGCCTCTGGTGCTGTTTGAGCGATCCCTCTCCCCAGGGCCTGGCCGCGCTGCTGTGTTCTGGAAAGGCCCATTGTACCCTCGAGGCGGCAGGTAAGAGTCCTGTACAGGTGCTCTGCCCACTTTTCCTTTCAGGCGTCTGTGTCAGCTGTTTTTCCCCTGTAGAATGTGTCCCTGACCTCCACCCCTTAACCCTACCCAATTTTTCTTTACATGTCTGACCATCAAGGCTCTTCTGGGTCATATTCAGTTCATGCTGATATTTTCCCTTCCTCCCGCCTTTAGTCCTTGCTATTTTTGCTTTGGTCATGTCATGCTATATTCTGTAAGCTTTGTGCTTTTTATCTTCCAGTCAAAGATAAAAAGCTTTGTGCTTTTTATCTTCCAGTCAATAAATGCTTGGTAAATATTTATTTTATTGAGTATATGACCCTATTCTAGCTATATTGTGCTTGAACAAAAATCTTAACTGCCTTGTAAGTTAACTGCTAAGAATTTGTCAAAAGTGCAGAGATAACATCAAGAACTTGTCATGGATAGTGCAAAAAGGTCTCTAAGGGCTTGATGGAAGTCTGTAAATTGACTTCACATGAAAGAGAATGTAAGCAGTGAAAATGTGAAGCATGACTGGAGAGCCAGAGTGATAAAGCAAGCATCCCTTTCTCCAGATCCTTTGTAACAGTATTATGTGTCTCTTTCAGAAATCATTCTGAAAGATAATGCCAACTCGGAACCTAGGAAACCATCCAGTGGGTTTCTGCAGCTTAGGTGGTTCAATTCCTCGTCAGCACCTTTGTTTTCTCTGCCTCAGTTTGCTTACAGTGATGTTCTCAGTAGCTGTAATTGCTGTCTCTGAATACTTAAGCATTTTTTTTAGCTCAGAGGGGAATATGTGCATTTTTATTTAACCAAGTGTTAGAATTTTTACTCAGCTTTTGTGGGCTCTGGGTTATCTACTTGGTTGTTTAGTTGTAAAATGATTAGCGGGGAAAACCGTGTGTGTGTGTGTGTGTGTGTGTGTGTGTGTGTGTGTGTGTGTGTATGTGTGTGTATTTTAAGTTTATTTTGTTATCAGAGCACTTAGAATTTTAGTTTATATGGTAATTCTGTCAGTTTACTTTATTCTTCACCCCAGATTTATTGAACAACCAAGTATGAAAGTAATGTGTCCCACAACCAGCCTTCAGAAGAATTACAACTGCTGTATGTCTGAACTTTCTGTTTTTTTGTTTTTTGTTTTTCGGGTTTTTTTTTGAGACAGATTCTCACTCTGTCACCCAGGCTGGAGTGCAGTGGCACGATCTCAGCTCACTGCAGCCTCTGCCACCCAGGTTCAAGTGATTCTCCTGCCTCAGCCTCCTGAGTAGCTGGGATTACAGGCACCTGCCACTCCACCTGGCTCATTTTTGTAGTTTTAGTAGAGATGGATTTCACCATCTTGGCCAGGCAGGTCTTGAACTCCTGACCTCATGATCCACCTGCCTCGGCCTCCTAAAGTGCTGGGATTACAGGTGCGAGCCACCGTGCCTGGCTGTACTTTCAAGAAGTTTGTGCATCAATTTTCAAAAAATTATGATATCAAAAGAGAGCTGTGTCCTATATTTGGAAAGATACAAAAACTGAACATTCTGGCAAGCAGTTTAGCTTGCTGGTGCTTGAGATAGAGCCACACATTGGTCTCAGTGAATTTATGGAGAAAGATAGATACAGAAAGTTATTTCTAAATAAGACCAAAAAATCATTTTCTTAAGCAGTGACAGGTAGAGAGGTTGTCTTGGTTAACCTTGAAATGTGTTGCCCTTGATCAAGACAGTTTTATGGTAGGGATGGTAGTGGTGATAAACTTGTTTGAAATTTGTCCACTTATAGTAATCTTTGTGGTAGCCATCACAGACAGTTTCATCCTCACAGGCCTTAAAATTACTGTAAAAATAGTAGAATGAAGGAGAAACAAAGGACCTGAATAATTAGATGCTTAGACAATTGTTTTTATTTTTATTTTATTTTATTTTATTTTATTATTTTTTTTTGAGACGGAGTCTCGCTCTGTCGCCCAGGCTGGAGTGCAGTGGCCAGATCTCAGCTCACTGCAAGCTCCGCCTCCCGGGTTCCCACCATTCTCCTGCCTCAGCCTCCCGAGTAGCTGGGACCACAGGCGCCGCCACCTCACCCGGCTAATTTTTTGTGTTTTTAGTAGAGATGGGGTTTCACCGTGTTAGCCAGGATGGTCTCTATCTCCTGACCTTGTGATCCGCCCGTCTCGGCCTCCCAAAGTGCTGGGATTACAGGCTTGAGCCACCGCGCCCGGCCGATGCTTAGACAATTGTAATGTGTTTTCATAACCGGTGAAAAAGAACAGTGTTAGAAGCACTTAAACATTCTATGTAAGGAACGCTGCCTGAATTTATATTGTGATGTTTGAGCACCATTCACTGTTTAAACACTGTCCTATTGCAGGTCATATTTTAAAGACAAATAGAAAACTTACCTTTTCAAGATTGATATGAAGCTTAACCTTATCAAAATTACAAAATTTGAAGCATATGATTGAAAAATATTAATGCATAAGTTTAAATACTGGTCATCATTTTAGATGTATTTCAAAATAGATTGTCTCTTAAATATAAAACTGAACAAACTTTTAACATGTTGTAGAGTTTGTGCTGAAGGTTAAGTTTCCTGGGGTGGTGGATATTTTATAATATGGATAACAGGACCTTCTTATTTTAAGAAATATAGAAAATTTTTAGGCAAAACTAGAAAATATTACCGATAATTCTACTACTCAGAAGGTACCACTATCAGAATTTTGTATGTTTCCAGTCATCTGCTCATCTCTTTTCTCCTATGCTTGTATATGTTCCCTCTCCCTTGAAAAATCAGATTGTTTTTGTAATCTGCTTTTTCACTCAACAATATTGTAGATCTATGTCATAACTTACTCCTCTACAGTGGCTTCAGTTATTGTGCGCTTTCTGTTGGATGACTGTACCATCTAGTCAGTCAGTTTCCTGGTACTGAATGCATGGTGTGTGTGTGTGTGTGTGTGTGTGTGTGTGTGTGTGTGTGTGTGTGTGTGTGTGTCTGTGTGTGTGTTTCTACCTTAACTAGTGCTTTAGACATCAATAGGTAGAGCTAAATGTTTGAAACCTTCCAAGTGGTGGTTTTCAGTTCTCATTGCTGAATTGGTTTCTAGAGATGGAACAAATTATTTGTATGGTAACTTTTTTGTTTTGTTTTGTTTTTGTTTTTTGGGATGAAGTCTCGCTCTTGTCGCCCAGGCTGGAGTGCAATGGCGTGATCTTGGCTCACGGCAACCTCCGCCACCTGGGTTCAAGTGATTCTCCTGCCTCAGCCTCCCAAGTAGCTGGGATTACAGGTGCATGCCACCACACCAGCTAATTTTTGTAGTTTTAGTAGAGATGGGGTTTCACCATGTTGGCCAGGCTGGTCTCGAACTCCTGACCGCAGATGATCCACCTGCCTTGGCCTCTCAAAGTGCTGGGATTGCAGGTATGAGCCACCATGCCCGGCCTTTTTTTCTTCTAGGTACCAGCTTGTATTTATCAGTTTGGTGAAAATGTTAGAAAGTGTGCAATAAAATGGGCATTCTCACAGTCATGGCACAAAGTATAATTATCTAGAAAGCAGTTTGGCTTTGTAGAAACTTGCCTAACCTCTCCTCGTTTAGGCGAGATAAATTCTGACTACCCCAAGGTGGCCAACCTTGTCCCTGTGATTCCAGATCTCCCAGAAGGAGAGGTCTAGTCTCAGGGAAAACCCACATTTTCTTGGCTTAGCCCACCTGACAGCTAATCACTGGAAATGGGTGGGCTGATCGAGTCCTGTAGTCAGGTTTTGTGTCAAGAGAGGGAGGCGGAAAGATGGGAGGGAGGTAGCAAAACTGGCCTCAATGGAACTCTGTAAGTTAATATGGAATGGCAAAGGGATGTTTCTTTCAATGAAGAAATTCTAGAGAAGGAGAAAGTGGAGAAGAAGGCAGCAGTTCTCAAAGTTTTGGAATCAAGACTCCTTTACACTCTTAAAAATACATTGAGGCCGGGCGCGGTAGCTCAAGCCTGTAATCCCAGCCCTTTGGGAGGCTGAGGCGGGCGGATCACGAGGTCAGGAGATCGAGACCATCCTGGCTAACACGGTGAAACCCCTTCTCTACTAAAAAATACAAAAAACTAGCCGGGTGAGGTGGCGGGTGCCTGTAGTCCCAGCTACTTGGGGAGCTGAGGCAGGAGAATGGCGTAAACCCGGCAGGCGGAGCTTGCAGTGAGCCGAGATCGTGCCACTGAACTCCGGCCTGGGCGACAGAGCAAGACTCCGTCAAAAATAAATAAATAAATAAATAAATAAATAAATATAATTATAAATAAATACATAAAAATAAAAATTCAATTCTTTAATTAGCCATGTTTCAAGAGCTGAATAACTACATTGTGCAGTACTGATTTATAGAATATTTCTGTCATAATAGAAAATTGTGTTAGATTGTGTTTATATAGACTGAGAGGTCTGTCAGGCAGATTTTTCAGAAAAGAAAGTAATAGAAATTCTAAAACTAAAGCAATGTAATATGTGAAATAGCCTAAATTAAGAATTCAATGGATAAGATGCAGAGAGATCATTAAATGGAAGAGATGGAAGAAGAAACTATCAATAATGATGAAAAGAGAGACAAAAACAGAAAATATGTGAAAGGAGATAGAATAGTCCATAATTTTATATTATGCATGAACTGGTGTTTGCATATGTTCATATTCATATATATATATATTTCTTGCTGTTTATGCTAGAGAAATGACATGCATATGTGTGCCTGGATGTTTAATCATATATGATTTGTGATCAGTAAAAACACAGAAACATCAAAAATGTTCATCAAAGCATTAAGTTCATGAATTATTGTATATTCATACAAAGAATCCTATCGAACATACAAAATGAATGAAATATGTGACTCAAGAACATAAACAAATTTGAAAAAGAAAATGTACTGTAGGTAAAATCATACACAAAGACTATATGCTTTATGGTTCCATTTATATACGCTTAAAAGGAAATTCTTAAGAGTGGTAACTAAATATAATAAGGAATTATTGCCATAAATATTTGAACAGTATAGTAACTATTCCTTTAGTGGAAGAAAGGGGGCTGTGACTGGAAGAGCAGACAGAAGGCTTCTAGAGGGCTAACAGTGATGGTTTCATATACAGGCAGTGGCTCCTTGGCTTTCTTTCCACACGGGTTTCTTTCACTTTCTCTGATGCCTCCCACTCTGCCTTGCCACAGGGGTTTTGCACATGTTTGTTCCCATTCTGATAGCCTTCCTTCCTTTCCTTTTCACTTTCATATGTCAGGTCAGCTATCACTTCCTCAGGGAACATCAGCCCCACCAGATGTGGAAAAGTTTCCTTCTTACTCTCTGAGAAGGACATTCATTCCTTCCATCCGAGTATGCTTCAGTTTGTAATTTTGTAATGTCTGACATTATTGAAGTAATTGTACCAAAAATGCAATTGGTATAACTTTCACCATTGAACCTCCAATGTCTTACACATTGGCTAATAATGGCTTGTTAAATTAATGGATGAATATAGTTAGCTTGAATTTTGTGTCTAGAACATGCACATCTAGTAAGCGGCAGGATACAGGGACTAGTTGTTCTCCAAGTTTTCTGTCTAGAGATAGGGAGTCATGAATAAATAAGGGCTAGCCTAGCTAATAGTGTATTTAATTGCTCTGGAAGAGGCAAAAAAAAGTCAACCAAATGAAAAGGCAACCCAGGGAGTGAAAGAAAATATTTGCAAACCATATGTCTATTAAGGGGTTAACATCCAAATTATCTATGAAACTACAACTCAATAGCAAAAGAAAAACCTGATTAAAAATGGGAAAAGGACTGGAATGACATTTTTCTAAAGAAAACATAAAAATGGCCAATAGGTACATGAAAAAAATGCTTAACATCACAAACCATCATGGAAATTCAAATCAAAACCATAATGAGATATCATTTCACATGTTAGGATGCCTATTATTTAAAAAGAGACAAGAGATAACAAGCATTGGCAAGGGCGTGGAGAAAGAGGAATCTTTGTACACTCTTGGTGAGAATTTAATTCAGTGTGGTCATCATGGAAAACCACATGGAGGTTCCTTAAAAACAAGTAAACAAAAAGTTAACTACCATATGATCCAGCAATCTCACTTCTTGGTATATATGCAAGGAAAACATATCAGTATCTTGAAGAGATATCTGCACTCCCATGTTCACCACAGTCTAATTCATAATAGCCAAGATATGGAAACAGACTAAAATATCTGCCAACAGATGAATGGATGAAAAAAAGGTGGTATATATACAGTACAATATTGGCTATGGAAAAGAGGAAATCTTGCCACTTGTGACAACGTGGATGAACCTGGAGAATATTATGCTAGGTGAAATAAGGTAGACACAGAAAGACAAATACTGTATGGTCTCACTTATATGTGGAATCTAAAGAAGTCGAATTCACAGAGGCAGAGAGTAGAATGGTGTTTGCCAGGGACTAGGAAGTTGGGAAAATGGGGAGAAATTGGTGAAAGGATATAAGCTTCCAGTTATAAGATTAATAGGTTCAAGTGATGTAATGTACAGCATGCTGACTATAGTTAATGACACTCTATTGTATAGTTGAAATTTGCGAAGAGTAGATCTCAAGTGTTCTCACCACACACAAAAATCCAGTAACTATGTGAGGTGATAGGTGTTTTAATTAGCTTTATTGTGGTAATCACTTCACAACACATAAACATATTAACTCATTATTTTGTATACCTTAAACATATACAACTTTTATTTGTCAATTATTTCTCAGTAAAGCCAGAAAAAAATAGCAAAACATATACATCTCTTATAATTCAACCTTGATGCTTTGCTCCAGCACTTGACCCCTTTTCAAGATGTACACTCCCAGCTCTCTGAGTTACATGTCTTTTCTGAAGTATTTCTTTTCTTCTTCTTCTTTTTTTTTTTCTTTTCTCATCTTTATTTTCTTACGCTTTATGTCATTTTCCTGAAATGCCTATCTCTTCCTTCTTTGGATCACTGTTTGTCTGACAATGTGTTCCATAGTTTAAAATTCTGAAACAACAGCAACAACAACAATAAAACCAGAATACCAGCTCTTAAAACTAGAAGATTTTTAAGCATTGTATTATGCAACAAAACTTGACACAACTTGAACTCATTTGGTGGCAAAACCTGATCTGGAAACACGGGAGGCAAAATGTGGTGCTGTCCAGTGCTGGAATAGGTGTGACTTTAAAATGGCATACACTTCACATTGTCATTCTCAAATCCAAATAAATAGAACTCTAAATTTTGCAACATAGATGTCCCCAAATGCTCTGTATAAGATTGAATATACACTTTGTATTGTGTCTTGCATTTCATAATGATTGATAAATATTGCCATGTAGAATGCCAAACCAGTGAGTGATTATATGGTTTTATAAGGCTCTGTCAATTTCAAACAACAGGTAAAATACCTATCTCATGTATGATGCTGGAAGCTAGCTGATATAATTAGGAATATTGGGACATTTTTTACCCCAAGAAGTTTCTATTCTAGTGACTAATGCCTACACAGATGATAAGAAAGACAGTGAAAACCTATTGAGGGTTGAATGTAGAATAAAAATAACAGAATTGGGGTATATGTATAATAAACACAGAGTAAAGTTCTGTGATATTATAAATTAGAGTAGGTAGTTTTAGAGTTTTCAAGGTAAGAAAAGTAATACATTAAGGAACATATTTGCTTAGAGAAGTATGATTCATACCAGTGTGCAAAGAAATAGAAAAATAGAAAAGCAATTCAGATGATCTCAACTTTATTAGTTTTCTAAGAAACACTCAGTATGTAATATAGACTGTAGTAAAAGTCTGAAAAGTTAAAAGAATGTAACCTTAGAAATAAAAAAATTGCGGGGTGAAGAATCCATTTCCTATTTTCTGCAGACTTACCTTGGAAAATTTGAAGTATTCATTGTGCAGAGCATGTGGTTACCTTGAGGTTACTGTTGCCCCACTACTTCATGGAATACACCTGTCCATGCTTCAATTTTTGAATTAAAAAAAAAAACACCTTCTAGAAAACTAGTAGTTCTGACTCACACTCTTCCGTGCCAGTTGTTTCTCTAATTTAGTAATAGTTATTGGTATTTTCCCTTTTGATTACATGCAATTTGCAGCCTGGGATCCGAATTTGGAGTAAACCACACAGGGATCCAGTGTTAGAACAAGCACTTAGAATGAAGAGACTTTAGAACTGAAAGCCAGGCTGAGGCCTTGGGTCAGATCATTAAAGGGTTTCAGTTTTATTGCTGGAACAATGTTTGTACTTTTTATTTACTTAATATTTCCATGAAAGTAAATATGACTTTCTCTTTTCATTTAAATGAATTTATCATACTTTAATATATCTTAAAATAATAAATTGAGTTACTACTTCAAGTCATCATGTTTATTATTAACGCGTGTCTCTGCCATCACCTGCAAAGTTCAGTTAAATATGTACCATCTAACGAGAGCAAGGACTATGCATGTAGATTTTCAAAATTTACTTAAAATTACATCCTTTACAATCACCTCAAATTATTTCTTTTCTTTTTTTAATTATGTTTTGAAAATATCTAGCTGTGTAATATCAAAAAAACTTTTGCCTTTTTTTCTTTTTTTTTTGAGACGAGGTCTCTCTCTATCACCCAGGCTGGAATGCAGTGGCGAGAGCATAGTTCACTGCAGCCTTGAACACCTGGGCTCAAGCCATCCTCTGTCCTCAGCCTCTTAAGAGTAGCTGGGATTACAGATGCATGCCACCACACATGGATACTTTTTGTTGTTGTTGTTGTTTTGTTTTTGTAGAAACAGGGGTCTCACTATATTGCCTAGGCTGGTCTCAAACTCCTAGCCTCAAGTGATCCTCCCACTTTGGCCTGTTTTTGCTGTTTTCGAAAGTTGACTGAACTTAGTTTAGTTAAATAATGAGCCAAATCAACCAAATGCTATTCATAAATAGAGAGAAATAGGCGAATTCATTTGAAAGAATAAAAAAGCGTGTTTGGGAGTGGGTGGGTATAAAAATAATTTGAATGTAAATAACAGAAAATCTGTTTTCTTGAATGTAGCCCATTGCACCTGCCTCTCCATTGTGTACCTGGACCCAGCCCTTCATCTTGGGCCTCCTGCCTGGAGAAAACTGCACCATAATGCCACTAACTTCCACTAACTGGAGTCTGCCTTTCCCTCCCCACTCTCTTTCCTTCCCATCTCTACCCCCAATTAAATCCCTAAACTTTGCTAATTAACCATTTAAACATCCTTTTAATCTGTCCATTTTCTCACTTTCATTTCTTCATAGCTAACTCTCTATGTGAAGCCACCTCACCTTTTTCTCAGAATGTCAGCTATTATGGCCTAACTGATCTCCCAGTCATTCCAGGCTTGCATCTGCCCAAACTACCCTCCACTCTACCCCGTGCTGTTTTCTAAACAAGAAATTTTATCCTGTTGCTTCCCAACTTCAAACTCAATGACTTGCAAATGCCTTCAGCATATAGCTGAACATGATATGCCTCATTTTATTTCTGTAGCCTTATGTTTCCCTTTTCACTGTATATTTATTGTATATTACAGTTATACTTCGAATTTCTTGAAATCAGGGAAATTGTCTTATTTGGTGTCGTATTCCCAGAACCTAACACAGTTTCTGCTATGTAGCAGGTTTTCAAGATAATTTTTATTTTAAATTTCAGTTTGATGAGTTTAAATCAGATAAATATATGACTTTTTGGCATCCCGAGTTTATTTCTATTCTTTCATTTTAGAGTTTAAGTAAGCTTGGGCTACTATGAGAGTTACTTGAAAACTGTTATCCAGATCCTCTGAAGGTTGAAATACTGATAATAGAAGCATCTGGTCCGTTGTCAGTTCTAATTTTGCTCAACCCAAACTGGCAGATAGAAATACTTGCTAATAAAGGCCGACTCTTGATACACCAAAAGTGGCAATCGGCTGGGTGTGGTGGCTCACATCTGTAATCCCAGCACTTTGGGAGGCCGAAGGGGTGGGGGGGGTGAAACCCCATCTCTACTAAATATACAAAAATTAGACGGGCATGGTGGTGTACACCTGTAATCCCAGCTACTCGGGAGGCTGAGGCAAGAGAATCACTTGAACCCAGGAGGCGGAGGTTGCAGTGAGCCGAGATTGTGCCATTGCACTCCAGCCTGGGCGACAAGAGCGAGACTCCATCTCAAAAAAAAAAAAAAAGAAAAAAGAAAAAAAGAAAAAAAAATGGCAGTGAACTCTTCATTTCCAGAATTAATATTCCAAAAAATGTTTCCTGGTGGATGAGAACAGATCTGGTACTGTATTTTATTCTATATATATTTCCTTGGACTACTGTAACAAACCTGGTGACTTCAAACAACAGATATTTATTCTCTTGTGGTTCTGGAGTCTGAACATTTGAAATGAAGGTGTGGATAGGATTGGCTCCTTCTGAGAGCTCAGAGGGAAAATCTAACTCATGCTTCTTCCCTAGTTTTTGGTGGTTTCCAGCAATCTTTGGTACTCTTGCCAGTGGCAACCTAACTCCAACTTCTGTCTCATCTATACACGCATCTCTTCTGTGTGCCTGTGTCTGTCTCCAAATTTCCCTCTTCTTATAAGAACATCAGTCATATTGGATTTCAGATCTTTAGCATTCCTGTGTAAATTCGTCTTAACTTTATTATATTTGAAAATGTTCTATTTTCAAATAAAGTCACATTTACAGAGCCCAGGTAGAAATGAATTTTGGGGGAATACATTCACTTTTACTTTTTTGATGAATATAAGGTAAAAAAAGTTGAGTATAAAAATTAAAATTAGAAAAGTATTTTTAACATGGAGTGAGAATATTATTTTCAATGAATCATGTTTGTTAAACTATTTCAATAAAAAAATGACAAAATCCAAAATTGTAGTAAATGTTATACAGTTAATTAAATACAGGATCCTGAATCACTGACTGACAGAAATGTTCTCTCAAGTTAGAAATATAGAAATGCTCAAGTGTAATTTAATATATTTTTTTCTGATATATGATCATCCAAGATCAGCACCAGCCAATCTCCTACATATGCCTTTCCTTAACAGTAATGGCAAATACTAATAAAATATGCCTTATCAAATGGAATTATTTTGTGTTCATGGAAGTCAAACAATTTTTGAGTAAGGACTTTTTCTGGCAAACTCAGGAAAACCATTTTTGTTGCTTCATTTAGAAGAGGACATGGAAATATTGAGTTACAAGAGAAGATGACTTTTTTAAAACCAATCTTTACATCATGATTATTAGAAGCTGTGACACTCCCCAGTGATGAAGCACTTAAACATTTTAAGGATATTCATTCACAATATTGAGATATCAATTTGCACTTTTTGGAAGGCAAAAGTTAAAACGAAGTGCAATCCTGGAATAATTTACAATGAATAGCAAAAGTATTATGAATGGACTGAAACATTCAACAAATATCTATTTAGTACTGACTATGTGTGAGGCACTGTTCTATTTGTGGGGAACAGTGCAGGAAACAGAGGGACAAAAATCAGGCTCTCTTGCAGCTTGCATTGCCCTAGTCATGCTGAATATTCTCCACCTGTTCCTCTGGCTCCGCTTCTCATACTTCAGTGAGCTTTGAGCTCTGGCCACTGACTCCTAAGTACTGATTCACTTTCTATACTCTGGCTTTGTGTTGCTTTGACCAACAAAAGACAAAGACAGCAGATCAGAGGTTGGAGGAGAGATCAATCTGAGTGTGGTTTCTCAGGATCCTTCCCTGCTGAGGCATAGCTTGGCAGTGCCTGATTTCTGTTACTTAAGGCCACATCTAATAGGTTCAAGTGTCTGTTCCTTATCCTTCCTCCTTTAGACAATGGAAATAGCTTTAGTCCATCTAGCTTTCTTGTAACTTGTGAAATTCTTGAAAACTTCTTACATATTTATTTATAAATAGCCATTTTGTTAAATTGTCTTTATCCCCTTTGAATATGCCTTCTGTTTCCTAAAGAACCTTAAATGATGCATGGGGTTAGAAAGGAAATACAAATACATGAGATATTTGGAAAAAAAAAAAAAGACATTTTAGCAGATGCTGTCAGCAACCCATCCATATCTCCTTGGCTTTCACCATTTTTGGGTATACTCCCTATTGACAGCTCTTCAACTGAGCACTCTCTTTGGCTGCTACAGTTTGCCAGGCTTAAAGATAAAGTAGATTGGGCATACTAGAAATGAATGCATTCCTTCCATTTCCTTTCCCAAAGCAGCCATCAACCAATAACTGGCAGATGGTGTGGACCAAATTTTCAGCTTCTTGGAACCTTGGTTGGATTGACTCTGGGTCATATTCACCCTATCCTTCTGAGTTTCTTACTGAGCCTAGGCACCTGGTGCCCACAGCAGTATGCTGCTTGATAACAAACCTTCTATTGGCTTCCTTTCTTCCCTGCCATATTTTTCCACTCCAGTGTTGGTGATTCCTAGGATTACCCCACAAATACACATTCTCTCACGCACACACATATATACATGCCCATACAAACACTACACAAACTCACATTCTTGTGCAATAGTAAGCTCTGGAAAGTTCTGAAGAGAGGAGACATGCACACTTTTTAAGTTTCAGTGGGCCACTCTGGATATTGTGTTGACAGAGATTTGAAGGGTTGTGAGGGCAGACACACTGAGACTCTTTAGGGAGGTTAGTTCATCTATGACACTAGTAGACCACTGCAAGAATCCAGAGAAAAGATGATGAGGGATTACATCTTTGCCATGATGCTATGATGAAATTGCTTTTTAGATCATCTGATCAATGTTTAAAATATATTATGTATCAGTTTCTATACTAGAAGTTAGCAAGAAAGATACTGTCCTCGTTTTAGACATAAGGAAATTGAGATTAGGAAAGTAAAGTAAAATATGCAAATTCTCAGACACAGAGCCCAGATCTGCCCAGAGCTTTACCCTCTGCACCACACTGTCAGGAAGGTTGCCATACGCTAGACTGAGTAGAGAGGTAAAGGTGGAAGACAGCCTTCAGTGAACTGACAGAGAAAACTACATAGGGAAATAGAAATAATGATGATAGACACCCACCTTCAGGAAATTTGGCAGAAAAAAATATGGGGTAACTCAAAGGCATAAGGTAGCTTTTTTTGTTTTATTTTGTTTTCTTATTTTCCTCTTTAACCTGGGAGAAACTTATTCTTGTTTACATGCCTAGCAAAAAGAAGCATTGGAGAAGACACTTGATGTTACATTAATGAAACGGAATAATGGATTAAGGCAGGCTTGGTAGCAAAAAGAAGTTAAAATATATCTAAAAATATTTTAAATCATAA
Organism: Macaca mulatta; assembly: GCF_049350105.2. NCBI lineage: Eukaryota > Metazoa > Chordata > Mammalia > Primates > Cercopithecidae > Macaca > Macaca mulatta. The sequence continues at coordinate 90,228,948 of NC_133412.1, forward strand.
CATAAGTATCTGCAAATACATGTTTATTGTATAATATTCAAATAAGAGAAATGTATAGAAAAAAAGGTCTATGCCCATATTCACCCCATTTTCTACAACCCTCAATGTTATTGCTATCTTTAAGTAACCACACTTTAATGTGTACCTCTTCAAATATTTGGGTCTATGCATATGTGTTACATTTTTGCATAAAGTGGGTCACAACAATGCAATGTTTTTGCAATTTGCGTTTTTTTACATAATGTATCCTTGACTTTCTTCCATATCAGTACACGTGAATCTAATTATATTCTTATTAGTTTAACTATAGTATCAGTTGCATAATTACACTACTTTATCAATCACATTTTAAATTTCTGTTTAATAAGCTTTTAATTTTTAAATAGTTTTAGATTTACCAAAAAATTCCTAAGATAGTACAGAGACTTCTATACAGCCCACATCAAATTTCTCCTATTATTAACATTTTTCATTAGTATGGTACTTTTGTACAATTAATGAATCAATATTGATCTATTATTTATTTATTTATTATTATACTTTAAGTTCTAGGGTACATGTGCATAACGTGCAGGTTTGTTACATATGTATACTTGTGCCATGTTGAGGTGGCATGCTACACCCATCAACTCGTCAGCACCCATCAACTTGTCATTTACATCAGGTATAACTCCCAATGCAATCCCTCCACCCTTCCCCCTACCCATGATAGGCCCCAGTGTGTAATGTTCCCCTTCCCGAGTCCAAGTGATCTCATTGTTCAGTTCCCACTTATGAGTGAGAACATGCGGTGTTTGGTTTTCTGTTCTTGCGATAGTTTGCTAAGAATGATGGTTTCCAGCTGCATCCATGTCCCCACAAAGGACACAAACTCACCCTTTTTTATGGCTGCATAGTATTCCATGGTGTATATGTGCCACATTTTCTTAATCCAGTCTGTCACTGATGGACATTTGGGTTGATTCCAAGTCTTTGCTATTGTGAATAGTGCCACAATAAACATACGTGTGCATGTGTCTTTATAGCAGCATGATTTATAATCCTTTGGGTATATACCCAGTAATGGGATGGCTGGGTCATATGGTACCTCTAGTTCTAGATCCTTGAGGAATCGCCATACTGTTTTCCATAATGATTGAACTAGTTTACAGTCCCACCAACAGTGTAAAAGTGTTCCTATTTCTCCACATCCTCTCCAGCACCTGTTGTTTCCTGACTTTTTAATGATTGCCATTCTAACTGGTGTGAGATGGTATCTCATTGTGGTTTTGATTTGCATTTCTCTGATGGCCAGTGATGATGAGCATTTTTTCATGTGTCTGTTGGCTGTATGAATGTCTTCTTTTGAGAAGTGTCTATTCATATCCTTTGCCCACTTTTTGATGGGGTTGTTTGTTTTTTTCTTGTAAATTTGTTTGAGTTCTTTGTAGGTTCTGGATATTAGCCCTTTGTCAGATGAGTAGATTGCAAAAATTTTCTCCCATTCTGTAGGATGCCTGTTCACTCTGATGGTAGTTTCTTTTGCTGTGCAGAAGCTCTTTAGTTTAATTAGATCCCATTTGTCAATTTTGGCTTTTGTTGCTGTTGCTTTTGGTGTTTTAGACATGAAGTCCTTGCCCATGCCTAAGTCCTGAATGGTATTACCTAGGTTTTCTTCTAGGGTTTTTATGGTATTATGTCTAACATTTAAGTCTCTAATCCATCTTGAATTAATTTTCATATAAGGAGTAAGGAAAGGATCCAGTTTCAGCTTTCTACTTTTGGCTAGCCAATTTTCCCAGCACCATTTATTAAATAGGGAATCCTTCCCCCATTTCTTGTTTTTCTCAGGTTTGTCAAAGATCAGATGGTTGTAGATGTGTGGTATTATTTCTGAGGACTCTGTTCTGTTCCATTGGTCTATATCTCTGTTTTGGTACCAGTACCATGCTGTTTTGGTTACTGTAGCCTTGTAGTATAGTTTGAAGTCAGGTAGTGTGATAACTCCAGCTTTGTTCTTTTGACTTAGGATTGTCTTGGCAATGCGGGCTCTTTTTTGGTTCCATATGAACTTTAAAGCATTTTTTTCCAATTCTGTGAAGAAACTCATTGGTAGCTTGATGGGGATGGCATTGAATCTGTAAATTACCTTGGGCAGTATGACCATTTTCATGATATTGATTTTTCCTATCCATGAGTATGGTATGTTCTTCCATTTGTTTGTATCCTCTTTTATTTCACTGAGCAGTGGTTTGTAGTTCTCCTTGAAGAGGTCCTTTACATCCCTTGTAAGTTGGATTCCTAGGTATTTTATTCTCTTTGAAGCAATTGTCAATGGAAGTTCATTCATGATTTGGCTCTCTGTTTGTCTGTTACTGGTGTATAAGAATGCTTGTGATTTTTGCACATTAATTTTGTATCCTGAGACTTTGCTGAAGTTTCTTATCAGCTTAAGGAGATTTTGGGCTGAGACAATGGGGTTTTCTAAATATACAATCATGTCATCTGCAAACAGGGACAATTTGACTTCTTCTTTTCCTAATTGATTACCCTTGATTTCTTTCTCTTGCCTGACTGCCCTAGCCAGAACTTCCAACACTATGTTGAATAGGAGTGGTGAGAGAGGGCATCCCTGTCTTGTGCCAGTTTTCAAAGGGAATTTTTCCAGTTTTTGCCCATTCAGTATGATATTGGCTGTGGGTTTGTCATAAATAGCTCTTATTATTTTGAGATACGTTCCATCAATACCGAATTTATTGAGCGTTTTTAGCATGAAGGGCTGTTGAATTTTGTCAAAGGCCTTTTCTGCATCTATGGAGATAATCACGTGGTTTTTGTCTTTGGTTCTGTTTATATGCTGGATTATGTTTATTGATTTGCATATGTTGAACCAGCCTTGCATCCCAGGGATGAAGCCCACTTGATCATGGTGGATAAGCTTTTTGATGTGCTGCTGGATCCGGTTTGCCAGTATTTTATTGAGGATTTTTGCATCGATGTTCATCAGGGATATTGGTCTAAAATTCTCTTTTTTTGTTGTGTCTCTGCCAGGCTTTGGTATCAGGATGATGTTGGCCTCATAAAATGAGTTAGGGAGGATTCCCTCTTTTTCTATTGATTGGAATAGTTCCAGAAGGAATGATACCAGCTCCTCCTTGTACCTCTGGTAGAATTCAGCTGTGAATCCATCTGGTCCTGGACTTTTTTTGGTTGGTAGGCTATTAATTATTGCCTCAATTTCAGAGCATGCTATTGGTCTATTCAGGGATTCAGCTTCTTCCTGGTTTAGTCTTGGGAGAGTGTAAGTGTCCAGGAAATTATCCATTTCTTCTAGATTTTCTAGTTTATTTGCACAGAGGTGTTTATAGTATTCTCTGATGGTAGTTTGTATTTCTGTGGGGTCGGTGGTGATATCCCCTTTATCATTTTTTTATTGCATCAATTTGATTCTTCTCTCTTTTCTTCTTTATTAGTCTTGCTAGCGGTCTGTCAATTTTGTTGATCTTTTCAAAAAACCAGCTCCTGGATTCATTGATTTTTTGGAGGGTTTTTTGTGTCTCTATCTCCTTCAGTTCTGCTCTGATCTTAGTTATTTCTTGCCTTCTGCTAGCTTTTGAATGTATTTGCTTTTGCTTCTCTAGTTCTTTTAATTGTGATGTTAGAGTGTCAATTTTAGATCTCTCCAGCTTTATCTTGTGGGCATTTAGTGCTATAAATTTCCCTCTACACACTGCTTTAAATGTGTCCCAGAGATTCTGGTATGTTGTATCTTTGTTCTCATTGGTTTCAAAGAACATCTTTATTTCTGCCTTCATTTCGTTATGTACCCAGTAGTCATTCAGGAGCAGGTTGTTTAGTTTCCATGTAGTTGAGCGGTTTTGATTGAGTTTCTTAGTCCTGAGTTCTAGTTTGATTGCACTGTGGTCTGAGAGACAGTTTGTTATAATTTCTGTTCTTGTACATTTGCTGAGGAGTGCTTTACTTCCAATTGTGTGGTCAATTTTGGAATAAGTGTGATGTGGTGCTGAGAAGAATGTATATTCTGTTGATTTGGGTGGAAAGTTCTGTAGATGTCTATTAGGTCTGCTTGCTTCAAAGATGAGTTCAATTCCTGGATATCCTTGTTAACTTTCTGTCTCGTTGCTCTGTCTAATGTTGACAGTGGGGTGTTGAAGTCTCCCATTATTATTGTAGGAGTCTAAGTCTCTTTGTAAGTCTCTAAGTAATTGCTTTATGATCTGGGTGCTCCTGTATTGGGTGCATATATATTTAGGATAGTTAGCTCTTCCTGTTGAATTGATTCCTTTACCATTATGTAATGGCTTTCTTTGTCTCTTTTGATCTTTGATGGTTTAAAGTCTGTTTTATCAGAGACTAGTAGTGCAACCCCTGCTTTTTTTTGTTCTCCATTTGCTTGGTAGATCTTCCTCCATCCTTTTATTTTGAGCCTATGTATGTCTCTGCATGTGAGATGGGTCTCCTGAATACAGCAAACTGATGGGTCTTGACTCTTTATCCAGTTTGCCAGTCTGTGTCTTTTAATTGGAGCATTTAGTCCATTTACATTTAAGGTTAATATTGTTATGTGTGAACTTGATCCTGCCATTAGGATATTAACTGGTTATTTTGCTTGTTAGTTGATGCAGTTTCTTCCTAGCCTCCATGGTCTTTACATTTTGGCATGTTTTTGCAATGGCTGGTACTGGTTGTTCTTTTCCATGTTTAGTGCTTCCTTCAGGGTCTCTTGCAAGGCAGGCCTGGTGGTGACAAAATCCCTAAGCATTTGCTTATCTGTAAAGGATTTTATTTCTCCTTCACTTATGAAACTTAGTTTGGCTGGATATGAAATTCTGGGTTTAAAATTCTTTTCTTTAAGAATGTTGAATATCAGCCCCCACTTTCTTCTGGCTTGTAGAGTTTCTGCTGAGAGATCTGCTGTTAGTCTGATGCGCTTCCCTTTGTGGGTAACCTGACCTTTCTCTCTGGCTGCCCTTAAGATTGTTTCCTTCATTTCAACTTTGGTGAATCTGGCAATTATGTGTCTTGGAGTTGCTCTTCTCGAGGAGTATCTTTGTGGCGTTCTCTGTATTTCCTGAATTTGAATGTTGGCCTGCCCTACTAGGTTGGGGAAGTTCTCCTGGATGATATCCTGAAGAGTGTTTTCCAACTTGGTTCCATTTTCCCCCTCACTTTCAGGCACCCCAATCAGACATAGATTTGGTCTTTTTACATAATCCCATACTTCTTGCAGGCTTTGTTCATTTCTTTTTCTTCTTTTTTCTTTAGATTTCTCTTCTCGCTTCATTTCATTCATTTGATCCTCAATCACTGATACTCTTTCTTCCAGTTGATCGAGTCCGTTACTGAAGCTTGTGCATTTGTCACGTAGTTCTCATGTCATGGTTTTCATCTCTGTCAGTTCGTTTATGGCCTTCTCCGCATTAATTATTCTATTTATCAATTCTTCCAGTCTTTTTTCAAGATTTTTAGTTTCTTTGCGCTGGGTACGTAATTCCTCCTTTAGCTCTGAGAAGTTTGATGGACTGAAGCCTTCTCTCATCTCGTCAAAGTCATTCTTCGTCCAGCTGTGATCTGTTGCTGGCGATGAGCTGCGTTCCTTTGCAGGGGGAGATGCGCTCTTATTTTTTGAATTTCCAGCTTTTCTGCCCTGCTTTTTCCCCATCTTTGTGGTTTTATCTGCCTCTGGTCTCTGATGATGGTGACGTACTGATGGGGTTTTGGTGTGGGTGTCCTTCCTGTTTGTTAGTTTTCCTTCTAACTGTCAGGACCCTCAGCTGTAGGTCTGTTGAAGATTGCTTGAGGTCCACTCCAGACCCTGTTTGCCTGGGTATCAGCAGCAGAGGCTGCAGAAGATAGAATATTGCTGAACAACGAGTGTACCTGTCTGATTCTTGCTTTGGAAGCTTCCTCTCAGGGGTGTACTCCACCGTGTGAGGTGTGGGGTGTTGGTCTGCCCCTAGTGGGGCTGTCTCCCAGTTAGGCTACTCAGGGGTCAGGGACCCACTTGAGCAGGCAGTCTGTCCCTTCTCAGATCTCAACCTCCGTGTTGGGAGATCCACTGCTCTCTTCAAAGCTGTCAGACAGAGTCGTTTGCGTCTGCAGAGGTTTCTGCTGCTTTTTGTTGTTGTTGTTGTTGTTGTTGTTGTTTAGCTGTGCCCTGTCCCCAGAGGTGGAGTCTACAGAGACAGGCAGGCCTACTGGAGCTGCTGTGAGCTCCACCCAGTTTGAGCTTCCCAGAGGCTTTGTTTACCTACTTAAGCCTCAGCAATGGTGGGGGCACCTCCCCCAGCCTCGCTGCTGCCTTGCTGTTAGATCACAGACTGCTGTGCTAGCAATGAGGGAGGCTCCGTGGGCGTGGGACCCTCCTGGCCAGGTGTGGGATATAATCTCCTGGTGTGCCTGTTTTAAGACCCTTGGTAAAGCGCAGTATTGGGGTGGGAGTTACCCGATTTTCCACGTGTTGTGTGTCTCAGTTCCCTGGCTAGGAAAAGGGATTCCCTTCCCCCTTGCACTTCCCAGGTGAGGCAATGCCTCGCCCTGCTTCAGCTCTCACTGGTCGGGCTGCAGCAGCTGACCAGCACCGATCGTCCGGCACTCCCTAGTGAGATGAACCCAGTACCTCAGTTGAAAATGCAGAAATCACCGGTCTGTGTCGCTCGCGCTGGGAGCTGGAGACTGGAGCTGTTCCTATTCGGCCATCTTGCTTCGCCCACCCAATATTGATCTATTATTAACTGAAGCCCACATTTAATTCAGATTTCCTTAGTTTTTCTCTAGTATCCACTTTCTGTTCCATGATCCCAACCACAATAATACATTACATATGTTTGTCATGTCTCTATAGGCTCCTCTTGGCTGTGACAGTTCTGCTGGTCTTCATGTTATTGATGACTGTGATCATTCTGAGAAGTACTTGTTAGTTAGTTTGTAGAATGACCCTCAGTTGGGATTTGATGGATGTTTCTCTCATGATTAGACTGAAGTTATGTCTTCTGGAGAAGACCACAGTGGAAAAGTGCCATTTTCATCACACCATTTCAATGACATATTGTCAACAAGGCATATCGCTGTTGATTTTCACTTTGTTTACTTGACTAGGGTAGTGTTTGTCAAATTTCTCCACTGTAAAGTTACTCTGTTTTGTTTTTTCCAATTTTCATTTGGTGTATTGCTCAGGGTTCTCTTAGAGGGACACAACTAATAGGATAGATATACATATATATAAAAGGGGAGCTTATTAAGTATTAGATTTGACAGTCACAAGGTCCCACAATAGGCTGTCTGCATCAAGCTGAGGAACAAGGAGAGCCAGTCCGAGTCCCCAAACAGAAGAACTTGGAGTCCAGTATTCGAGGCCAGGAAGCATCCAGCATGGGAGAAAGATCTGGCTGGGATGCTAGGCCCATCTCTCCTTTCATGTTTCCCTGCCTACTTTATATTTGCTGGAAGTTGATTAGATTGTGCCCACCAGATTAAGGGTGGGTCCACCTTCCCCAGCCCACTGACTCAAATGCTAATCTCCTTTGGTAATACCCCACAGACACACTTAGCAATCGACACCCTGCATCCTTCAATCAAGTTGACACTCAGTATTAAGTATCACATATGGCAGTCTTTGGAAAGAGGTCCCTATGCACAGCCCACACTTAAAAAACAAGGAGTTATGCCCCATCTCACTGAGGGCAGAGTATCCACATAAGCTATTTGGACTTCTTCTGATCAGAATATTTATCTATTTTTCTCATTTATTTATTTACACATCATTTATTGTTAGTCTGAATTCATAGTTATTTACACTTTGAGTTATAATACTACTGTATTTTTTTCTGTTGCTCAAATTGCTGTAGCTTTTGTTGAGAGCTCCTTCAGTTGGTTTGTTTGTCCCTGACATATCCCCATTACTGAGCGTTTTAGGATATTTTTGTTTGTTTTGTTTTGCTTTGCTTTGCTTTAGCACTTCCTTACTTCAGCGCTCCCATCCTCCCCACCCTCGGAGAGTTTGTAATATGGTTAGATCCTTTTGTCACATTCTGCATTCTATCAGGGATGCCTTTGACCTCTAAATAATTGATTTTTTAAAATTTGCATATACCAAGGAACAATTTTTATGTTTTATAGTTCAATTGGTTTTGACAAATACATAGTAGTATGTATCAAAAATTACAGTATCATACAGAAGATTTTCTGCATGTTAAACAATGTCCTGTGCTTTACCACTCTCACCCTGTGTTGAAACTCTGGACACCACTGATCCGTTAATTATCTCTATAATTTTGCCTTTTTCAAAATGTCATGTAAACTAAATAATGCAGTATGAAGCCATGGCCTTTTTGGCCTGGTTTATTTATTTATTTATTTATTTTAATTTATTTATTATTATTATACTTTAAGTTGTAGGGTACATGTGCATAACGTGCAGGTTTGTTACATATGTATACTTGTGCCATGTTGCTGTGCTGCACCCATCAACTCGTCATTTACATCAGGTATAACTCCCAATGCAATCCCTCCCCCATCCCCACTCCCCATGATAGGCCCCGGTGTGTGATGTTCCCCTTCCTGAGCCCGAGTGATCTCATTGTTCAGTTCCCACCTATGAGTGAGAACATGCGGTGTTTGGTTTTCTGTTCTTGTGATAGTTTGCTAAGAATGATGGATTCCAGCTGCATCCAAGTCCCTACAAAGGACTCAAACTCATCCTTTTTTATGGCTGCATAGTATTCCATGGTGTATATGTGCCACATTTTCTTAATCCAATCTGTCACTGATGGACATTTGGGTTGATTCCAAGTCTTTGCTATTGTGAATAGTGCCACAATAAACATACGTGTGCATGTGTCTTTATAGCAGCATGATTTATAATCCTTTGGGTATATACCCAGTAATGGGATGGCTGGGTCATATGGTACCTCTAGTTCTAGATCCTTGAGGAATCGCCATACTGTTTTCCATAATGATTGAACTAGTTTACAGTCCCACCAACAGTGTAAAAGTGTTCCTATTTCTCCACATCCTCTCCAGCACCTGTTGTTTCCTGACTTTTTAATGATTGCCATTCTAACTGGTGTGAGATGGTATCTCATTGTGGTTTTGATTTGCATTTCTCTGATGGCCAGTGATGATGAGCATTTTTTCATGTGTCTGTTGGCTGTATGAATGTCTTCTTTGGAGAAATGTCTGTTCATATCCTTTGCCCACTTTTTGATGGGGTTGTTTGTTTTTTTCTTGTAAATTTGTTTGAGTTCTTTGTAGGTTCTGGATATTAGCCCTTTGTCAGATGAGTAGATTGCAAAAATTTTCTCCCATTCTGTAGGTTGCCTGTTCACTCTGATGGTAGTTTCTTTTGCTGTGCAGAAGCTCTTTAGTTTAATGAGATCCCATTTGTCAATTTTGGCTTTTGCTGCCGTTGCTTTTGGTGTTTTAGACATGAAGTCTTTGCCCATGCCTATGTCCTGAATGGTACTACCTAGGTTTTCCTCTAGGATTTTTATGGTATTATGTCTAACATTTAAGTCTCTAATCCATCTTGAATTAATTTTCGTACAAGGAGTAAGGAAAGGATCCAGTTTCAGCTTTCTACTTATGGCTAGCCAATTTTCCCAGCACCATTTATTAAATAGGGAATCCTTTCCCCATTTCTTGTTTTTCTCAGGTTTGTCAAAGATCAAATGGCTGTAGATGTGTGGTATTATTTCTGAGGACTCTGTTCTGTTCCATTGGTCTATATCTCTGTTTTGGTACCAGTACCATGCTGTTTTGGTTACTGTAGCCTTGTAGTATAGTTTGAAGTCAGGTAGCGTGATGCCTCCAGCTTTGTTCTTTTGACTTAGGATTGTCTTGCAGATGCGGGCTCTTTTTTGGTTCCATATGAACTTTAAAGCATTTTTTTCCAATTCTGTGAAGAAACTCATTGGTAGCTTGATGGGGATGGCATTGAATCTATAAATTACCTTGGGCAGTATGGCCATTTTCACGATATTGATTCTTCCTATCCATGAGCATGGTATGTTCTTCCATTTGTTTGTGTCCTCTTTGATTTCACTGAGCAGTGGTTTGTAGTTCTCCTTGAAGAGGTCCTTTACATCCCTTGTAAGTTGGATTCCTAGGTATTTGATTCTCTTTGAAGCAATTGTCAATGGAAGTTCATTCCTGATTTGGCTCTCTGTTTGTCTGTTACTGGTGTATAAGAATGCTTGTGATTTTTGCACATTAATTTTGTATCCTGAGACTTTGCTGAAGTTGCTTATCAGCTTAAGGAGATTTTGGGCTGAGACAATGGGGTTTTCTAAATATACAATCATGTCATCTGCAAACAGGGACAATTTGACTTCTTCTTTTCCTAACTGAATACCCTTGATTTCTTTCTCTTGCCTGATTGCCCTAGCCAGAACTTCCAACACTATGTTGAATAGGAGTGGTGAGAGAGGGCATCCCTGTCTTGTGCCAGTTTTCAAAGGGAATTTTTCCAGTTTTTGCCCATTCAGTATGATATTGGCTGTGGGTTTGTCATAAATAGCTCTTATTATTTTGAGGTACGTTCCATCAATACCGAATTTATTGAGCGTTTTTAGCATGAAGGGCTGTTGAATTTTGTTAAAAGCGTTTTCTGCATCAATTGAGATAATCATGTGGTTCTTGTCTTTGGTTCTGTTTATATGCTGGATTATGTTTATTGATTTGCGAATGTTGAACCAGCCTTGCATCCCAGGGATGAAGCCCACTTGATCATGGTGGATAAGCTTTTTGATGTGTTGCTGAATCCGGTTTGCCAGTATTTTATTGAGGATTTTTGCATCGATGTTCATCAGGGATATTGGTCTAAAATTCTCTTTTTTTGTTGTGTCTCTGCCAGGCTTTGGTATCAGGATGATGTTGGCCTCATAAAATGAGTTAGGGAGGATTCCCTCTTTTTCTATTGATTGGAATAGTTTCAGAAGGAATGGTACCAACTCCTCCTTGTACCTCTGGTAGAATTCAGCTGTGAATCCATCTGGTCCTGGACTTTTTTTGGTTGGTAGGCTATTAATTGTTGCCTCAATTTCAGAGCCTGCTATTGGTTTATTCAGGGATTCAACTTCTTCCTGGTTTAGTCTTGGAAGAGTGTAAGTGTCCAGGAAATTATCCATTTCTTCTAGATTTTCTAGTTTATTTGCATAGAGGTGTTTATAGTGTTCTCTGATGGTAGTTTGTATTTCTGTGGGGTCGGTGGTGATATCCCCTTTATCATTTTTAATTGCGTCGATTTGATTCTTCTCTCTTTTCTTCTTTATTAGTCTGGCTAGTGGTCTGTCAATTTTGTTGATCTTTTCAGAAAACCAACTCCTGTATTTATTGATTTTTTGGAGAGTTTTTTGTGTCTCTATCTCCTTCAGTTCTGCTCTGATCTTAGTTATTTCTTGCCTTCTGCTAGCTTTCGAATGTGTTTGCTCTTGCTTCTCTAGTTCTTTTAATTGTGATGTTAGAGTGTCAATTTTAGATCTTTCCTGCTTTCTCTTGTGGGCATTTAGTGCTATAAATTTCCCTCTACACACTGCTTTAAATGTGTCCCAGAGATTCTGGTATGTTGTATCTTTGTTCTCATTGGTTTCAAAGAACATCTTTATTTCTGCCTTCATTTCGTTATGTACCCAGTAGTCATTCAGGAGCAGGTTGTTCAGTTTCCATGTAGTTGAGCGGTTTTGATTGAGTTTCTTAGTCCTGAGTTCTAGTTTGATTGCACTGTGGTCTGAGAGACAGTTTGTTATAATTTCTGTTCTTGTACATTTGCTGAGGAGTACTTTACTTCCAATTACGTGGTCAATTTTGGAGTAAGTATGATGTGGTGCTGAGAAGAATGTATATTCTGTTGATTTGGGGTGGAGAGTTCTGTAGATGTCTATTAGGTCTGCTTGCTGCAGAGATGAGTTCAATTCCTGGATATCCTTGTTAACTTTCTGTCTCATTGATCTGTCTAATGTTGACAGTGGAGTGTTGAAGTCTCCCATTATTATTGTATGGGAGTCTAAGTCTCTTTGTAAGTCTCTAAGGACTTGCTTTATGAATCTGGGTGCTCCTGTATTGGGTGCATATATATTTAGGATAGTTAGCTCTTCCTGTTGAATTGATTCCTTTACCATTATGTAATGGCCTCCTTTGTCTCTTTTGATCTTTGATGTTTTAAAGTCTGTTTTATCAGAGACTAGTATTGCAACCCCTGCTTTTTTTTGTTCTCCATTTGCTTGGTAAATCTTCCTCCATCCCTTTATTTTGAGCCTATGTATGTCTCTGCGTGTGAGATGGGTCTCCTGAATACAGCAGACTGATGGGTCTTGACTCTTTATCCAGTTTGCCAGCCTGTGTCTTTTAATTGGAGCATTTAGTCCATTTACATTTAAGGTTAATATTGTTATGTGTGAACTTGATCCTGCCATTATGATATTAACTGGTTATTTTGCTCGTTAGTTGATGCAGTTTCTTCCTAGCCTCGATGGTCTTTACATTTTGGCATGTTTTTGCAATGGCTGGTACCGGTTGTTCCTTTCCATGTTTAGTGCTTCCTTCAGGGTCTCTTGTAAGGCAGGCCTAGTGGTGACAAAATCTCTAAGCATTTGCTTATCTGTAAAGGATTTTATTTCTCCTTCACTTATGAAACTTAGTTTGGCTGGATATGAAATTCTGGTTTTAAAATTCTTTTTTTTAAGAATGTTGAATATTGGCCCCCACTTTCTTCTGGCTTGTAGAGTTTCTGCTGAGAGATCTGCTGTTAGTCTGATGGGCTTCCCTTTGTGGGTAACCCGACCTTTCTCTCTGGCTACCCTTAAGATTTTTTCCTTCATTTCAACTTTGGTGAATCTGGCAATTATGTGTCTTGGAGTTGCTCTTCTCGAGGAGTATCTTTGTGGCGTTCTCTGTATTTCCTGGATTTGAATGTTGGCCTGCCCTACTAGGTTGGGGAAGTTCTCCTGGATGATATCCTGAGGAGTGTTTTCCAACTTGGTTCCATTTTCCCCCTCACTTTCAGGCACCCCAATCAGACGTAGATTTGGTCTTTTTACATAATCCCACACTTCTTGCAGGCTTTGTTCATTTCTTTTTCTTCTTTTTTCTTTTGGTTTCTCTTCTCGCTTCATTTCATTCATTTGATCCTCAATCGCTGATACTCTTTCTTCCAGTTGCTCGAGTCCGTTACTGAAGCTTGTGCATTTGTCACGTATTTCTCGTGTCATGGTTTTCATCTCTTTCATTTCGTTTAGGACCTTCTCTGCATTAATTACTCTAGCCATCAATTCTTCCACTTTTTTTTCAAGATTTTTAGTTTCTTTGCGCTGGGTACGTAATTCCTCCTTTAGCTCTGAGAAATTTGATGGACTGAAGCCTTCTTCTCTCATCTCGTCAAAGTCATTCTCCGTCCAGCTTTGATCCGTTGCTGGCGATGAGCTGCGCTCCTTTGCAGGGGGAGATGCGCTCTTATTTTTTGAATTTCCAGCTTTTCTGCCCTGCTTTTTCCCCATCTTTGTGGTTTTATCTGCCTCTGGTCTTTGATGATGGTGATGTACTGATGGGGTTTTGGTGTAGGTGTCCTTCCTGTTTGATAGTTTTCCTTCTAACTGTCAGGACCCTCAGCTGTAGGTCTGTTGGAGATTGCTTGAGGTCCACTCCAGACCCTGTTTGCCTGGGTATCAGCAGCAGAGGCTGCAGAAGATAGAATATTTCTGAACAGCGAGTGTACCTGTCTGATTCTTGCTTTGGTAGCTTCCTCTCAGGGGTGTACTCCTCCCTGTGAGGTGTGGGGTGTCAGACTGCCCCTAGTGGGGGATGTCTCCCAGTTAGGCTACTCAGGGGTCAGGGACCCACTTGAGCAGGGAGTCTGTCCCTTCTCAGATCTCAACCTCCGTGTTGGGAGATCCACTGCTCTCTTCAAAGCTGTCAGGCAGAGTCGTTTGCGTCTGCAGAGGTTTCTGCGGCGTTTGTTTAGTTTACTGTGCCCTGTCCCCAGAGGTGGAGTCTACAGAGACAGGCAGGTTTCCTTGAGCTGCTGTGAGCTCCACCCAGTTCGAGCTTCCCAGCAGCTTTGTTTACCCACTTACCTACTTAAGCCTCAGCAATGGTGGGCGCCCCTCCCCCAGCCTCGCTGCTGCCTTGCCGGTAGATCACAGACTGCTGCGCTAGCAATGAGGGAAGCTCCGTGGGTGTGGGACCCTCCCGGCCAGGTGTGGGATATGATCTCCTGGTGTGCCTGTTTGCTTAAAGCGCAGTATTGGGGTGGGAGTTACCCGATTTTCCAGGTGTTGTGTGTCTCAGTTCCCCTGGCTAGGAAAAGGGACTCCCTTCCCCCTTGCGCTTCCCAGGTGAGGCAATGCCTCGCCCTGCTTCAGCTCTCGCTGGTCGGGCTGCAGCAGCTGACCAGTACCAATCGTCCAGCACTCCCCAGTGAGATGAACCCAGTACCTCAGTTGAAAATGCAGAAATCACCGGTCTTCTGTGTCGCTCGTGCTGGGAGTTGGAGACTGGAGCTGCTCCTATTCGGCCATCTTGCTCCGCCCCCCCGGTTTATTTATTTATTTATTTGAGACGGAGTCTCGCCCTGTTGCCCAAGCTGGAGTGCAATGGCGTGGTCTCAGCTCACTGCAACATCTGCTCCCCGGGTTCAAACAATTCTTCTGCCTCAGATTCCAGAGTAGCTGGGATTACAGGCACACGCTACCATGCCCAGATAATTTTTTGTGTCTTTAGTAGAGACGGGGTTTCACCATGTTGGCCAGGCTGGTCTCGAACTCCTGACCTTGTGATTTGCCCACCTCGGCCTCCCAAAGTGTTGGGATTACAGGCATGAGTGCCTGGCCCAGCCTGGTTTATTTCATTTAACAATATGTACTTTAAGACTTAGCTATGTGCTTATGTGGTTTGATAATTCCTTACTTTTTATTGTTGAATAATATTCCATTGCATCAAAGTATAATAGTGTGTTTATTTGCCTAATGAAGAACTTTTTAATTGATTCCAAATTTGGCTATTATGAATATAGCCACTATAAACTTTACCTGCAGGTTTTTGTGTGGTCAATTGTTTAAAAAACATTCAGTAAATACCCAGAAGCATGACTGCTGGGTCAAATCATAGTACTATGTTTACCTTTGTTAGAAACTGCCAAGCTGGGTCTTCCAAAGTGACTGTATCATTTTACATTACTATCAGCAATGAATGAGATTTCCTGTTGTTCCATATCATCAGCAATTTGTAGTTTTGGTTTTTTGGATATTAGCCATTCTAATAAGTGCATATCTGGTTGTTGTTTTAATTTGCAATTCCTTAATGACAAATTATTAGAATGTATTTCATGTGCTTGTCATCTGTATATCATCTTGGGTAAGATGTCTGTGCAGATCTTTTGCCCACTTTTAAATTAGGATGTTTGGTTTTTTAGTGTTGACTTTTAAGAAGTGTTTGTATATCCTGAATACCAGTCGTTTATCAGATTTTTGCTATGCAAACATTTTTTCCCAGTTTGTGGTTTGTGTTTCCATTTTCTTAACTTGTCTTTTGCAGAACAGGCACTTTAGTTTTAATAAAGCCCAACATCAAACTTTTCTTCCACAAATTGTGCTTCTGGTATTAAAGCTAAAAGCATAACCAAACTCAAGTTCACATAGAATTTTCTCATGTATTTTATTCTAGAATTTTTATAGCTCTATATTTTACAGTTAGTTCTGTGATCTGTTCTGAGTTGATTATTGTGATATGTATAACGTTTGTTGTTAGGTTCTTTTTTTGCACACAGATGTATAACTGCTTCAGCATCATTTGTTGAAAATATAATTCTTTCTCCATTGAGTTGTCTTTTCCCCCTTTTTAAAGATAGCTGACTGTATTTGCGTGTGCTACTTCTGGACTCTCTCTTCTCTTCCGCTGATCTATATGTCTTATTTTAACCAACACCATGCTGTTTTGATTATGGTAGCTTTATACTGAATATTAAAACCAGGTAGCATGAGTCTTCAAACTTTTTTTCTCTTCAGTATTATCTTGCCTATTTTAGGTCTTTTTCTTTTCAACATAGACTTTAGAATCAATTTGCTAAGAACTATTAAATATAATTTTTATTTTTATTGCTTTTATTTTGAATCTATATATTCAGTTGACATCAAACAATATTGAATCTTCCAATCTATGACTATGGAATATTTCTCCATTTATTTAGATCTTCTTTTAGTCTTTTGTCATGTTTTGTAGATTTCTACATATAGACTCTGTATATATTTATACATATGTAATTCATTTTTTGGTACTAATGAAAAAGTTTTTGGGTGCTATTGTGATTGTGTCATTCTTTTTTAAAATTCTGAAATGTTTGTTCATGGAATATAGGAAAGAAATTTATTTCATATATTAACCTTGTATCGTATTGGCCTTATTGATCTTGGTGGTATTTTTATTTATTTATTTATTTATTTTTATTTTATTTTATTTTTTTTGTTGAGACAGAGTCTCGCTCTGCCGCCCAGGCTGGAGTGCAGTGGCCGGATCTCAGCTCACTGCAAGCTCCGCCTCCCGGGTTCACGCCATTCTCCTGCCTCAGCCTCCCGAGTAGCTGGGACTATAGGCGCCCGCCACCTCGCCCGGCTAGTTTTTTGTATTTTTAAAGTAGAGACGGGGTTTCACCATGTCAGCCAGGATGGTCTCGATCTCCTGACCTCGTGATCCGCCCGTCTCGGCCTCCCAAAGTGCTGGGATTACAGGCTTGAGCCACCGCGCCCGGCCGGTATTTTTATTTTTTAACATTTCTAGGGCCGGGCGCGGTGGCTCAAGCCTGTAATCCCAGCACTTTGGGAGGCCGAGACGGGCGGATCACAAGGTCAGGAGATCGAGACCATCCTGGCTGACATGGTGAAACCCCGTCTCTACTAAAAAAATACAAAAAACTAGCCGGGCGAGGTGGTGGACGCCTGTAGTCCCAGCTACTCGGGAGGCTGAGGCAGGAGAATGGCGTGAACCCGGGAGGTGGAGCTTGCAGTGAGCTGAGATCCGGCCACTGCACTCCAGCTTGGGTGACAGAGTGAGACTCCGTCTCAAAAAAAACAAAACAAAACAAAACAAAAACAAAAACAAAAAAAAAACCATTTCTTTGGAATTTTCTCCATTGTCAACCATGTCATCTACAAATGAAGACATTTTATTTCCTTCGTTTCCAATCTATTAACATTTTCCTTCTTTTTCAGATATTACGTCAGTTATTTCTTCCAGTAAAATGTTGAATAGGAGTTGTAAGAGAGGATATCCTGGCCTTGTTTCTAAACCTAGCAAAAATACTTCCAGTTCCTCACCATTAAGTATAATGCAGGATTTTTTGTAGATGTTGTTTACCAAATCAGTTACTTTTTAAGATGACATAACGCCTAAGAAGCTATGAATTCAGATGAGGGATATTATTTATAGATATTAATTCCAGTTAATTATTCTGAAATCATTCCTGTTATTATTTACCACAATTTAGAAGTTATGGTTTTAGTAAAAATAGACCTTGATTTACTTATATGTGGAAATATTAGAGAAAACAAACAAAACAACCAGGGAACTGGAGGTTAAAAAACATAAAAGTAACAAACTGGTGGTATCAACTTTGGAAAAGAAGCATCGGGAAAAGTGAAGGAGGCTGAGATGAGATAACCCTTAGCTAGCTGATGAATGCTGATGGGAAGAGATTGGAATTACTCTAATTTGCTATAACCACAGTTGAGCTCGAGGGAGTCAATATCAGTAAATCCTAAAATTAGAGATGGTCTAAGTATTGAAAGAAATAGTACATGCATACAAAAATATCTCTAAACATATATATTACTCTCAGAAAGCAACATATCAACAAAACAGTCAGGGAAGTAATCTTGGAAAGTTTCTGGAAATTAAAGGAAGGTAAATAAAAATTCACTGTAAGACAATTCTCAAAAGAAGATACTTACATGACCAACAAACGCATGATAAAAAGCTCAACATCACTGATTATTAGAGAAATGCAAATCAAAACCACAGTGAGATACTATCTCACACCAGTCAGAATTGCAATTATTAAAAAGTCAAGAAATAATAGATGTTGGCGAGGTTGTGGAGAAATAGGAACACTTTTAAACTGTTGGTGGGGAATGTAAATTAGTTCAACCATTGTGGAAGACAGTATGGTGATTCCTCAGGGATCTAGAACCAGATATACCATTTGACCTAGCAATCTCATTACTGGGTATATACCCAAAGGAATATAAATCATTCTATTATAAAGACACATGCACATGTATGTTTATTGTAGCACTATTTACAATAGCAAAGTCATGGAACCAACCCAAATGCCCATCAATGATAGACTAGATAAAGAAAATGTGGAATACTATGAAGCCATAAAAAGGAATGAGATCATGTCCTTTGCAGGGACATGGATGAAGCTGGAAGCCATCATCCTCAGCAAACTAACACAGGAACAGAAAACCAGACACTGCATGTTTTCACTCATAAGTGAGAGTTGAACAATAATAACACATGAACACAGGGAGGGAAACAACACACACCAAGGTGAGGGGAGGAAACTTAGAGGTTGGGTTAATAGATGCAGCAAACCACCACGGCACACGTATACCTATGTAACAAACCTCCACGTTCTGCACATGTATCCCAGAGCTTAAAGTAAAATTTTTAAAAAAATTTAAAAACAGAAACCCTAAAAGAAAAATTTCACTGTACACCACCAATTATTGTTCTTACAAGAGATGTGCTGTCCTTTTTTTTAAGCCCATTAATGGGCAAAACCTCCATAGGGACTTTCATAAATGTATGCAAATTTTAATTTATCAGATTTATTTTTCCCAGAAGGTCTTAAACTATTCAAGCGTGAGCTCTACTATTATGTGGTTTTTTAAGAATATGTGGCCTGTATATGCACTGTATTTTCAGCACAGAACCTAATGCTGATTTACAATTGATGCTTTAGTACTAGTATTCATAACACAATTATTAAAATATTAAATTTGAACTAAAATTGGTAACATGTCTAAAACTTCTGGAAGCATGTTTGTATTAAGTGAGATTTTCATTTGCGGGCCATTTGCTCCAAAAATCACTGGAAACAGAGACATTTCTGAGAGCAGAATCCTATAGTGGGTGAAGGGAATTTCCTTATATAATTGTATTTGTAAGATATCAAATGGAAAATGAGTCCTTTTGCGGTTTCATTTGTTATCCTGAAAGCCTATGGCATTGACTTCAAAATGCTATAGGCTTTGAAAACTTCCAAACCCTAAATGATCAGCATTCCTACCTGACATATAAACAATAATAACACTGAAGAATAAAGATATATTGTATACTCAGTAAAAAAAATGAAAAATAACACACGTAAGTAAAATCAATGATACTATGCTACATTGAAAGTAAAATCTTACAGGTGAACTTAATGAGAAACAGCAACAAAAAACCCTCAAATCAACATTGCAATGTTTTTTGGGTTTTTTGTTTGTTTGTTTGTTTTATTTTTTGTTTTTTGGAGACAGAGTCTCACTTTGTTGCCCAGACTGGAGTGCAGTGGCACAATCTCCACTCACTACACGCTCTGTCTCCCAGATTCATGCCATTCTCCTGCCTCAGCCTCCCGAGTAGCTGGGACTACAGGCGCCCACCACCACACCTGGCTAATTTTTTTTTTGGTATTTTTAGTAGAGATGGGGTTTCACCGTGTTCACGAGGATGGTCTCGATCTTCTGACCTCGTGATCTGTCCACCTTGGGCTCCCAAAGTGCTGGGATTACAGGCATGAGCCACTGTGCCCGGCCTCAACATTGCATTTTTATACTTAAAGCTCTATATGTTTTTCTAAATAAGACTAATCCATCAATTGTGATTTTTTTGAGGCATAAAATGAGTACAATGGACATGCATAGCCTAGCATTTTTAAATTATTCAAAGTATTGCCAATAATTAAAGACAATAATCATAAACTAAAGTCATAGTTTCAAAGTTTAAGGAAATTATTTTTTAAAAGTAATTATTTACTGATAGGGAGAATAATGAATTCAATTATTTCTGTCTTACTTTATGACAAGGAGAGAGACGTCAATGAAGCCAAGTTTGTTTTACAAAATTGCAAGCAGGTGGTTGCTTGGCCAGGAGGATAATCTAAATTTCTTGATTCATATCAAGAACTGTTTGCTTCTTCCTTTATGACAAAATTTATTTCAAAGACATTTTGTTATCCCTTGTAATTCTACTTGGAACTGAGTCCATTTAGAAGAAAAGCGAATTATACTTATCATGGCTTTAAAATAAACAATGAGTGTCACAGCACTGGCAGTTTATACAGTGTGATTTGAAACTCAGTGCCAATTTTAAAACACAATTTAATAGACAATCAAAACTTACCAAGGGTTTCAGTGGAGATATACAAATAGAGTTTTGTGTTAAATAAACATAAGGCAATTTGAATAACAAAAGCATCACTTACCATGATGGACAGATTTATTATTGGCAAGAATCAAATTATTGAAGAGAGCTTATAGCGGAAACCTATAGCTATCTGAATTTCCTATAAAACTCCACAGCAACTAAATAAAAACTGATGGAAGAATTTAAGTTGAACTTGGATTAAATTTTTACATGTATCCTAATGTCAGCAACAAGGTTATGGAAATAAATGTTTGTGGTTTTCAGGTTTCTTATTAATTTAGAAATATGCTATTGCCTGCTTTGGATTAGCGAGGAAATAGTGTGCATTTTCTCCATATTGTGGTAATATATCAACAACATTCAGCAAAAGCTCCAGCTTTAAAGACCACTATTACACACGAAGGCAGAAGGAAGTCTGTTGCATACTGGAGGTTCTAGCTGGTGATTCTACACACTTAAATCCTCCTGACTGATGAATAACCACCCTCCATGAGAAGGCCCTCCTACTGGAAGCTCACATGTAATGGTGTTAGAGGAAAGTTATGCCTAATGAGCAATTCAGAGCCACTCAGTTAACTCTGTTGTCAAAAAATGACATGCCCTAGTTTGATCCTCCCTTCATCCAACAAAACTTAGTACTAAATAGCATGCTTTAACAGGGATTGATGTTTTAATCTATATAGGGAATAATTAGCAAAACAACAACTTGAGTTTTGTTCTATTAAATATATTAAGGACCGACTATAGCTTTGTTAATGTCTGAAATAAATCTGGAAACAACAACAAATCTAGACATCTGCTTAGTTTGTAACTTAAGTAAAATGAGTTTAATTAGAAATTAAATAGTTGGACAAATCAAAATAGGGCAAAAACATGGAAATACCTGTAATTAATTTGGAAATATTTGATAGCAGGGGTGAATGGTGGTTACTCAAATAATTAAATCTGCACTAGGAGGAGGCTTTACTTTGGTGGATAAAATAGGAGCAAAAAATATGCCTAATATTGAATATCAGCCATTAAATTTCATATATTTTTATAAAATGATTAGTATGGTGCTGTCAATATAAACTGAAGCATGTATCTTAAAATAACTGCAGAAGAATAGATACATTTCAAAGACTGAACATGGCATTATTTGACCAAACAAATAATGTATAGAAATTGGCTTATTTCGTTTGTAGCAACTCAGTATAATTCTATCTAATAAGAGGTGTATAGATGATAAATAAATGCAGAAATATCACAAAGCAAAGTAACTTCCTAGAACAAAGCCAGTTTTTATATTCTTATTGAAAATAATAATGAAGAGATATATATATATACATATAATCATATATGTATATATTTTAGATTATAAGTGATTATTTAGGAAAGGTCTCACAAACATTTTAGGATATAAAAGTACTTTAAGAGAGGCTATCATGTTATACTCAATCAATATGTACTCTAATCAGCTGAACACATTTGACTGCAGTACCATGTAAATAATAATAATAATCTCCCCTTGGAACAAGACATGGTTTTTCATATTTTCCTTTCATCATATCAGAGCCTGAAAAATGCCTGGACCCCTAGCAGACACATTCAATGAATATTTGTTGAATGAATGAAAACAATACATACTCTATCATATATTCTCCTTAAATTTCAATACAGTAAGAAGAGTTTAGAGGAGTTAGCTTTCATTATTCTCAATTAAAGATACCATGTGGCCTGTATGGCAGAAATATCTCTTCAGAATATTTAGCCTTTGATTCTATAATGAACTCAAAAACAACTTTTATGTTAATGTCTGAAATCAAGAACTCTATTATTATAATTGTATTTCAGATTAGTGTTCAAAATCTACTTGAGGTTTGATTATCTGCTTAGTGTCCAGAATCAGAGCAGAACCAAGATTCCTTGTCATATCTCTGACTGGAGAGGAGGAATTTTCTAGTCCCTGTCAACTGAGGGTACAGCATTTATTCCTGGGCCTATGTAGGCAGCTTAGATTCAACTTTTTGCTTGAAAACACATACAAATCTTATTGTCTGGCCCTGCAACAGGAGCACTGACATCCAAGCTCCTGGAGGATCTCAATACATGCAAAATACAGTTGATAAAAGTCAACATTTGTTAGTTGTAGTTATAAAGATCTTAGCAAATCAGAAAGATAAGGAACACTTTCAAGTTGACAAAACCTACTGTGAATATAATACTAAATTGTGAAAGACTGACGAATACCCTTTAAGGTTGAGAACAAGGTAACGATGTCTGTTCTCACCATTTCTATTCAACATTAGGCTGAGATCTTAGTGAAAATAAGGGAAGAAAAAGAGATAGAGGCATGCAGACTGGGAAAAACAAAACTGTCTTTATTAAGACATTTATAATTAGCTGTTTAGAAAATCTCAGAAAGGCTACAAAAATGCTAAATTGATTTAAATGTGAAATTTCCAAGGTCATAGAATGCCAGATCAACATATATATATTATATGTGTATATATATGTGTATGTATATATACTATATATATATTATGTGTACATATATATACATATGCATACATAATATATGTTTTTATGTAATCACACCCTTGTATATGAGCTAAAAATAACTGAAAATTGAAATTAAAAAGCATAATACCATTTGCAATATATCAAAAACATGAAATTATTCAGAATAGATCTAGTAAAATATAAGCAAGGTTTGTGTGCTGGAAATTAAAAATCATTGATAAAAAAATCAACATAAAGCAATGGAGAGATACGCTATGTCTATGGAATAAAAGACTAAATATTATTTATATCTCAATTCTACCTAAAATTGATTTATAAATTTAATTCAATCCCTGTGAAAATCCCATCAGGTATTTTTGTTGAATTGACAAGCTGATTCTAAAACTTATGTGAAAATGCAAACCTTGAGAATAACTAAAACAATATTTTAAAAGAACAAATGTGGAGGATTCATATGGTTTGATTTAAAGTCACACTATAAAGCTATAGTAATATAAGGTTGCATTGAGGTAGTGTAGAAATTTACAGAATAATTTGGAACAGAATAGAGTGTCTAAACATAGATCCACATATATATAGCCAGCTAGTATTCTACAATGATTGATTTTCAATGGTGAAAGAAGAGACTTTTTACAAATGATGCTTGATTAACTTGGTGATCATATGAAAAAAGATGAGTCTTGATTTTCACCTTTCTTGTTATAAAAAATATTAAGTTGAAGTAGATCAGAAACCTGAATGTAACATGTAAAACTCTAGAACTTCTAGAAGAAAATATCTGAGAAAATCTTTATGAACATGGTTAGGAAAAGATTTCTTAGATAAAGTGAGAAAATGGGATAAATAATAAAAATAAAAATAGAAAAATTAGACTTTTTAAAAATTAAGAACTCCTGCTCTTAAAAAATCACCATTAAGAAAATTAAAAGATAATCCACAGAATGGGAGAAAATATTTGCAAATCATATATCAGATAAGGAATTTGTATCCAGAATATACAAAGGATTCTTACAACTCAATATTAAGAAGTCAAACAATTTGGCTAAAAAATTAGGTAAAATATTTGAAAAGACACTTCACCAAAAAACAATGATAGTGATGACAAATAAAAAGATGACCAATGTTATTAATCATTAGGAGAATGCAAATTTAAACCATGAGAAAATGTCACTATTTATTGGAACATTTAAAATACAGATAAGGTAACAAAACCATGTTCTGGTAAGGATGAACAACAAAATGCTCATATGTTTTTGATGAGAATGTAAATTACTATAGCCAGTTTGGAAAACAGATTAGCACTTTATGTTATAAATCATACATGCACTTATTGTATGACTGAGAAATTCCATTTCCAGGTTTTGACCAAGGAAAATGAAAATGTATGTCTGTACAGTATCTGTACATGAATGTTTATAGCAATTTTATATGGGACAACCCCAAACTGAAAACAACTATAGTGTCCATTAATTGGTAAATAAATAAACTCATTGGGGCATATCCATACAATGAAATGCTACTTAACCAAAAAAAAAAACCAAAAAAAAAAACCCAAAGTAATGAAGTACTAATACATATAAAGACAAGACTTACTTTAAATGCATTATGCTAAGTAAAAATGTTAGTACTTTTCTCCTTGTAATGAATCGCAGTCTGTGAGGAGACACTTGGAGAACATGCAAGCAGGCTGCTTCTCATCCACCTCTTCCCAAAGATAAGTATTCTGATATTTCTTGCCTGAATTATTCTTTACCACCATCGTTGCAAATGGTATTCCCCACCCCACCTCCCTCCACACCGCCACTCCATGATGCTTCCTTTCACATGTATCAGCGGGCACACTAATTTAAAGAAATGTTCTCTTTTCTCCTCTGCTTATTTATCCATTTATGTATGCATGTATCTGTTTGTTTGCTTATTATAATAGATGAATAATTTCCTACTTTATTTAATCATCTTGTTTTATTTAATCGTTACAATCCATTGCAATCCTCATTTATTTTGATACTCAAATTGTCCCTAGATTTGGTCAGCAAGAACCCCTTCAAGGTATTGCCTATTTCTTTTTGACATGGCCCCATTGTTTTCTTGAGCACTTCCTCTCTTTCTGGCACAAAAAGGTGTTCCAGTTTCATCATGTACCTTCTCTGTCCCAGCCCTGGAACCAGACATTTCTCCAAGAGGCTCTTGTTCCTTTCAGTAGGGACAGGTATTCAAAACCATCTGTGCACAAAATTCACTTATGGCACTTAAGGAATTAGTGCTTCTTTTGTGGGTAGAATTAGGAGAAAAATAATACATATATATGTGTGTGTATATATATACATGTAAATATATATGTGTACTGTGCATACATATATATCTGTCTTATACTGAGACTCTAGTCTGTTTGCTTAGCTACATTTGACTTAGGTGCCAATTTAAGCCAGAATTAGGAGAGGGAAGAGATGAGGGAGGAGGAAGAGAGAGAGAGAGACAGTGAAAGAATTCCTCAGGATCACTTATAAAGTAATTTCTAGAAGCAGTGAGTAGGAATGGTTGCATTTTACTTCTGGATTCTGAGCATTAACTTTTCCCATTCATGTCTATGAAGATGTTTTCTGTTCAAATGCTAACCTTCAACTGGGCTTCGATGTGGGGAGGGAAGAGTTTTGAATTCACCTGTACCCATTTGCTTTTCAATTTCTCCTGCATTTTACTATATCCTAGAAAACCATTACTCAGGTACAGGGACCTGGTCTGTACCTGTACACTTAGCTTTAGAAATAAAAATTATAAGGTAGAATTGAAAAGATAATGTTTGAATAAATGGCTTAAGAATGCCCAGACCACCTAAGAGAAAAATGAACACTGTATAGATTATGTTATCATGCCCACAGATCACTGTGATAAATAAGACTCCATGAACAAACCTTGAATAGTGTGCACTGTTCTGTGGCCAATTCATTTGCCATTTTGAGATATCCATCCACTCAAAGGATTTAAATCAGGAAGAATTTCACAGGATCTATGATACAGTCTTTTTAAAAACCACTTTAGATAGTCATTCTATTTTCTCATTATATTTTAAGCAAGCACAGAACAGGTGGGCAATACAGCTTAGTTGGAATGGAACAAAGGAAGATTTGATACTTTCTTAGGAGCTTTTACAATAGAATGTATTCTTTAATGGATAGCATTATGAGAGAAAATAAGATTATAATGGAATAAAAAGTGGTCTAATGTTTATTCAATTTAGTGGCTATGATACAAGATTATTTCTAAAATCTTTTGTAGATAAGACTAGATGCCTTTCTTGATTCTGTGACTGGTATTACTCTATCATAATTTCTGAGCCCTTTACTAAAAATGTTTTACTGAACATACTAAAGCATATTATATAAAAGATAGTGAGCTATGGTGCAAGATACTATGCAACATGCCCCCCAATATTATGACTACCTCTCCACCTATTTATAGATAGAATTTACATGGTATAAACAGGTTGGCAAATATTGTAATTGCTATAAAATGATTTTTCAAAATGTGTATTTGTATCTAACAAAATACTAAAAAAGAACTGTGTCAAAGTGTTAGAATTTCATAAGTCTTTTGTGCCTAGAAATTGCTGAGATGTAAACCTTTTTTCATGAATGCTTTCTCTACTGATTCCTCCTCGCCCTAAGTTGACGAGTACTCTGCCCCTTGCTCTTTGTACTAAACACAGGCAAGAGTGAGTGGTGTTGGTTATGATTAAAGCAGAAGACATTTTCACTGCAATGAGATGGAAAAGTATTAGCAGAGTCCTGGGTCTTGAGAATCCTTGATCTGGTTTCTATGGCTGTCACAGGCTCCTGAAAAAGTTACATAGTGAGGACACAATGAACAAGGAGACACTTTTTATAATTAAGGCTTTGACCCATGTGGCCACGTCACCCTGGCATACTTGGTGACATCACCTTTGAGTCTCAAGGATGCCTCTCTACCTTGGGCCAAAAGCTTAGATACTGTGTCCTATGCCTACAATTAATTTTGACTTTTGGGTTTTAACTACTCCTAGGATAAAAACGGGCAAGTAGCAATTACTTCAAGAAAAAGACTGCTGAAGGAAGTAGAGTTTTGCTTCTTAAAGTTGGGAGCAGCTGAATTGTGTTCACTAAGAGTATACTCCCAAATCCTGTAAGGTCTTGGTTAGTTGAGTAGGGGGAAGTTGGCAGAAGGCTCAGTGTTAAATTGCACCAGGATAAATTTACTTGTTCTTTTCCGCTGAATTCCACATTGATAGCCCAAAGTTTCTATCTTTGACTTGTATCGTCTTTCTTCTATTGAGTTCACACTATACGTTAAAATGTACAACTTATTGTTATAGCTATTTCCTAAAAGGATTTCATCGTTAATCCGTTTTCTTTTTTTTTTTATTATTATTATACCTTAAGTTCTAGGGTACATGTGCATAATGTGCAGGTTTGTTACATATGTATACTTGTGCCATGTTGGTATGCTGCACCCATCAACTCGTCAGCACCCATCAACTTGTCATTTACATCAGGTATAACTCCCAATGCAATTCCTCCCCCCTCCCCGCTCCCAGTGATAGGCCCCGGTGTGTGATGTTCCCCTTCCCGAGTCCAAGTGATCTTATTGTTCAGTTCCCACCTATGAGTGAGAACATGCGGTGTTTGGTTTTCTGTTCTTGTGATAGTTTGCTGAGAATGATGGTTTCCAGCTGCATCCATGTCCCTACAAAGGACACGAACTCATCCTTTTTGATGGCTGCATAGTATTCCATGGTGTATATGTGCCACATTTTCTTAATGGAGTCTGTCACTGATGGACATTTGGGTTGATTCCAAGTCTTTGTTATTGTGAATAGTGCCGCAACAAACATACGTGTGCATGTGTCTTTCTTTATAGCAGCATGATTTATAATCCTTTGGGTATATACCCAGTAATGGGATGGCTGGGTCATATGGTACTTCTAGTTCTAGATCCTTGAGGAATCGCCATACTGTTTTCCATAATGGCTGAACTAGTTTACAATCCCACCAGCAGTGTAAAAGTGTTCCCATTTCTCTACATCCTCTCCAGCACCTGTTGTTTCCTGCCTTTTTAATGATTGCCATTCTAACTGGTGTGAGATGGTATCTCATTGTGGTTTTGATTTGCATTTCTCTGATGGTGAGTGATGATGAGCATTTTTTCATGTGTCTGTTGGCTGTATGAATGTCTTCTTTTGAGAAATGTCTGTTCATATCTTTTGCCCACTTTTTGATAGGGTTGTTTGCTTTTTTCTTGTAAATTTGTTTGAATTCTTTGTAGGTTCTGGATATTAGCCCTTTGTCAGATGAGTAGATTGCAAAAATTTTCTCCCATTCTGTAGGTTGCCTGTTCACTCTGATGGTAGTTTCTTTTGCTGTGCAGAAGCTCTTTAGTTTAATTAGATCCCATTTGTCAATTTTGGCTTTTGTTGCCATTGCTTTTGGTGTTTTAGACATGAAGTCCTTGCCCGTGCCTATGTCCTGAATGGTACTACCTAGGTTTTCTTCTAGGGTTTTTATGGTATTAGGTCAAACATTTAAGTCTCTAATCCATCTTGAATTAATTTTTGTATAAGGAGTAAGAAAACGATCCAGTTTCAGCTTTCTACTTATGGCTAGCCAATTTTCCCAGCACCATTTATTAAATAGGGAATCCTTTCCCCATTTCTTGTTTCTCTCAGGTTTGTCAAAGATCAGATGGCTGTAGATGTGTGGTATTATTTCTGAGGACTCTGTTTTGTTCCATTGGTCTATATGTCTGTTTTGGTACCAGTACCATGCTGTTTTGGTTACTGTAGCCTTGTAGTATAGTTTGAAGTCAGGTAGTGTGATGCCTTCAGCTTTGTTCTTTTCATTTAGGATTGTCTTGGCAATGCGGGCTCTTTTGGATCCATATGAACTTTAAAGCATTTTTTTCCAATTCTGTGAAGAAACTCATTGGTAGCTTGATGGGGATGGCATTGAATCTATAAATTACCTTGGGCAGTATGGCCATTTTCATGATATTGATTCTTCCTATCCATGAGTATGGTATGTTCTTCCATTTGTTTGTGTCCTCTTTCATTTCACTGAGCAGTGGTTTGTAGTTCTCCTTGAAGAGGTCCTTTACATCCCTTGTAAGTTGGATTCCTAGGTATTTTATTCTCTTTGAAGCAATTGTGAATGGGAGTTCATTCATGATTTGGCTCTCTGTTTGTCTGTTACTGGTGTATAAGAATGCTTGTGATTTTTGCACATTAATTTTGTATCCTGAGACTTTGCTGAAGTTTCTTATCAGCTTAAGGAGATTTTGGGCTGAGACAATGGGGTTTTCTAAATATACAATCATGTCATCTGCAAACAGGGACAATTTGACTTCTTCTTTTCCTAACTGAATACCCTTGATTTCTTTCTCTTGCCTGATTGCCCTAGCCAGAACTTCCAACACTATGTTGAATAGGAGTGGTGAGAGAGGGCATCCCTGTCTTGTGCCAGTTTTCAAAGGGAATTTTTCCAGTTTTTGCCCATTCAGTATGATATTGGCTGTGGGTTTGTCATAAATAGCTCTTATTATTTTGAGATACGTTCCATCAATACCGAATTTATTGAGCGTTTTTAGCATGAAGGGCTGTTGAATTTTGTCAAAGGCCTTTTCTGCATCTATGGAGATAATCATGTGGTTTTTGTCTTTGGTTCTGTTTATATGCTGGATTACGTTTATTGATTTGCGTATGTTGAACCAGCCTTGCATCCCAGGGATGAAGCCCACTTGATCATGGTGGATAAGCTTTTTGATGTGCTGCTGGATCTGGTTTGCCAGTATTTTATTGAAGATTTTTGCATCGATGTTCATCAGGGATATTGGTCTAAAATTCTCTTTTTTTGTTGTGTCTCTGCCAGGCTTTGGTATCAGGATGATGTTGGCCTCATAAAATGAGTTAGGGAGGATTCCCTCTTTTTCTATTGATTGGAATAGTTTCAGAAGGAATGGTACCAGCTCCTCCTTGTACCTCTGGTAGAATTCAGCTGTGAATCCATCTGGTCCTGGACTTTTTTTGGTAGGTAGGCTATTAATTATTGCCTCAACTTCAGAGCCTACTATTGGTCTATTCAGGGATTCAGCTTCTTCCTGGTTTAGTCTTGGGAGAGTGTAAGTGTCCAGGAAATTATCCATTTCTTCTAGATTTTCTAGTTTATTTGTGTAGAGGTGTTTATAGTATTCTCTGATGGTAGTTTGTATTTCTGTGGGGTCGGTGGTGATATCTCCTTTATCATTTTTTATTGCATCTATTTGATTCTTCTCTCTTTTCTTCTTTATTAGTCTTGCTAGCAGTCTATCAATTTTGTTGATCTTTTCAAAAAACCAACTCCTGGATTCATTGATTTTTTGGAGGGTTTTTTGTGTCTCTATCTTCTTCAGTTCTGCTCTGATCTTAGTTATTTCTTGCCTTCTGCTAGTTTTTGAATGTGTTTGCTCTTGTTTCTCTAGTTCTTTTAATTGTGATGTTAGAGTGTCAATTTTAGATCTCTCCAGCTTTCTTTTGTGGGCATTTAGTGCTATAAATTTCCCTCTACACACTGCTTTAAATGTGTCCCAGAGATTCTGGTATGTTGTATCTTTGTTCTCATTGGTTTCAAAGAACATCTTTATTTCTGTCTTCATTTCGTTATGTACCCAGTAGTCATTCAGGAGCAGGTTATTCAGTTTCCATGTAGTTGAGCAGTTTTGATTGAGTTTCTTAGTCCTGAGTTCTAGTTTGATTGCACTGTGGTCTGAGAGACAGTTTGTTATAATTTCTGTTCTTGTACATTTGCTGAGGAGTACTTCCAATTATGTGGTCAATTTTGGAATAAGTGTGATGTGGTGCTGAGAAGAATGTATATTCTGTTGATTTGCGGTGGACAGTTCTGTAGATGTCTATTAGGTCTGCTTGCTGCATTAATCTGTTTTCAACTCAGATGTTACATTGTCAATAACAGTTTCCTGGTGGTCCTCTGCAACATTTTTTTAAATGACCGAAATGGTCATAGATCCCAACTGATGTAAAATTTACAGCATTATGCATTCTTTTTCTAGACATATAACTATATAATCTGAGTTACAAAAATCAAGGAAACTAATTTAATATGTGAATTTCTATCATTGAACATTTTAAATACCTTGTATTCAAGATAATATCACAGATTATATACCCAAATTAATGTAAATTCACAGAGGACAACATTATATTGTCAAAATCACACTGACACAGAATCTCAGAAATAGAAGCTTCCTAACAGAAGGTTAATATTTTTTGGATATAATACAGCAATAATAAAAAGCTAGCTCTGGATTAGATAGAAATCCAGGGATTTAAATCCTGGGGATTGCGAATCTAAATTTATGTTAAATATAAGTACATGCTATTGTAAGACAGTTATTCATGTGTTCCTTGCAATTCTGCATATCTTACAAGTAGGGACACTGACTGCCCTTTGGACTACTTAATCATGGATATTTATATAGTAAGCCCTGGAAAGTGGAGTGTGTTTCTCTGGAACAAAGACCAAGCTGGCTTGGAGCCTTAGAGATTGTGATAGTGTCACCCTGCCAAGAAGAAGCAGGTGTACCTCCTGTTATAAAAGCTGTGGGTTCCCTAAGCTCAGGGTTTCTTTCCTGTAATCAAACTCATTGTGTCAGCATCTGCCATCTGACCATCTTCATACTGACTTGTGTAAAGTGGGCTTGGAGAACCGATATAAAACATGCTGGTATTCTGGCTACTGTTATTGTTGTGAGAGAACCATATCATCTTCTGCCATCATTCCTAAATCTGTGGTTGGATAACTTGCAAGAAGGGTAAAATCTCAGAATATTCACATTTTTATATGTGCATCATACTGAAAAATGTGTGAATGGACGTGGCAGAAATAAACATTTGGAAAAGTTTCCATTAAAGGGTTTGCCTAGATTCAAGGACCTTTATCACAAAATTTAAATTTGAACAGGCCGGGCGTGGTGTCTCACGCCTGTAATCCTGGCATTTTGGGAGTCTGAGGCAGGTGGATTGCCTGAGGTCAGGAGTTTGAGACGAGCCTGGCCAACATGGCAAAACCCCGTCTCTACTAAAAATACAAAAATTAGCTGGTCATGGTGACGTGTGCCTGTAATCCCAGCTACTGAGTGACTGAGGCAGGAGGACCACTTGACCCTGGGAGGCGGAGGTTGCAGTGAGCCAAGATCACACCACTGCACTCCACCCTGGGCAGCAGAGTGAGACTCAGTCAAAAAAAACAATTTACCAGCCTAACCAACATGGTGAATCTCCGTCTCTACTAAAAATACAAAAAAAATAGCCGAGCATGGTGGTGGGCACCTGTAATCCCAGCTACTTGGGAGGCTGAGACAAGGGTATCACTTGAACCTGAGAGGCAGAGGTTGCAGTGAGCCGAGATCACACGACTGCACTCCAGCCTCGGCAACATGAGCAAAACTCCATCTCAAAATAAATAAATAAATAAATTGAAAACTATCAATAACCTTTCTAAGGGAAATGACTAAGGATAATTGCATTCCTGAAAAATTTACAATGCTCAGAAGCAACTATTTCACTCATTTTTTTAAATTTGGAAACTATTTTTATATGTTTAGTTATGCAATTTTTTTTTTTTTTGAGACAGAGTCTCACTGTGTTGCCCAAGTTGGAGTGCATTGGTGAAATCTCAGCTCACTGTAACCCCCACCTCCCAGGCTCAAGTCATCCTGTCACCTCAGCCTCCCTAGAAGTTGCAACCATATAACTTTTTACTTTTCTGTTATCTCAGAGGAAAAAATATTTCTCCTCATTTTCCTGCCTGAACATTTCATTCCTTTCTTCTTCACTCAGACCTCATTATTTTCTCTTTTTTGCCACATTCTCACTGAGGTGCTAATTCACTTCTGCCAAGTGTTTTTAGAGTTATAAAACTGGTTCTTCCAGCATTAGGCCATCATGTACTTTCAGGTTAGATAAGACTATAATTTATCATTAAATTTGGTAAGACTCTGATGAGGATTTTTTTAAAAGAGAGTAGTTGGCATATTAATATGAATTAGTAAGGGCCAGGCATGGTGGCTCATGCCTATAATCCCAGCTACTCGGAAGACTAAGGAAGGAGGATTGCTTGAGCCCACGAGTTCAAGACTATAGTGGAGCCGGGATTGCACCACTGTACTCCAGCCTGAGTGACAGAGTGAGAACCTGTCTCAAAAAACAAACAAACAAAAAACAAATCAATCAATGGAATAGTATAAAATGTTAAAGAGCAGCATAGAGAGAGTAGGGTGCCTTGTCTCATATTAATCCAAGCACAACATTTGAGGTCCTAGTAGGGAACACATAACACACTGAGTTTTCATTAAAAATTTTAATAGAGGAACTATTTATAAAGTTGTGGAGAAGCTGTGGGAAAACAAAAATGGAGCATCTGGTGTGAGCAGCAGAGCAACCATAACCATCCCTGAACCTAAAGAGGGAAACAGAAATGGGGGTTTCAGAACCCAGACCTGTGGCAACATAGCTGAGGACAGGCCTCCAGGAGGAGCTGGGTCTTTAAGACAGGAACAGTGCCACTGCCAACCCAAAGCTTGGCAGGGACAGGGTCAGAACAACCAATGCCTCAGCTCCTATTTCCTCCACACTTTCGTCTCCTGATGGTGCTAGACAGAACCAGAGCCAGAGAACTGGAAGCTGTGACAAACCATCCCAGGGGCAAACAGGAAGGGTTGGAGCCAGATAGAGAATGGACATGGAGGGGTAAAGAGAAGGTACTGGAAGCATCAGCTGAGGGGAGCTTTCAGGAAGATACACAGAGAGTGGTGTATGTTCTACTACTATTATTATTGTTGTTTTTGTTGGGTAATATATAGGGACTTGGACCTGAGTCATGCTTTAAAAGCTTAAAGGTCAGAGACTGGCTTGAGCTGGAGAGTGCAGACATATTTTATTTATTTATTTATTTAGAGACAGAGTCTTGCTCTGCCGCCCAGGCTGGAGTATAGTGGTATGATCTCAGCTCACTGCAACCTCAGCATCCTGGATTCAAGCAATTCCCGTACCTCAGCCCCCATGTAGCTGGGATTACAGGTGCCCGCCACCACACCCAGCTAATTTTGGAATTTTAGTAGAGACAGGGGTTCCATCATGTTGGCCAGGCTGGTCTTGAACTCCTAACCTCAGGTGATCCTCCAACCTTGGTCTCCCAAAGTGCTGGGATTACAGGTGTGAGCCACCGTGCCTGGCCAAGAAATATTTCCTTAGGAGAGAAATGCTTCAGTATCTCCAGAAGTCTGGGCAAAAGTTCAGTTATGTTTTCTTTGGGCTAGATGTTGGCCTTATGGAAGAAATATGGTTGAATTTATCTTTACTAAAAGGAATTTTACCCGAGGAGATGATTGGCGATAACGGTAACAGAGGGATGACCTCTGGCAGCTAAGACTTGAGGCCAGTTCATAAGCATCTTGCCAGATATGGGGGCTGAGGGTGGGAGTGGAGGCTGTGGTGGGTACCATCAGGGATGGGTTTCCCAGGAACCCATGTGGCCAATGGCAGAGTTGGTTTTGGACAGTTGCCTCAGCCAGAGGATAACATTGTCTGATGACAACTCTGCTTACATAAAATGTCATCTTTTCTCATTCTTACAACTTCACTCCCTGAGCCCAAGCAGTAGCCAGTGAGTGTGACGTAAGAAGAGGCAAGAGAAAGATGTTGACCTCACCCCAGCTTCCCACTATAGGTTTCCCAGACTCAATAAAAACAAAATGATGAAATGAGAATTTTACATTGACTGTGTTTTGATTTACGAGACTGGATTGGAATATTTAGTCTTTCAAAATGACACTATAAATTCATGCCTGAGCACAACAAAGACGGCTATACTATCCACCTGAGATTTCATCTAGAATTGGTATAGAATAAGTCCACAGACCTATTTTAAAGATAATGATATGGGAAGAGAAAGCCATCTTGTAACTTCCTCTATAAGAAGTCCCATTCCTTCAATAAAGTGTAACATTTACACCAATATATTGTAAATTTGTATTCTCCCTTCCCTGACTTCCCACTCTGCCTACAATCATGCTTAAGTTTCCCACATTCTAAAAATCTTCCTAACTATTGACACTGGTAATACATTTAGCCATCAGTTTCAGCTTCTTTTCTTTGTCAAATACTTGAAATAGTAGCTTTTGGTAGTATTCCTAGTTTTATCTTTTGAAACTATTTTGATTTAATTGTTTTAATATTTTAATCTTTAAGTCACTTTTAGAATTACTTCTATATGAGTATCACCAGTGACTTTATATTACAAAATGTAAAACAAGAAACAAAAAATCTGGTGGAGTTCCTGAAGATCTCCTTCCTGGAGAACCTTGATGTGTGTTAGTTACCTAAGATGGTTCTTTTTCGGCCAGCTGCATTACTTATTTGATAATCGTGGAATTCCCTTTATCAAATGATGAACAACCTGGATTGATCCTCTAAATATTTCGTTTTTTGCCTCTTTAATTTTCTTTATTCTTATCTTTGTATTAGATATTTTTCTGAAAGTTTTTTTTAAGTTTCTAGTTCTGTAATCCTTTTTTTCTTCCACTTATTTCTTCAATTATTCTCTTTGTTATGTAAAATTTTAATAAAATTATACATGCATTTTAAAAATAAAAAAATCAAGTGGTATGAAAGATTAATAATGAAAAGTGATAATTGTTCATCTTCTAAGCCATTATGCTCCCAGGGATAATAATATTAATTCTGATAGCTATTTTTCTGGTCTTTATTGCCATCTATCTAAATAAAAGCTTGTTGTGATATCTTGACTTATTTATTTTAGCATCATATACTGTCCTCTGATTGTGGATTAGTGATATGGTTAAACAATATTCAAGTGATTCAATAAATCAATTTTAGCATAATGTTGACTAGCAAATATTATTTGTTTCAGTTAGTATATTATTTCTTTTTCACTTTAGTACAACTTTTGCTTTTCCTAGAAATAAAAAACATTCTACTTTTTGTTTTTCTTTGTTTTAAACATACTTTTCTAATTACCAACTAACTCTTGTCATACTTCAAATGATTGATCAATCAGCTATTTGTCTAGGATCTCTCCTACATCTCATCTGGATGTCCCACAATCATTTTTATCATTAATAGCAATCATATTATCTTTCATTTTAGGATTTTGTATATATGGTTAATTTATACTATCAAACTGAAATTATGTAAGAGAAGAATCTTATCATCATCATCTTTGACCTCTTCAGTGTTTCGAAAATGCATGTTACTCGAGTTTAAATGAATTTGATTAAAATAGTTGATTTTAAGTAAGTATATGCTATATTTGCAAAGAATGTGTTAACCTAAAAATAATTGACGAATTATTTCATAAAATTGCTTATACAACAAATGTCATTTTAAAATTTGCTGCTCTATTTTAAATAATAAATGCATTTTAGTGTATGCAATATGAAGCCATTCATAATAAAAATGCAGTCATCATGAAGAAATAAAATATGACATAAAAAATATTCCACTTTAAAAATAAATAAAACACATTAGTAGTGATTATCAATTTGTTAGAAGTAATCTTGACTCCTGGTTCTCAGAAAATTATCTCTATGTATAAATAATAATGTGTTTATTGATATGCTAAAACATAATTGCTTGACAAGAAGCCCCTTAAGTATTTTATTATTTTAAATACAAAGTGAGTGATTTAGTTTTGAGAAAATTAATGATCATTATTCTGCAGTTACTTTTACATTTGTTATTATAAAGTAACAGTTGTGATTTAGCAAACTACTTTTTAATATTGATGTGACTAAATTTATTTTTGGTTGCTAAATATGTGAGTCAATATAGAAAGTTAAATTTAATAAAGTATTCATTTGTTTTTCTTCAATATCTTAATACCATTAATAGATAGTGAGACTTGTATTATTGTGATAAAAGATTGTTAATATTTTGCATGGACACACACATTGCCTAATATCACCCATCTTTATTTCACATGATCCTCTATGGGTATGTCGTGTTAGTGGTCAATTTAATCATTAAAGCCTGAATACTAAACTTCATTTAGTCACAGAGTTTTGTCTTTACACTTTTTAAACATTTTCTTACATCCTAATTTGGAGTTACTCAACTTGTCAGCGACATCTCTATTAATATGTAAGTTGAAATCAGCAAATATTTCTTATGAAAATCTTTAGAATAAAAGTGAGGAAAGAATTAAAATGCTCTGTTTGTAATTACTGGTATAGATCTGCATACCGATGTCATCCTAAGTGTATCTTAGAGTGTTTTTAATCACTAGTGTATCTACTTATCTTTTCCCCATCATTAGTATTAAGAGCAGTTAGCTATTTACTTTTTAATCTTCTATAGATTCTTAGATCATAAAGAGTGACTAAAGTTAAGCATTTGGGGGGCAGAAGTCAAATTAACCTAAATAATATTTTTTTTCTACTTTTCCTTGTAATAATATATCAGATTGTCAGTGACCAGATTATTTATGACAATCAATTGTAAGAGAATAATACCATGTTAGTTTGGCTTGAAAGATATATGTCAATAAAATCTTACAGAGTCATTTGTGCAAATAACTATGTAATTAAGATATCCAAGAAAAGTTGCCTTAATTTTTAGAGGTTACTTGGTTAAAATCAAGAGGGGAAAAAAAGGATGCAAAGTCTAGCTACTGTTCTTAATTTCACTGGTGCACCATTTGCGTGACAAGTTTTATTAATTTCACAATGGCAATTACCATGGGAAGAGTACTTAAGAGCTGCACATAACTGAAGCATTAGATGTTATTTCCTTTTAGCTATTGCCCAAAATGAGGGTGGTACCTTTGTCAGTTTAAATTCCTCTAAGTATGTAACTCCTATACTGAGTATACATTTTGTAAATCCTTGAAAAGTATAGTAATTATATTCATTGTTATGTTACTACCAGTCATTGCAATTTATAAAAGTTCCCTGAAATGATACATAGAATAAAATTTTTGCATTATCAATTTTAGTGCAATAGTGAATAACATATGTCTGATGCCTAGATAGAGAAAAAAATCATAAATACATATCAAGTTAAGTGAATCTTTTGTGAGAATTACACAAGGTGGGAAATAGAGTGGCAGTTAAGAGACTCGGGTAAGAAATTTAGTTACAAGTGGAACTAAGAGCTTCTCGGTGAAAAAAGAAGTAAACAAATGTAAGGAATACAAACCCTGGAAAATAGCAGAAGGGAGAAAGATTAAACTGGTATCTGTTAGAGCAGAAATCTGTAGTAAAATGTGGGTGTTCTGATGAATAAAAGTAGACTTAGAATGGAAAGAAGAGCTAAAGGAACTGAATGCTGGATTGTTGATTGCTGTTTATTATGATACCACTGACTTCTATGCGAAGCGTGATTTCTAGGTGGCAGGCAATACTTGATGTGAGGGGATCAGGTAGAAGTTACAGCAGATGATCTCTGATCATATCTTTGAGGAAGGAGTAACTTGGTTCTGAGACTGCTTCTGAGATGTTCCAAAGTCCTTCAGGGCAAAGTACTCGAGCAAAATCACCATGCACTGGGTATCATTTTCTAAGCCCAAGAGCATTACATGTGTTCTTTTTCTATTTTCAAATTTATTGTCTGACTTATTTAAATATCCCATACCATTTGAAATAAGGGTCTCTTTTTAATATAATGAAACATATCAGTATATATGTTTATGTGTATGTATTATATTTAATATTTTATTGATATTTTCCTTTTCTGTTTGAATATTTTGTGTATTTTATCTTTCATGACCTTAGAGAGGGAAGAAAGTCTTTAGCATCTTTTTGAGTCTATCTTTCCCGTTTGTTGTTTCTACAGTTAATGCAGTTCTTGCTTTATGCATTTTGAAGCTGTGTTATTTCATACATAAAGTTTCACAAGAGATAATCATATGTTATAGCATTTTCCTTTTACATTGTATGTTTCTCATAAAATACCCATCTTTAAAGTTGGACATCTGAGCAATAAAATATTGTAATCCTTTGTATAAACATGTCCAATATTATCAGCAATTGGATGTATCCAGATTGTGATAGTGTAAAAACATGGTTCCTAAAATACATTATAGTAAAATAGGAAGAACAATATTATATAATATTTCCTTGCTAATTTTATTTAATATTTGGATACCAGAAGTATTTTGTAGTGTTCATAAATCACTGCACAATCTGTTTCACATTTACCAGTTATGTCCCCCGTAACTTCTCTGCACATCCAGACTTTTCTACACATTATTGCATACTTCCAAGGTATGCTATAGTCTTATTAAATAAGCATATTTGATTTCAAGATGCCACTTCTGATCACTATACATTGGCAAAAGACTAAAATATTGAAAACTCTCTACGTATTTCTATAGTGGAAGCACAAACATAAATTTTTATATTAAAATGCCCTGTAGGTATCAACTTATTAAATCTTCTTTAGAAAACTTAAATTTTATCTCGCTATGCCTCTAGATTATTCTATTTTACTGGGGAAAAACATAAATCCTTATTTTTATCAGCCTTTTCATTTGTTTTACATGCTTTTGGGGTGTAGGTGTTGTTGGTAGGGGAAGTTTTATTGGTCAAAACAGTTTGGGAAATGTTTCATTGCTCATAGCCTTTATACCCCTTCTTGGAGACTTAACATAAACATTAATTAGCATATTTAAGACCATAAGAAGTCTATTTTACTGCCTTTGCAATATTTTTTAACATCTAAGGAACACAATTTGATAATTTTACTCTAGACACATTTATTTTAAAAGCAGGTTCAGGAAGGCTATATAACTTCTTAATGCCAATGAAAGATCAACTTTTGTTGTAAATTCAAATAAACAGGAATATTCCAAGGGCAAGCTCCTTCTGTGGTCGCTGTGTGTGTTCCCTCCCAGTGATCCTGCTAAACCACATGTTCTATAGAAATGGGGGCACATTGACAGGTTTGCATTTTCCACCTTACACTTCACACACTGCTGGAAATGCAAGCTTCTCTTTTTGTGGTTCAAATGATTAACACATTTGATTTTATGTCTATTGTCTTTCTAACTCTATTTGAAATAAAATATTCCTATTGCTTATGAAATTGTCTATAATGATAAGCCTTAATTGTCAATGTAACAACAACTGTTGTGGTAAAGTAAGCAGTGGACTTCGAATTGGACAACAGAGGTTTAGCGTCTGGCTCCACCACTGCTGAAATATGTGATGTTTGAAAAGTTATTTCAATTATGTGACTCTGCTTCCTTAAATGTAATCATGTGCATAAGACTATTCGTACAGATTTAATTATATGACCCTTTTAAGGGGAAAAGCATTACTGTTTTGTCATTTTGCTTTCTATATTTAACAAAAAATCTCCTGTTAAATGTTTGGAGGTTATACCAAAGTTTTAGCTTTTCACATCAATATGTTGCCCTTCTGGAGAGTTAACACTATTTTGTAAAAGATATTCCTAGAGAAATGTCACTCTGCAATTAGAACTTGCTTTTTGAATAGGTCAAGATTAGTGTCATAGAATGAAAATATAAGAATTTGAAAAGGTATTTGAAATAACCTTGCTTTTCAGTGTCTCTCTTCCTACCCATTTCATTGTTGAGAAAATGGATGACTAGAGAAGCTGAGAGAAGCTAAATTACTTGCAACAAGTGAGTGACAGACCTGGACATTGAATCCAGAGGCCTCTAATTTGCTACTCTCCCAACTTTCTTGTAACGAACCATTTGAATTATTCACAGGAGTAAGAAAATGGCTTCTCTGCCCAAAAGCAACTCACGATTCTGCCAAGTGACCTGAAATGTCAATACAGATGATATCCGACTTACCCTGGTTTGAATTAGGATTTCTTTACTTATATGATGGATTTATCAGGACATAATTCCATCCTCAGTGGAGGAGCATCTGGACTTAAAATGGTTCAACTTATAACTTTTCAGTTTTGCAATGGGTTTTTCAGGATATTAAATGCATTTTCAACTTAGGATATTTTTGATTTCCAGTGGATTTATTGGGACATAACCACATTGTAAGTCTAGAAACATCTGTCTTAGAAACTTAAAGGCTTTGTTATCTTCAAATATATCTTAATGAAATGTAAGTATCTTTGAAAAAATAATGCTTTAGTAGATATTCATCTACATCCAATTATTTTTATTTTTTTTTTTTTTTTGAGACGGAGTCTCGCTCTGTCACCCACTGGAGTGCAGTGTCACTGCTGGAGTGCAGTGGCCGGATCTCAGCTCACTGCAAGCTCCGCCTCCCAGGTTCACGCCATTCTCCTGCCTCAGCCTCCCGAGTAGCTGGGACTACAGGCGCCCGCCACCTCGCCCGGCTAGTTTTTTGTATTTTTTAGTAGAGACGGGGTTTCACCGTGTTAACCAGGATGGTCTCGATCTCCTGACCTCGTGATCCGCCCGTCTCGGCCTCCCAAAGTGCTGGGATTACAGGCTTGAGCCACCGCGCCCGGCCCAATTATTTTTAATGGTATTAGACAAGGAGAGCCATAGCAAAAAACAAAAAAGGGACAATAATAAATTATATTTGGTGAGTGACAGTTGATAGGGTGAAGATTCATTCTTTTGCTGAATATCTTAAAAATTCCTGCATAAAATCAAGCTTCTTAGCAGAGCACACAGAACCCTTCATAAGCTGATAATTCTCTGGCTTCATTCCTTTCATTCCCATTCAGTCTTAAATTCTAGGCAAACTGAATACTGACTTGGTACTTTCCATCTGGCATATATTCTCACATCTGTGTGACTTTTTCACCTTTTGTTCCTTTCTTTTTGTTTTGTTGGTTTTTTTTTTTTTATTCTAAAAGAACTTTTTTAGAGACAGGGTCTCACTCTTTTACCCAGGTGGGAGTGCAGTGGCACCATCCTAGCTCACTGCAGCCTTGACCTCCTGTGCTCAAGTGATCGTCCTGCCTCAGCCTTCTGAGTAGCTGGTTCTATAGGCATGCACCACCACACCCAGCTAATATATATATATATAAAAGATATATATATATTTAATGTGGAGATGATATCTTGCTATTTTTTCCATACTTCATATATTGTGAACACAGTTCCTGTCTCGTTATTTTTTCTTTATCATTGCAATCCTAATCATTTTGGAAGTTTAATTCAGGCTTTTTGCTTCTATAAAGCCTTTCTTAATCAATGTCTGAATCATTTAGGTCAAGTTAGATGTCCTCTTCCTTGGCAATAACCCATTTGCACTTAATTGCTTTGCATCGTAGTTTCTTCATTTATAAAATGGGGATATTGACATTGCCTACTAGGAGTGCTGTAAGGATTAATACATGTAAAAGTGTTTAAAATCGTTCCTGAAAAATAAACGTTCTTTTTAATGTTATTTTTATTGTAATATGCTTTAATTACATGTCCATCTTTTCCACTAGACTGTGAACTATTATAGGGCAAAGAATGTTACAAACATCTTATTTAAGTGATTATCATTTGTGTAATACACACCCTGTTCCTATCATACTGTCTGACACAGAACAGGCAATATTGTTTTTTCACTGATTAGAAAGGTGAATTCTGCTGGGAGAATGAATGCACCTTTTGTCTACCAGGGTCTCTATAGTGCATTGTGAGCACTATGAGAACAACATAAGAGTCCTGAAATTCCAAAGGAAGTTGTGTTTGTCTTTGATGCAAAAGTTGCCAAGAAACAACACTAACTGTGGAAATGTGTTGGTGTCAAAAACAAGTTTCGTGACTTTATAGTTTTTCTAAGAAATAGCCCTCTCCATAAAATATGTTTTACTGGCCTCATTGAATAGCTTATTCCTTTATTTGTATCATATGTATAAAGAATATAATAGAGACAAAAGAAAATAGTGTAAAATTTAATCATTTTCCATATAGATTCAAGTCTCCAAGAAGTTAATAATAATTTATACTAATAATAATGACTGAGACTCAATATTTATGGAAAACTTATCCAAATGTAGATAACAGCACAATTCGCG
Organism: Macaca mulatta; assembly: GCF_049350105.2. NCBI lineage: Eukaryota > Metazoa > Chordata > Mammalia > Primates > Cercopithecidae > Macaca > Macaca mulatta. Next base: position 90,271,864 of record NC_133412.1, read on the forward strand.
ATGTGCTTTGATTGCTCTGCAATGGCAGTTTTTAATAAATATTGAAATTAGGTGATAATCACTAGCATTATGTATTGTTTATTAGCATTCAGATTTCCATGAATAGGGATGCCCTTTTACACATTAACCTCCCTTCAAAGAACTTGGAGAAAAGACCTAATTCCAAATGCAGTAATATTTTTCATACTTTTTCATTCTTCATTATTTATTGTAGAAATGTATGCATACTCCTGGGGTAGTAAGAGAGTTCATTTTTACCCGGTCATGTCTAAAATAACTCTGAGCTAAAAATATTCTCCCTGGTACACAATGCAAATAAGCCTACCATGCAATTTTCGTGGTTGATTCTCAGCAACTTTTGTAAAACTTAAGCTCTAAAATATTTGGAATCTTATGGCAGTAAAAATAGTAGGAACATCCTGTTTTATATACTGCCATAAAATATTCACCAGAACGATGTCTTTCTGTACTAGAAATTCTTAGTTTGATTGCCTGAGAGAAAGAGAAATCTTTTTAAAAGAAAAGACAGATATTTTTAGTATTTTAATAACAATTAAATTTTTCGCTTCAAAATTCATTAAATGTTTGGAATAAATCCTATAACTAGAACATAGTCCTGAGCATTAAACAGTCATTTGCAAAGGGAAAGGCAAGTGGGCTGATAAATATGGGAAAAAAAATCTTGAGGACTACTAGCAGATTCTATTTTATAGACATTTGAGAACAAAACTATAGATTTTTGAAGGTGAATTTTCATCAAAGAAAATGCTTTGAATACATTATGTTACTGGAATTTAAACATGGATTATCTTTTAGTCTTGAAGATCCATTTTCTGAGATGGTGATGGGAAGGATGTTGGTTTTCAAGTGGAATCTCAGCAGTCATTTTCAGAGAAAGTTAGATTCTCAAAGAGTCATCTAGTTTTGGGATTACCGCCTACGTCCATGGAAGTAAAAGTCCTCTTTTTCTTTGTACCACTTACTGAGATAAGTGATAAGTCTGCTGCAATTAATTTTGTTAGTTACATTCTATTCATTGGTTATAACTATATATATACTCCGCCTCCCGGGTTCACGCCATTGTCCTGCCTCAGCCTCCTGAGTGGCTGGAACTGCAGGCGCCCGCCACCATGCCTGGCTAATTTTTTGTATTTTTAGTAGAGACAGGGTTTCACCATGTTAGCCAGGATGGTCTCGATCTCCTAACCTTGTGATCTGCCTGCCTCGGCCTCCCAAAGTGCTGAGATTACAGGCATGAGCCACCGCGCCCGGCCAGTTATAACTATGTTTTAAATATAGCTGGTTTATAAGAATTTAACCTATATGCCATACCATAGTTATTGCTTCAGAAGCCAAATGTGATTTTATTATGGTCATAAAATTATTTTAGATACCCTCATACCTCTTATGTATCTGAACTGCCCAGAAACTTTCATGATGATAATGTGCTACATAGATGATCACTCAGCAGAGGAGTCTACCTAGATTTAGCAAAAAATGTATTGAGATTGATATGATTAGTCTTTGTGTCCCCACTCAGGTCTCATCCTGAATTGTAATCGCCATAATCCCCATGTGTCAAGGGAGGGACCAGGTGGAGGTAATTGAATCACAGGGGTGATAGTGAGTGAGTTCTCATGAAATCTGATGGTTTTTATAAGGGTCTCTCTCCTTCACTTGGCACTTCTCATTCCTGCCACCCTGTGAAGAAGGTGCCTTGCTTCCCCTTCACCTTCTGTTATAATTGTAAGTTTCCTGAGGCTTCCCTAGTCATGCTGAACTGTGAGTTGGTTAAACCTCTTTCCTTTATAAATTACCCAGTCTCAGGCAGTTCTTTATAGCAGTATGAAAACAGACTAGTACAGAGATGAATCTTAATTTTTCCTTTCAGAAATGCTGAATGCTGTTTCTAGATTTGTAAAAGTGCAGTGTGCATAAGCTGCCTCAGTGTGACACTTTCCTTTTTTGAGACTAAAGAAATTCAGGTACTATTATATGGTACCTCGGAATTGTCATCAAGAAGTTTTAAAAGCTGACTTGAGTGCATTTCTTTGATGCTCCTCCTAGCTGAAATTAGAACATGTATAAACTATTATCGATATTTCATCAGGTAAATCTTGAAATATATGATAAATTAAATTTGTGAAATTGTTCTGAAGCAATGAATGAACTCTCTAGATTAACTAAATGAGGATAAAATAAAATATTCCTGTTTATTTTCACTCACAAAATAGTTGTTCTCTAGGTAATCAAATATCCATAATAATGAGGAACCCAAAAAGTTTTTATTTTACCTGATATGTATTATAGTTAGTTCAAATTTTTAAATTTTAAATTTTTGTACACAAAGTTCAACTTTACCTAAGGAAATGTTAAGGCTATTTTTACATTGAACTTCATTTTTTTTCTTTTTTTGAGATGGAGTCTTGCTCTGTTGCCCAGGCTGGAGTGCAGTGGTGCTATCTCAGCTCACTGCAAGCTTCACCTCCTGGGTTCAAGTGATTCTCTTGCCTCAGCCTCCTGAGTAGCTGGAACTACAGGTGTGCACCACCATGCCCGGATAATTTTTGTATTTTTAGTACAGATGGGGTTTCACTATGTTGGCCAGGCTGGTCTCGAACTCCTGACCTCATGATCTGCCTGCCTTGGCCTCCCAAAGTGCTGGGATTTCAGGCATAAGCCACTGCACCCAGACTGAACTTCAATTTTAATACCACTTGGGTCTTTATGTATTTTAACTAGTATGAATCGTATGTTTTTCTTACTTAAAAGCATCAGTAAAATGCATTTTAAGATTAGCTGCTTGTTCCTCATAAGGTTTTCATGCATGAAAGCTGCTCAACACAGAAGAAACATAAAACTCATTATTGGCACTAGTTCAGGTCTGTTACATTAACTGGCCTCATCACAAAGCACTCTATTGTTTGCTTACACATTGAAGAAAAGTAAATGAAGGTTAGATAAAGTTTTATCTAGTAAAGCAAAATATCTGGCCATTTCTAGTGTTTTCCTTTTACCTTTCTTTTGAATCTTAGAACAAACCTGCCAGATAGGTATTACTTTTCCTCCAAAAAACTGAAAAGAAGGGAGGTAATAACTTATCTAAGGTAATAAGTCAGCACGTATGTATTCCCCAACCAACCCCCTTTCACTCACTCTCTCTTCCTTTTTTCCTTTATTCCCTCTTCCTGATTCACTTGTTAAATACCTACTATATGCTAAGCATTTTTATTGTTCCTAGGGTTTCAAAGATTTGGCATGTTCCTTCGTGCCCAAGTTGCTGGAAGGTACCAATATTCAAATAGAAACCATAAGCTAGAATGTAGTATGATAACACAGATTCATGCACTGAATCCCTGCAAAGAGGAGCAAATAGGTAACATTTTGAGGGTTGGGGTGGAAGAATTGGGGAAAACTGCATATAGGAGACTTTGCCATATAAGTAAAATAATAACAGTTTTTCAAGACAGGAAAAAAAGGCAAGGCAAGAAAGGATATTCATGACAAAGAGAATTCAGAAGCAAATTCACAGAGGCATAAATTAGGTTATATATTTAGAATAGCACAATTGCCCCCTATACGTTATGGTTGGAGCACAGAAAAGAATGGAAAAAAATAGTCTAGGCAGAGTGCACAGAGGTAAGTCAAGAAGATCATGACGATTGTGTATAACAAACAAATGAGTGATTTGTTTGTTTCTATACAACATCCTCACAAATGGAGTCATGCGGAGTAACTAAGCTCAAATTCAGCACATGCAAACATGTACACGCACAGGGATAGGTGAGTGCTTTTCTACTTTAATATGAATTTGAATATTAATTGGATCATTCTTTCTTTATATTGGACCGTTCTTCCACTCCCTATTATATCTGGTCCAAAATAATCCATTTATATTACAAGTTTTCCCCTTGTATGCATTTAAATTTAAAAATTGTCTCTAGACAAAGGGAGACAATTTAAGATTTTAAACCAATATGGCTAGAACTATGTCTGAGAATTGCCTACCATTATAGGATACTCTTTTATAGACTACAAAGTATTCCTAGATAAGAGCAATGGGTAGGGGTAGAAGTAGCATATTCTAAGCTCAGTTGGTCAAATACATGGCTAAGTGTTTTTAGATAAGTAAAGTTTCACAGCTCTTGGAAAGGACTGTGCACAATTACTGTACAGTTGACGTTCAAACAATGTAAGAGTTGGAGGTGCTAGCCATCCACGCAGCTGAAAATCCAAATATAATTTTTGACTCTCTCCAAACTTAACTACTAATTGCCTACTGTTGACGAGAAGCCTTTCCAATACCATAAGTGGTCAATGAACACATATTTTGAATGTTGTATGTATTATATACAGTATATACAGTATTCTTACAGTAAAGTAAGCTAGAGAAAAAGAAAATATTAAGAAAATCATAAGGAAAATAAAATATATTTACTATTTAGTAAGTGGAAGTAGATCATCATAAAGGTCTTCATCCTCATTATCTTCATGTTGATTAGGCTGAAGAGAAGAGGAAGAAGAGGTGTTGGTCTTGATGTCTCAGGGCAGGCAGAGGTGGAAGACAATCTGTGTGTAAATCACCTGCACAATTCAAACCCATGTTGTTCAAGGGTCAACTGCATTCTTGAAAATTGCTTAAAAAGTACATTGTAAGTGTTACCACAAAAAATAGTGAGTATGTGATGTCATGCATATGTTAAATCAGCTCAATTTAGCCATTCCACAATGTATACATTTTTGAAAACATAATGTACACAATATATATAATTTTGTCAATTAAAATGAATAACTACTTTAAATAACTGTACACAATCTCATAGACAATTTGAGGCTCTACCATGGTGGACTGAAATTGAAAATCCCCTGCCTTATTATCAATCTCTTCTATTAGAAAGAGAAGGAGAAAAAATGTCTGTTCTTATTTTCATGTCTGATATTTTACTTTTTTTTCTGTCCTTTTCCATTCTCTTAGGGAGACAAGAATATCGGCAATATGTTAAACAAAAGTCTTTTCCTAAATAAAAATTATTATTTCTCTAATGCAAGCCATTGTAATCAGAATTGTAGGTGCCACTAATGAGCCTGAATATGTTGCTCTTCTCCAGAGCACAATCATTAAAAGTAATTAAGTTGGTCTTGGGGAAGAGTAGGGTAAAATGGGAAAGAGAGCTTTACATTTCTTCTCATATTACTTTATTTTCAAATAAATAAAGTCGCCTGGGCGACAAGAGCGAAATTCTGTCTCAAATAATAAATAAGTAAATAAGTAAATAAACAAAAAAACTGAAAAAAAAAAAACCCCACATATGGGAATACTTTCTTTACTGGCAGAATCTTGCTAGATATATGCTAAATAATATTCTCTTTAAAAAGCTCCAGAAATGACATAAAATGGGAGAAATAACCTCCAATAAATTGCTGTGCCAGTAAGAAAGTTAAAAAAAACCTACAAAATATCCAGAAACCAAAAATAAGATCAAAGCACATACAAGATGATGAAATATATTCAAATATACCCATACTTCCCTAAATATGAATGGACTACACTCTACAGTTGTATTATTGGAGAAAAAAAGCAAATCCATCTACAGGAGATTTACAAAGACACTTGAAAAACGCATGAATTTGAAATGTTGACAGTGACAGCACAGAAGGTTCAAGAAAATATTAAATAAAAGAATTGAAAGCTATGATAGCAACAGTTATAACAAGTAGCCTTCAATATCACTTTTTACTGCTTCTGCCACTCTATCTCCTGTAAGTCACCAAGTCCTATGTTAAATGTCTCTTAAATGTTTCTTGTTTGGGATGATTAAAACCTTTTGGAAATAGTGGCGATTATTGTGCATTATAAATGTAATCAATGACACTGAATTGTACCCTTAATAAGGCAAGTTTTCTGTTGTATATATTTTACCAGAATAAATTTTTTTACAAAAAAAAAAGTCTTAATTTAACCCTCTCTCTTAATCCAGGAAAATTCTCCGTTAGTGAAGGCTCCTTCCATGGACAACTTATTACTTCCTAACTGGTCTTCTTGCTCTCCCTGTTTTGTCCTTCAACCCCTTATCAGCAAGGAAGCCAGAGTCATCTTTATGCCATTATCCTGCCTAGTAAAGGTCCCCGACCACCATCAGTAGTTTTACTCTGTCAATAGGTTAAACTCCAAACTCATTAATACGGCTTCATTATCAGCCCCTTCATTTTCCACACCCTACAAATCTCTGCACACTCATCCTCTAGTGTATCCTGCTTGACATCTTGCCTTGAACTGTGTTCAACTCCTCAAACACATGCTTTCTTTAAAATCAAGGTCTTTGTCAGGCTCTTCCTTCTGTTTAGAAAACCCTTTCCCTTTCCCATCTTCCATCTTCAAGCCAACCTTTCCCATTTCTCTAGCTAATCCTTGCCAAGTCTTCAAATTTTAGCATAGGCATCTCTTCCTGCAGAAGCCTTTTCTGGTTCCCTAAATATAGTTCAGGTGCATATTTACCTAATAATTGCACTCACTGCACATTATTAAAATCACCTGCCTGTAAGTCTGTATATGTCATTATATTATAAGCAGTAAGGTCAAGAAATATGTCTGTTGTATCAAACATTTAACATCTGTGTCTACAACTATGTTAAATAATTGTCAACTTACAATGAAAATGTTATTTATTGTTTTGTAAACACCAATACAAGAAAATCTCCTGGATGATAATAATAATTGTGTCTATTACTAGATAGTACTAAATAGATACAGTGTCACAACTCTGGAATAGTCTACATTTGAGGTTAAAGGTTTTTGTTGTTGTTTGTTTGTTTGAGACAGAGTCTCGCTCTGTTGCCCGGGCTGGAGTGCAATGTCACAGTCCCGGTTCACTGCAACCTCCGCCTCCCAGGTTCAAGCGATTCTCATGCCTCAACCTTCTGAGTAGCTGGGATTACAGGTGCCTGCAACCACACCCAGCTAATTTTTGTATTTTTAGTAGGGACAGGGTTTCACCATGTTAGTCAGGCTGGTCTCAAACTCCTGAACTCAGGTGATCCACTGGCCTCAGCCTCCCAAAGTGCTGGGATTACAGGCATTTAAAGTCTTTCCTGGTATTGATCAATAGGTAGAAAGAGGATAAATTCTGAATCGTTTCCCCTTAACATGACAATTTGTTTGGTGTACATTTATTTTGAAATGCTACCAAAAATTTTCTTTAAACTCATTCTACATGAGATGTTAGTTAAAAACAAACACTAAATTCATGTTAAACTTGCCTTTATTTTTTATTATTTCATAGTTATCTAACATAGAATAAAAAGGGTTAAATAAGAGGGGATCAGGGTGACAGAAATCCTCATAATCTGGAAGCTAAATTTCCCATGAGAAGTTGAAAAGCTTTTAAGGAGAGAAGAACAACACATAAGGATATCAGAGTCAGAGACAACATTAAAAAAAAAAAAATCAGAGGCAGAGACAACGTTAAAAAAATTGGGGCCAGGTGCTGTGGCTCATGCCTGTAATCCTGGCAAGGCGGGTGGATCACGAGGTCAGGAGATTGAGCCCATCCTGGCTAACACGGTGAAATCCTGTCTCTACTAAAAATACAAAAAAATTAGCCGGGTGTGGTGGCAGGCGCCTGTAGGCCCAGCTTCAGGAGGCTGAGGCAGGAGAATGGCATGAACCCGGGAGGCGGAGCTTGTAGTGAGCTGAGATCGTGCCACTGCACTCCAGCCTGGGTGAGAGAGCGAGACTCTATCTCAAAAAAAAAAAAAAAAAAAAAAAAAAAAATTGGTCTGACATTCCAAACACACGAGAAATTAGAGAAAATTAAAAATTAATGCAACAAAACACATTCTGCTACAGTCCAACCTCCCTAGCAACAATTTGCATCCATATGAATTTTATATTGCATACTTTGACTGTGAAATTTAATTAAAAATAATTATAAACGCAGCTCCTTGACGCTACTGAGGATTTCACAGTTTGAATCTTTACTTTTGAAACATTTTATTTTCATAAAATATCATGCATCACTAATGGTCTTGTCAGAATTTGCCTTCAGAAGAAATGACAACTCATCGAGTTCAAATATATCCAAGTAAATTTAGATGGAATGACCTAGGAACCTTGACTCAGGGTTCAGTGAATATATATAAAGTGAATAAACTGAAAACTGTCCCTGTAGTTCCAAATTTGGCCTTGATGTTCATTCATTTCAGATGGAAGCTCTCAAGGGAACACAGCAAGAGAGCTGTCTTCAGCGCTACTGAAATGTTAATTCTGCAAGAAAATAACTGGATAAATAACAACAACAAAATGAATGAATGAATGAATGAATGAATGCCAGATACTACAGTAAAAAGTATTTTAGGGATAGAGAAGGACTAACATAAAGAGTCATTTATCCTATTAAGTTTTGGTTCCTATTTTTTCTCTTTTCTCTGTCTTCTTTTGACCCCAAAGTAAGCTTGCATGCAAAAATGTCAATGAATAAAATGGATGCCTACACTAAAAATGCGATCTAGTTTGTTTCCTAGGCATTATTTCGAAAAAATTGCAGTCCATAGTTTTTATTTGACATTATCTTAGATTTTCTATGAAAAGGGGGAAAAGCCTGATTCTGATTCCTCCACTTGCCACCCAGAAGCACTCAGTAATTTTGTGGAAATGTAATTGATTTATTTTTGTTTACTTGATAAACTCAACACTTTAGCTGGCAGGATGTCAGACTGAAATGCAATTTTACAGTCTCTTCGAAGGATGCAGTTAGTCAAACATCATGTAGCTAAAGTATCCATCTGGCTCCTGAATGTCTTCAGGACATGGAAGTAAGTGCCCTGGTTACAGGTTTCTCCAAATGAGCATTAGGAATATTTCCTTTTCTCTTCATCCATGTTGAAAGTTTTTTTTGCATTGTTTTATTTTTGTTTGTTTTTAATTTTTCCTAGCATTATATACTGAACTCCAGAAGATGAGGATGCGGATGGTTGAGATATGCTTTTGGAACTTGGGATTAATAAAGACAGATGCTAAATTCCTGAAAGCATTAAAACAGTAAGACCTGACACTGCATGTTAAATCATTGTAAGCAAGATCCTAACAGAGCGTTTGTGATTCGTAAAATAAAAATTAAAAAATAATAGTGTTCTGGGTTCCCTGGATATTTTACATCACAGAGGAGGAAATTAACAACAAACAACTGAAGCATTTGTCTCTCCATATTGTAGCTGCTGGTAATCTTCAGCGCTGCAGATCATGCCAAATAAGGTGGAAAATCTGTGTGCTGAGTACTCTTTAAATTATAAAATATTATTTTAATATTGTCACTAAACATGTATACAAATAATTCATAAGGTGGCTGTTTTATGATTAAATTGTTTTATCAGTATTATGACTTTAGAATTATACTGAATATATATATGTTTATATATATATATACATATATGGATAAAAGTATATTTAGTAGAAAATCTTCACTTTAGATTTTTCTAATCTCTTAGTTTGGGCATATTATATGCCATCTGAATATTTAAACATAATGTTTATTTTTTGTTTATGTGTCACTTTATTTTGTATTTACATCTTAGCAACATTTCTTTCAATACTTCCCAAAGTAAGTGATATTTTCTGAATATCAGTGAACATGGATGTCAGTGAAAAGACTAGAGGCCTGGAGTTTTAGTTTGGGGACTGCCACCAGTTATAGGTGTGGCCTTGGTTTGTCACTTAAATTTTCTGGGTGAACAACATTTCTTCATCTGAAAAATTAAGAGTGTTAATTAAATTAAGTGATTCAAGGTCTTCAAAACATCTCTGTCTGAATGAGAATGCATGTGTACACTTAGAAACAAGTGTGAAACTTTTGTGTAAGAATAGCAAATAAGAGCAGTGACAAATAAGTGAACTAGATGAAATAAACTGACAAAAGTAACAATATAAGTATATTTTCACATTGTCACCTTTGATTTTATGATGACTTTGAGAGAGCTCAGAGTGGGATTCTATTTTCCAGTAAGCAAGAATGAGGTTCACTAAAAATATATGACTTTCTCAAAATTACTGAAAAGATTACTCCATAAAACAAAGTGAATACTATCTTTTGACTTCCAGACAAGGTCTATGCACAACTCCTAATTGTAGGTCTACATATGGTAGGCGACTCTTACTACAACCATTGTTTATGACAATATAATAATAAGCTAATATAATTGTGCATAATTTGTGCATAAATTCATGAGAGAATGAATTAGATTATCATTGACAGAACACTGGCTGATTTTATTGATGTCTGCATTGACCTGGAGCGAAGAGGTATTTGGTCTGCTTTGGTTTTAGATCCCCATTTAAACTTTGAAAAGGGGGGCATAAAGCTTTCTCTGGTTAATTCTGAAAGTCTTCTATGACAGTTTACTTACAAAGAACAGTTAAGAAGTGAATTTAATAATGAGGTGCAGAAAATATGGTAAAGCATCTGGATCTCTGCCTCCTTGAATCTAGGTAATGATTTGGAAAACTGAGATTTTAAAAAAAAATTATGCCATCAAATATCGTTAAACACCAGAGGCATGTGTTGTTGAACTAGGTCTTATACCCACCACACTGGACCATATGTTTTCACATAAATACCTGCTTAACGACATTACGATAATATTTGTACACATTTTAATCACATTCAAATTACATAAAAACACAAATAATAAGATGCGCTGGGTGAAGTAAAGCAGCAATGATTACAAGTGTTTGCATGTTAATGTCCTCTTGTGTTTGACATAATATTCAATTTAAGGTTGGAAGTAGATGGGAATGGGAACATTTCAAGTGATATTTTTTCTCCTTTTTCTGTAAACATGACAGAGTACTTTAGCTAAATTTGAAGGAGGGCTTTTCCAAATACAGGAAGCAGCCTGAGACATGTTTCACCATTGGTTGCAGAAAAAATTGGATACTGTCAACGATGAGAGGGTTATCAAAGATGCAGAAGAGGAAATGGGTTAATTGCTATAGGATCACAACCCTCAAAACTGAAGTTGAACTTTTTAGAATGCTTTACAGTGGGAGGGCACTGGTGTAGGCCTGGCAGCCATCTTTGTGAAGGTAAAGCAGAGAAATAGACAAGGAAGCAGGGTAAGGAGTGTCTTACCATTCATTCAATAATTTTACTTAAAATCTCTCCATGTCAGTCAGGCACTGTACATTTGCTCTCACCTATGTCTGCCATCCCCATGTTCAGAGCCTTTTAACCCCTTGTCATACCTTTCCAGAAAGTGACACTCCCGTGCTTGCTTGCACTGAGCTGGGAAGTAAAGTGTAGTATCTGGTAGCTACTTAAAAAGATCTTCAGTCAACCCTGTTTTTAGCTCCATTTCACACTCCTCCCATCTAAGGAAGCTGATTCTCCACTTTCTGAGCCACCTTGGGGTTTATCAGTAAATAGAACTATATCTTTCTGGCAACCTGAATATAGGGTTATGTTTCACCTTCTCTGGCCTACTGAGTCAGTTACCACCACACCAGATTATACAATTTTGTCAATGTGGGTTTTCTGCCTGTTGTTTCCTTTTCTATACTCTTTGTGCTTATAGTTTATGCCTTTAAAAAAATTCCATTACATACATTTTAGTGGTGTTTTGGGAAGATGGGGAGCTAAATGTATTTAAGTGGAACTTCTCCCCACTCTCTCTTTAATCCTCTCCAATCAGACCTTCATCCCCACAAATCCACTGAAATACCTTTGTCGAGGTTATATACGTCTTACTTGCCATTTCAGGGCATTTGATGCTGTTGGTTAACTCCTTCTTAAAATCCTTTCTTTCTTTGACCCCTTAGACACACACACTGTACAGGTGTTCATCTGATTAGTTGTGTCTTCTTGGTCTCCTTCACCGTGTCCTTCCTCTCAAGAAAGTCAGGGTACTTATGGGCTCAATTCTAGAACATCTCTTCCAATTCTAAACGTATTTCCTGGTTGAAAAAATCCGGTCCTCTAATGCCGAATGCCACCTCTGTTGATGATTCCCGTATTTATTCGTCTAGCTCTGACATCTGTCCTGGGCTCCTGATTGTTTTATCTAACTGCCTACTTAACATGATTCTCCAGATGTCTAATAAACATTCAAATTGTATGTTTCCAAAAAAGAACTCTTCATCCCCCATACTTCAACCTCCAATCTTCCTTATCTCAGTACATAGCATCGACACTCACTCAACATTTACACATCCATGTCATCAGCAGTCTCCTTCCTCCCTACCTTCAATATATAATTCAGATGGAATCACGTTTCCACCATGGAACCAGCCACTGTCATGCACTCCTGCAAATATTGTCATCTTTTCTTCTTAGTTCTCCCTTTTTTTCTCTACAGTTAGTTCTCAACGGACAGAGATGTTTTAAAAACTTAAATTAGTCACTTTATCCATTCATGCTCAGATTACCCCAGTAGTGCTGAATCTCTCTGATCTGCTCTCTCTTGGCTTCTCAGTTCATCCCCATCCTCAACCTCACTCACTCCAGTCTGGCCACACAGGCCATCTTGCTTTCCCTCCATTGAGCCACGCTTGTTCCAAAATTGGGACTTTTTGTAATCACTGTTTATCTCTGACCAGAAGGTACTCTCTGCTGCTTATGAACTACTCACTCCCTCATAACATGTAGACATTTTCTCTCAATTGGTACTTCAAGGAGCTTCCCTATGATCAAATCTACCTCGTTTACAGTCCCTTCATTTTTCTCCCTGCCACTTATCTCCTGATATTCAACATATTTACTTGTTTATTTTCTATTTCTATTTCTATTTCTTGAATGTAAGCTCCATGAAGGGTGAAGAATTTTTCTGTGGTCCTTACCTCTCCATCCCCAGTACTTAGAACACATGCCTGGCAGGGAGTAGACATTTGTGGAATATAAGGGTGAGAGAAGAAAAAATGGAAGAGAGGAAAGCATGAGGAAGACCTGTATGCTCCAATCCACTCTCTCTAACCTTCAGTTAGGAGGGTATGTGGATGGCTGAAATATAAGCGAAGGTTACATGGGTTGACAGGAGCAATGGTGGGATATGGTCTTTATAAACTCGGTGTATTCTTTCATAAAATGATACAGAAGAGAACTCCATTGATGTGTGGCTTTCATAGCCTGTCTTCAGTTCTTGCTTGACATAGATGTATCAGCAGGCCTAGCACAGTGCCAGCCACTTCAGGGAAAAGTGGCCCTCAGCTGGAGTTAAGGGTGGACTCCCAGATCAATGGCTTGGGCGAAGGACTTAGCAGGTGCTCACATTTATTAACGAAGAAAGCTTCTTGGAGCTTGAGCCAGTTCTCTGCACCATCACTGACTAAGACAAAGATCTCACTCATAAGTAGAATCTGAAAAAGTTGATCTCATAGAAGTAGAGAGTAGGGTGGTGGTTACCAATGGCTAGGGTGCTTGGGGGGCGGAGGAGTTGAGGAAATGTTGGTAAAAGGATGTATAATTACAGTTAGGAGAAATGAATTCAAGAGCTCTATTCTACATCATGGTAACTATAACAAATGATGATATGTAGAATTCTTGAAAAATGCTAAGAGAGTGGATATTAAGTGTTCTCATCACAAAAATGACAACTATGTGTGGTAATCAATGTGTTATTTAGCTAGATTTTACCATTTCACAATGAACATACACTTCAAATATGTTGTACATGATAAATATGTATAATTTTATATGTTAATTTAAATATACATTAAAAGTAAAACTTCACCAGGCAGAGACTGCAAACACAAACCAGAAGTGACAAAACACCCAGGGTGGAAAAGGGCATTGCCGGCCGGGCGCTGTGGCTCAAGCCTGTAATCCCAGCACTTTGGGAGGCCGAGACGGGCGGATCAAGAGGTCAGGAAATCGAGACCATCCTGGCTAACCCGGTGAAACCCCGTCTCTACTAAAAAATACAAAAAACTAGCTGGCCGAGGTGGCGGGCGCCTGTACTCCCAGCTACTTGGGAGGCTGAGGCAGGAGAATGGCGGGAACCCGGGAGGCGGAGCTTGCAGTGAGCCGAGATCGCGTCACCGCACTCCAGCCTGGGCGACAGAGTGAGACTCCCTCTCCGAATAAAAAAAAAAGAAAAGAAAAGGGCATTGCCCTAGAGTTGATCAGATACAGCCATAACTCACACTGGGGGCAACTGAAGCCCGATGTCCAAGTTCCCCGACAGGGACACACATCAGTCTCCCCAGTCAATGTACCCAGTCATCTTAGGAAGAAAGGCTTCTGGAGGGGAATCGAATCTTTGAGACAAGACATTTTTCTGACTCAGAGACTGAGGCTTTCCTAAAAGCGTGGTTTTAAATATTTGATTGAACTGAGATGAACTGATTTAAACATTATTTTTTTCCCAATCAGCATATAAAGGTTGATGAAGGGGATGTGAAAAGTTATTTTAATAATCTTACATCGTTTTTCATCCTTTTAAATGTTAGCATTAGTTGTCTTATGGAATCCTGCTACATAGTTCTATATTTCATGTGACTTGTACTGCTGAATCAGATCAGACACATAGAAAGGACAGGGCCAGGCCACATGCCTAGAAAGAGGCTAACAGTGTTATTATACAATGAGAAAACCTACTAAGCAACAAGCTCATAGCTATCTGGACAGGGAGAACTATTCAAAAGGGCTTATCTAAAGCAGGTCTTGACAAACAGAAAGTGCTAAATAAATAAACTCAACAAGGAAACAAAACAGTGGGTAGCAGTATAAACAACTCAAGTGTCTGCTTCAGAGAGCAACACATACGATGTTGAACCTGCAATAGCAATGTGGGCTGAAATCTTTATCATAACACTTGAATTGATGGAGGAGTCCTCCATTGCAGATATTTTGTGATCCAAAAGAGAATAGGAAGTGAATTCAGAAGGAATGTTTGAGTGAAGTGTCACTTGTCATGATTCAGCTCTGATAGCAGATTAAACAACCATGAGAAAAGCAGTGGGAAGAAACAAAGGGAGAGAGTAACAACATCCCCTTGAAGGTTTTGTTCAGAAAAGTTAATGTTTGGAAATGTCCCATGTGTGCAGTCTGTCGACCCTGGCTTAGCTGCATAGGAACAGGTTTTGGGCTGGCACATTCCCTTTTCAATAGATAAACAGTCCTCACAGCCTGTTCTGGGCTTGTCACCTTGAATAGGAACAGCCTTCCACGTTTCAGACTCAGTGTGCTCTCCTTTGTTCTGCTTAAGTGCATGCTTCAGTGGCCCTCATGCATGCCCCTAGCTTTCTGTATTTCAGCCTCACACCCCGCCCCCGCTAGGGTAAGGCTTCAAGGTCCTTTCACTACAGCAGGAGGTGGGCTATGTGCAATTACATCATCCCCTCATGTTGGCTGGGGAATAGATCCCTGGCTGTGGTGACCTGAAGTATATTGCAAGGAGCTGGATCATGTGCACTCTCTCTCTTACTATAAACGCTGCATCACTATCGCCTAGTGTGCACATTGTCTGTTCCCAACAACTTCTAATTATGCACTCATCTCTCCTCTGGATGGCACTCATCAACCTTTTAACACTGGCCCCACAGCCAGAGCAACAAGCAGTGAACTAGTTAATTTTGTTCTTAGCACATGTACATTTTGTAATACCAGTGATCATTTTGATTGACTTAAGAAAGTAGGATCATACTTTACACACATGTGAAACGATGAATGTCGTATTTCTCTGGCATACAAAATACTAATTCTGAATCCTATGCGGACTTCTCTCTAGTTGAACTCATTTTATACAAGTAAAAGAACTTGATTGGGTCACCACAGACCTGATTACCTTATTTGTTGTAAGAATGAAACTGTTTATGGAATTTGGCAAAGCAATATTTAGAAAAGTAACGATTTATTTGGGTTTGAGAATAACACAGTAGCATGATCGTAAAATCTCATGAATTATTCTTCTAGTCACTAACAATTTTATGATGTTTAGGAAGAAAAAAAGTTTCTTATGATTTTAAAATAAAAGAAATCAAGATCTCATCAGAAATGTTGGGCAGGATCCAATTTTGTGGAATAAAGCTGGGGAACAAAATGGACCTCTGTGAATTAGAGAATATTGTCTCTAGCCTCAGGGATGAAAAACAACAGTAGAAAATTGCACCGCTATGTGTAAATGCGTGATGATTCCTTGCTGCACTGAACTCATGATTCTCAAGATTTCAACTAAGTCTTCTCATTTGAAAGGACAGGAGAAAAGGAATATTTTCTAGGCCTCTTCCAGGTTTTGGTACAGCTAGTAGATGGAAATCTTTCTAGTGTTCCTCAAGGCTGCAAACAGCTTCATAGAAAGAGAACATCGTTAGTGCTAACTAATCAGGACCTACAATGAATGCATTTGGTAACCAAAGTCAAGAAAGGTTTACTCAACCGACTTGAAGAATGGGTCCTCTAGTAGAGATACAGAGAAACTGCCACATCTTTGTCTTCCCTTGAGATATAACTCTGGAAAGCACCCCCCTCACCTTTACTTGAAGTGTCTCATTACTTGCACAATTTCTGCCAATGTTAGTGAGAGAGATTTCCATGCATCTTGGTTAGGATGAGACTTCTACATAGAAAGACAATAATTAGAAATCTGAGCAACAATTACTTTAGAGATCAAAGCAATTTATTTAATTGCTTTATGACACAGGATGCCAACTTAATGGAACTAATACCTCCTCTATCAGGGAACAGGACAATTTCCAGATAATTATATAAAACATGCTGTTGTAAATAGTGCTGCAATAAACATACGTGTGCATGTGTCTTTATAGTAGAATGATTTATAATCCTTTGGGTATCCCATCAATGATAGACTGGATAAAGAAAATGTGGTACATTTATACCATGGAATACTCTGCAGTCATAAGAAAGAAAGAGTTCATGTCCTTTGCAGTGACATGAATGAAGCTGGAAACCATCATCCTCAGCAAACACAGGAACAGAAAACCAAACACCACGTGTTCTCACTCATAAGTGGGAGTTGAACAATGAGAACACATGGACACTGGGAGGGAACACCACACACCAGGGCCTGTCAGGCTAGGCTTCTAGATTTTTCATTATCTAAGTGCAACCTGCTTTACTGGACCTATTTCTCACACTGTTGTTCTTACCCGTTATGCTTTCTGTTCATATTGTGGATACCTGCAATTCTAAGAATAGTGCATGGTCTTTTATTTCTCTGGATATTTGCACATGCTATGCCTTATACATGAATATCTTTCAGCCTCGCCTATGAGAATTCAGTCTTCACTTCAGAATTTCTTCAGAAATTTCCTTGCAGTTTCTCTAACCATGATGTTTTCAGGAAACACACTGGAAAATATTTGGCAAGCTTGACGCCATTCTGTCTTCTCATATTGAAAGCAGACATGACTAATCAATCACTACAGTCTTCACAAGTTGCATGTTCACAACACATTTAAGCACCCATTACCAAATATTAGCATCAGCATATAAACTAAGCTCTGTAAAGCTAGCTGGGCATATTAGTCAGTTTTCACACTGCTGATAAAGAGATACGCAAGACTGGGCAATTTACAAAAGAAGGAGGTGTAATTGGACTTACAGTTGACACTTGGCTGGGGAAGCCTCACAACCATGGCAGAAGGCAAGGACAAGCAAGTCAGGTCTTATGTGGATAGCAGCAGGTAAACAGAGAGCTGGTGCAGGAAAACTCCCCCTTACCATCAGATCTCATGAGACTTACTCACTATCATGAGAACAGCACAGGAAAGACCTACCCCTGTGATTCAATTACATGCCACCAGGTCCCTCCCACAACACATGGGAATTCAAGATAAGATTTGGGTGGGGACAGAGCCAAACCGTATAATTCCAACCCTGGCCCCTCGCAAATCTCATGTCCTCACATTTCAAAGCCACTCATGCCTTCCCAACAGTCCTGCAAAGTCTTAACTCATTTCAGCATTACTCAAAAGCCCATAGTCCAAAGTCTCATCTGATATAAGGGAATTCCCTTCTGCCTATGAGCCTGTAAAATCAAAAGCAAGTTAGTTAATTCCTAGATACAATGCGGGTATAAGCATTGGATAAATACAGCCATTCCAAATGGGAGACATTGGCCAAAACAAAGGGGCTACAGGCCCCATGCAAATCTGAAATCCAGCAAGGCAGTCAAATCTTCAAGCTCTGAAATGATTTCCTTTGACTCCATGTCTCACATCCAGGTCACACTGATGCAAGATGTGGGTTCCCATGGTCTTGGGCAGCTCCACACCTGAGGCTTTGGTGGGTACAACCTCCCTCTTGGCTGTTTTCATGGGCTGGCATTGAGTATCTGTGACTTTTCCAGGTGGACGGTAAAAGCTGTCAGTGGATCTACCATTCCGGGGTCTGGAGGATGGTGGCCCTCTTCTCACAGCATCACTAGATGTGCCCCAGTAGGGACTCAGTGTGAGGGCTCTGACCCCATATTTCCCTTTCACACTGCCCTAGCAGAGGTTCTCCATGAGCCCCCCACCCCCACCCTGGTTGCAGCAAACTTTGCCTGGCCATCTAGGCATCTTCATACATTTTCTGAAATCTAGGCCGAGGTTCCCAAACCTCAATTCTTGACTTCTGTGCACCTGCAGACTCAACACCATGTGGAAGCTGCCAAGGCTTGGGGCTTCCACCTTCTGAAGCAACAACCCGAGCTGTACTTTGGTCCCTTTTAGTCATGGCTGGAGTGGCTGGGATGCAGGGCACCAAGTCCCTAGACTGCACACAGCAGAGGGACCCTGGTCCTGGCCAAGGAAACCATTTTCTCCTAGGCCTCTGGGCCTGTGATGGAAGGGGCTGCTATGAAGACCTCTGACATGCCCTGGAGACATTGTCCCCATTGTTTTGGGGATTAACATTGGGCTCCTAGTAACTTATGCAAATTTCCACAGCTGGCTTCAATTTCTCTTCATAAAATGGATTTTCTTTTCTGTCACATTGTCAGGCTGCAAATTTTCTGAACCTTTATGCTCTGCTTCCCTTATAAAACTGAGTGCCTTTAACAGCACCCAAGTCACCTCTTAAATGCTTTGCTGCTTAGAAATTTCTTCCACCAGATACACTAAATCATCTCTCTCAAGTTCAAAGCTCCACAAATCTCTAGGGCAGGGGCAAAATGCTGCCAGTCTCTTTACTAAAACATAACGAGAGTCACCTTTGCTCCAGTTCCCAACAAGTTCCTCATCTCTATCTGAGACCACATCAGCCTGGACCTTATTGTCCATATCACTATCAGGCTTTTGGTTAAAGCCATTCAGCAAGTCTCTAGGAAGTTCCACACTTTCCCACATTTTCCTGTCTTCTTCTGAGCCCCCCAAAGTGTTCTAACCTCTGCCTGTTACCCAGTTCCAAAGTTGCTTCCATATTTTGGGGTATTTTTTCAGTAATGCCCCACTCTACTGGTACCAATTTACTGTATTAGTCCCTTTTCATGCTGCTGATACAGACATACCAGAGAATGGACAATTTACAAAAGAAGGAGGTATAATTGGACTTACAGTTCCATGTGGCTGGTGAAGCCTCACAATCATGGTGGAAGGGAAAGAGGAGCAAGTCACATCTTACATGGGTGGCAGCAGGCAAAGAGAGAGCTTGTGCAGGAAAACTCCCACTTATAATAACCATCAGATCTCATGAGACTATCACGAGAACAGCACAGGAAAAACCTACCCTCATGATTCAATTACCTGCTATCGTGTCCCTCCTACAACACATGGGAATTCAAGATGAGATTAAGTTTCAGAAGATGAGAGGAAACTCACCCAGCACTTATTCTTCTGGATAACTTCTTGCCTGGTAACCTCAGACTGAATGTGTCCTTCACAGGCCCAAGCTCTTCTCAAGGTGGCCCTTTCCTTACAACTGTCTCATGCTAGATTCCAGAAACTCCTCCTCTAGCCTGTTCTGGCCAAGACAGTAATGGCTTCACTGTCACTAAAATAGGGCACTTCACTCACCTCTGTTCTTTTCCTATGCACTGTTCTTACCTTTGTGAATAGGTTCTTTATTCAATCTTCTGCAATTACCTTTATTTGTTTGTAACAGCCAGCTGCTTTCTGCTGGTAAACTGACTGACATAGTAGGAATTTTGAAGCTACCAGTTTAAATAGAAATATAATTTTCATAATTAACTGGGATTTATCCCTGGGATGCAGGAATGGCTCAACATACACAAATCAATATATGCTATCTACCACATTAACAGAATGAAAGACAAAAATAATGTGATCATTTCTATAGATGCAGAAAATGTGTTTCACAAAATTCAACATCCATTCATGACAGATACTCTTAATAAATTAGGAATAGAATGAATGTATCTTAACACAATAAAGGCCATATGTGACAATCCCACAACTAACATCATACATAACAGTGAAAAGCTGAAAGCTTTTCCTCTAAGATCAGGAACAAGACAAGGATGTCCACTCTCACCACTTTCATTTAACATGTTACTGAAAGTCCTAGCCAGAGCAGTTAGGTAAAAGAAAGAAATAAAAGGTATCCAAATAGGAAGGAAAAAAAGTTAAATCATCACTGCTTGCAGATGTTATGATCTTATATAGAGAAAACCATAAAGACTCCACCTAGAAACTGTTAGAACTAATAAAGGATACAGTAAAGTTGCAGGATAAAAAAATTAACATACAAAAATAAGGATGTTTCTACAGTAACAATGAACTATCTGAAAAAAAATTTAAGACAACAATCCCATTTACAATAGTTAAAAAATTATGTAAGAATAAATTTAACCGGGGATATGAAAGATCCACACACTGAAAAGTACAAAATATTGATGAAAGAAATTGCAGAAGACATAACTAAATGGAAAGATATCTCATGCTCATGAACTAGAAGACTTAATATTGTTAAAAGTTTATGCCACCCAAAACAATCTACAGATTCTGCATAATCCATATCAAAATTCCAATGATTTTTTATAGAAATAGAAAAATCAACCCTAAAATTTGTATGGAATCTCAAATAGCCTAAGTAACTTGATCAAAATGAACAAAGATGACAGCATCACATAACTCAATTTCAAAATCTACTCTAAACCTATAGGAATTAAAACAGTATGGTACAGGCATAAACAAATAAATACATCATTTTTGGTCAATTGATTTTCAATAAAGGTGCCAAGAACACACAATAGGGAAAGAACAGTCTCTTCAATAAGAGGTCATAGGGAAAGTGAACAACCACACACAGAAGAATGAAATTCAACTTTTATATTACACTAAATACAAAAGTCAACTCAAAATGGATTAAAGACTTAAACCTAAAACCAAAAACTATAAAACTACTAGAAGAAAGTATAGAGGCAAAATGATACAACATCGATGTAGGCAATAACTTTTTTAGATTTGGCATCAAAAGCACAAAGCAAAAACAGACAAAGAGGATTGCATCAAACTAAAAACTTCTGCATAGCCAAGGAAACAGTCAACAGAGTGAAGAGACAACCTAAAGAATATAAGAAAATATTGGCAAACCATGAATGTGGTAAGGAGTTGATATCCAAAATATATAAAGAACTCAAAAGTAAGAAAACAAAATATCTGATTAAAAATAAGCAAAGGATATGAATAGACATTTCTCAAAAGAAGTTATACAAATAGCCAACAGATATAAACATACCCAACATCACCTATCACCAGGGAAATGCAAATTACAACCACAGTAAGGTACCATCTCACATTTGCTAGAAGGGCTATTATCAAAAAGTTGAATGACAACAAGTATTGGTGAGAATCTGAAGAAAAGGGAAATCTTTTTAACTGTTTGTGAGAATGTAGATTGGTACAATCATTATGGAAAACAGTATGGAGCTCCCTCAAAAATTAAAAATAGAACTACCATATGATCCAGTAATTCTACCACTTGGATATATTTCTAAAGGATATGAAATTGGTATGTCAAAGAGATATCTGCACTGTCCTGTTCATTGCAGCACTATCACAAGAGCTAAAATATGGAATCAACCTAAGTGTTCATCAGTGGATGAATGGATAAAGAAAATGTGGTATATATACACAATGGAATACTATTCAGCTTTAAAAATGAAGGAAATCTTGTCCTTTGCAACAACATGAGTAAACATGGAGGACATTGCATTGTGTAAAATAAGCTAGGCACAGAAAGACAAGTACCACATGATCTCATTTATACGTGGAGTGTAAAAAATCCACCTTATAGAAATAGGAAATAAAATGGTGGTTACCAGAGGCTAGGAAATGAAGGGACTGAGGACATGAGGGTCAAAGGGAGAAAATTTCAGTTAGACAGGGGAAGTAAGCTCAAGGGCTCTATTATACACCATGCTGATGACAATTAATGCAAATATATTGTATATTTGAAAATTGCTAAGAAAATAGATTCTAAGAGTTGTCCCCACAACAGAGAAGAATGTGAGGTAAGGTATATGTTATATAGCTTGATTTAATCATTCTACAATGTATACCTATATCAAAAACATCATGTTGTACAACATAAATATATATAATTTTACTTGTCAATTAAAAAAGATACCTTTGGTTGTTTCTGTACATATGTATATGCATATTTGTATAGTTTGGATATTTGTCTTCACTCAAATCACATGTTGAAATATAACCCCCGGTGCTGCAGGTAGGGCCTGGTGGGAGGTGACTGGATCATGGAGGTGCATTTCTCATGAACAGTTTAGCGCCATCCTCTTGGTGCTGTCCTCTTGATAGTAAGTGAATTCTCGGAAAATCTGGTTGTTTAAAAGTGTGAGTGTCACCTCCGCCTCTGTCTTGCTCCTGCTTTCGCCATGTGGTGACTTCTCCCACTTTGCCTTCCACAGCTAGTAAAAGGTCCCTGAGGCACCTCCAAAAGCCAGGTAGATGCTCGTGCCATGTCTCCTGTATAGCCCGCAGAACCTGAGCTAATTAAACCTATTTTACTTATAAATTAGTCAGTCTCAGGCATTTCTTTATAGCAATATAAGAATGTTCTAATATACATATAAACACATCTATTTATATATTTTTACATTTAGTTGTGTTTATATGTATACTATACATAATTATTAAATGTAAAATACTTTTTCTGATGACACAAATGCTACTTCAGTGTGCAACTCATTGGACTAATTTGGGAGACTAGAAACCACAGCTCTTACAGTGAATAATTATCCTTTTATTTACATTGGCCAGACTTTGCAAAATGTCACTCTTTTGGATTTGTGCTTAGCCTGAAATTTTGCTCAACATGGGTCATTCCATTCTTGAGATAATTTTATGCTTTAATGTTTAGTTGTCACCTTTCTTCAATTTGAATTTCTTTGATTTGCCCACAGCCTTTTCCCCTTGAACATGCTGTCCTTAACAATGGCTGCACACAGCAGTTACGCTTCCACTGTAAAACGTATAAAGTTATCCTAGGTGAGTAATGAAAGTGACAGAGATCTCTTTCACCTCTGTAATAAAGTCCTGTCATTCAAACATGGAGAAAGTTTTTAGAAAATATGCTTGCTTTCTTATTTGAGAATGTTCAATGCTTTTACAAAAAGAAAATAAACAGAAGTGATACAACTGACAAGAATGTTAAGCATAGATCGTGAGAAAGCCTAGCTTAGGATAAAGAAAGAGTGAGAGAGAGAGAGAGAAACTTTATAGGATGTGTTAAGTCTAGGTGTGAATAAGCAAGTAGTTTTTGCTACATAGGCAGAATTCAAAAGAGATGTTAGCTAGATGATGTACGATGATAATCTCTAAGATACGTTAAAGATAGAAAGAATAAGTGGGTTACATGATGTAAAAAATACAAGAGTTTCTTCTGAAAAAGACAATATGGAAAGACTGAATCATAAGATATGATTCTCTCAGATCACAGTTATTTTTAAATTCACTGCCCATTGGTAGCACATGCAATAGTCCCCTGATGGCGCCACATATGCTATGCCCAATAAATACAGATAAAACCCACATCTGTTCAGCAAGCTAACTGGTGATGTCATCTGTAGTCAGGAATACTTGCCTGATTATCTCAAATAGAGCAAGTGTATTCTGTTGCCCCAAGCATCATCTGTTGGCTCCCAACATCAGTTGGGAAGGGTGATGAAGCAGAGAGAGAGAGCATAAATGTGTTAATGTGTTAATCTAAAATCTATAATTCAGGGAGGATGGCCCTTCTACCTGCTTGAATCCTACCTTAGCCCTTTTTTCTTTCTTCTTGTTTCTTGCTATGTATTTAAAATAAATTTGATAAGTGTGTGATTGAAGAATATTAATTTTGACAGTGAGTTTTCTCTTCCATGATCTCTGAATGACCACTTTCCTAGAAGTGTCCTGCAAAGCTACTATTGCATTAATTTTCCTACATGACTGTTGCAAAAAAAATTCTAGTCTTCTATTTGAATTCTGTGAGATTATCACTTATTAGGATCATATGATGTATTTTTAAGATGACTGGATAATGCTATTCATCCATGTGGTTATCAGGCCTATTACTTGAATCCATGTATTCTTCTAGGCCAAGTCGCTACGCTGACACCATTTGTGATGGTTAATTTTAGTCGTTCACCTTGACTAGTTTCAGGAATACACAGATAGCTGGTAAAACATTATTTCTGGGTATGTCTATGAGGGTGTTTCTGGAAGGAATTAGCATTTGAATCAGTAGACTGAGTGAAGAAGATCTGCCCTTACCAATCCGTGTAAGGACTAGATAGAACAAAACAACAGAGGAAAGGTGAATTTGCACTCCCTTCTGGAGCTGGGAGCTTCTCCAGTCCTCAGACAACAGAGCTCCAGGTTCTCAGGCCTTTGGACTCAGACTGCATTACACTATAGACTTCCCTGGTTCTCCTGCTTGCAGATGGTGTATCATACGACTTCTCAGTCTCCATAACTGGGTGAACCAATTTCTGTAGTGTATCTCCCCATGTATCTCTATCTCTTTCCCTTCTTTATACCTATTTATCTAACCTATCTGTGTCACATTAATTCTGTTTCTCTGGAGAAGCCTGATTAATACACTATCTTATTCAATTAAAGTAGTAGTGCTCAAATTTGGTTGCTCATTGGAATTACCCCAGGAGTTCTGGAAACTGAGCTGCCTGCTTTAGTGCTGTCTGGGGCTAACATACATAAAAGGGTTTCAATTGAGCCATGTCACTGTTCCTCTTACCTTGACTTCCATAAGCCCAACTGCACCATTCACAAGAGAAAATAAGAATGCTTGTCCACCTCTACTACAAAAGGAGCTAGGATGAAATTGGGAGCCAATGGTCAATCTTACGGTAAGTACGTTCAGGATTTTGCACAGTTCTACAGCATTTGCAACCACCAGCACTTTCACAAATAAACCTTCATTGCATTGTCTGTCCTTATTGACTCCCAACTGCACATATGTGCAAAATCTTTTTAAAAAGTCTAAAATAATGCATATGCCGATATCATTTTGACTCAAAACGACATAATAAAGTGATTTCTTTATTGCCAATGTTTTTGATTTTTTTCTGCTCCTTGTTTTATTTTTCTTGTAACCAGACCAATCTTTTGCATAGTCTCTGTTTCTTATGCTATTTACTTTTTCTTCTGTAAATTTGCTCTCACATGACTTTTATTCACTGCTTTTCATAAGATTTTGTGCTTTGTGACTTGCAGGATATTAAATAAATAAAAGTAAAACTTATAAACTCAGGAAATCAAAGAGTTTTTAGTCCATTCCAGTTTTAATTTATCTTTGTAGGATCTGAAATATGAAGCTTTACTAGCAAGGGAGGTAACTTAATGTAAACCACATGGATTTTGGAAATTGAGGTTTGAATCTTGGTTTAGGTAGTCTACGACCTTGAGAAAGTTATTTATGTATCAGCAAAACAAGGCTAATAATGCCAAACTTTCAAGGTCATTGACATATATACATACATATATATATATATATATATATATATATATATATATATATACACACATGTCTATGTCTATCTATCTCTATCTATCTATCTATCTAGTATTTGGAACATATTATTGCTCCAAAATGGTAGCTACTAATAGCTTGCCAACTCTGGGCTAAAGCAAGATTGATGACTGGGGTGATGGGTTGGTGAAATGCAGGTCTTGTCAATTAGTTTTCAGACATACCTTCACAATTATTCTCAGTAAAGGGCACCAAAATCTCCAAGAGGAGAACGCAAAAGAGAAGCACGACAGGTAGGATGTGGATTTGAATATAATATACCCACATGACTTTCCCAATGACTAAAGGCAGGTGACCTTTTAGAGCTTTTAATATTGCAGATAAAATTACACAGCCTAGTATCTTGCAGATTTGCTAGCTAAAATCTTAATGTGTCTGAATGATCCATTTTATTTTGAAGATTACATCACTTCAACTTTTTAAAAAAGTACTTATTGCAGGATACAAAAGAAGATTAAGATATGGTTCTTGACCCCATCGAATTTGTAATTGCAATAGGAAAACAAGCTATATACAGGTGAAGTAGTTTAGATAGTGCTACAAGATGGTATGTGATTTCAAGTTTATGACTGACATAGATAAGTACAGATAAAGTCTTTGGAGAAGGAGATCAATGTTGGCTAGAATTGTCTGAGAAATTTTACTAAAAGTCATGTGACTTGAGCTGGCTTTAACATATTTTGAGGTTAAGGGATGGAGGGTATTTTCTGGTATCAAATGATTTGAACTATGGTTTCCTATCACATAGGGATTCATTAAATTATGTGTTACTTGCTCTAATTTTTCTTAGAGTTGCAGGGTTATTCATTTTTAATGTCTAATTTTCAGACTCTGACATCCAAGGGAGATATTTAAGGAATATTCTGTTGCTTTAGTGCTGAACACCTTGCTCTAGCAGAAGTGCCACACAGCTTCTCATTTGTAAAACTTTATGCATGTACAGGGAACTTATTGCAGTGTCAAGGTACAAAAATTCTTTCAATTTAAATTATCTTCACAATGAGAACCAAACTTTAAACTGTCTTAATGAAGAAAAACCCATGCGACCGCCCATCCATTCCGTCTGCCTTCAAATGCCCTCTTCCCTTTACATATCTAATTCTTCACTGGCAGTAACAGATCACTGCACGATTTTTGCTGGAGGAAAAAAACAGTAGGAGCTTTTCGTAAAGCACATTTATGTCTCTGAAGGTTTGAAGTCAAAAACTAATATTATGAAGAGAACTGATTTTATACTTACTCTGACTGAAATTAAAAGGAATATTGGTTATATCTGGAGGGATTTTGTGAAACAATGCCAGTGGAAGAATTAGAAACTGAATATATACATACACATACACACCTTTATGATTAAGATGGCATGGGGTCCATTGAAGCCGAGTAAGAAACTGTCAAATTCATCAGTCTTGATTGGCTTTCATCTTAAATGCACTTGGTCTGACACCATTGCATCAGGGGAATGCACACTCTATGTGCCGGGGAACCAAAAATTAAATCTCCTTTCTTGTAGCTGAATGCTTTCTCTCCAATCTAGCCTGAGTCTGAATCTGGCTTCTAGGGCAAGACTGAAGATACCCTGGAGTTAAATATAAAATATTATTTTAAAAATTTCAATGCAGACTGAAACTAGCTGACTTCTGTCCTAGTCAAGAGAAACAAAATGAGATAAATACACAGCAGTACTGAGAGTAATATGGGCTCAGGGTTTACATGAGCAGCTCAGAGATTTTTAGAGGACTTCTGAAAGATAGGAAGTTAATGGGATTCTATTTACGCTATAGTTTCCTAGGGCTGCCATAATGAATTACTACACACTTGGTGACTTAAAACAACTGAAATGCATTCTCGTGCGGTTCTGGAGGCCAGATGTGCAAAATCAAGGTGTTGGCAGGGCCGTATTTCCTCTGCAGGCTCTGAGAGGGTCCCAGACTCTTCAGTTTCTAGTGGCTTCGAGTGTTCTTTGGCTTATGGCTGCATAACTCCAATTTTTACATCCATTTTCACTGTATGAATGACCTTTCCCCCTATGTGTGTGTGTTTCAAATTACTTATTTTTTAATTAAAAAATAGCAGTCACTGGAATTAGGACCCTAAATCCAGGATGTTCTCCTTTTGAACTCTAACTTAATTACATATGCAAAGACCCTATTTCCAAATAAGATCACATTTTCAGTTACCCGGGGTCAAGACTTGAACATATATATTTTTTTGGCCACTATGCAATCAGCTACACTATTATAAGAATAAAAGAGAACAGAGTTGCTAGTTGTCCAAAATTTGCCCAGAAAGGAGCAGAAGAAGTAGGGAAGATGGATACTATTGTTAAGGGTAGGGCCTCAGGAGGTTTTAAGCTTCATGTGAGCAACTGAGTAGAGCAAAGTTGTAATGGAACAAAAATCAGGGAAGTCATTGAGGTTTGTGGATGTATAGTTCTATCTCCTTCCAACTTCCCTTTCTCTTCCCTCCTCTTGGCCCATTCTGAGATAAAAGCTGGCAGAAGTGCCTTTACTCCTGACCTTCTTGCTAGCTACGACCAGCAAATAACACTCTCATGTGATAAACATTCTTCCTGAGTAGGGTTAGTCCTTTGATTTACTATGATTCTTGGCATTTTAGGGCAATCTCAGCTGCTCTCCTGCTCACCTCAAAGTTGTCTTGACATGCCTGTCTGCACATAGAGTTCAGAGCCAGCCTGCCCACTCAGAAGAAAGACCTGCTGATGATGAAATCATTCACAACTGAAACAAAATCTTATAGAAGCTATGTGTGTCAGTCATCTAGTTCTTTCACATGAATACAAATAGAGAATCAAAGATCATCAGACACATGCAGAAAACCCAATACTAAGAGAGAATGATCAAGATTTTTCTGATAGTTCATATCAATTATGACAATGTCTAATACTGATAAAGAGATTACTATGCTCCAGACACTGAATGAAACTCTTCAGGTGAAAATACAGCAAACTTTGAAAAAATTTAACTTACTAGCTTCAGAATGCTTTCAAGAAGGTATTGTCTCAATTTTCTCTGTCCAAGAAATAGGGTTGTTAGAGGATTAAATGAGTTTCTACATGGATGCACTAAAAAAGGTACTAGCATAGTTGTATCAAAAGAGCAGCTCTCATTCAAAAGTCATTTCCTTGGAAAAAAATGATTTCTCCTTTTCTGTATCACTCTGAGTTCAATCAGTAGAACATTAGTGAGAAATTCACCCCATGATCCAATCACCTCCCAGCAGGCCCCATCTCTAACATTGGGGATTATTACAATTCCACATGAGATTTGGGTGGAGACACTGATCCAAACCATATCACCTGCATACACATTAATTCTTTTATTACTCAGAGCTAGAGTACCAGGAATGAGATTGCTAGATTGAAGGGTATGTCTAGTTTTAATTTTAATAAGTGTTGCCAGATTAGTTTCCAAAAAATGCCATAACAATTTATGTTTCAGCAACAGTGTACTAGAGAATGCTTTCCCTGAATCTTTGCCCACAACACATATTAACATATTTTGTTTTTAATCAGTTTGATGAGTATAAAGTGGTGTGTTGTTTAATTTGCATTTTTCTAATTACTGACAAACTTCAGCACCATTTTATCTTGGTCATTTGGATTTGCCCCTCTGTGAATTGCTGTGTTAATTGGATTAGGTTGATTTGCATATGGCAGAAAAACCAAAAACAACAGAGGCTTAAATTGGATAGAAGTTTATTTTTGTCCCTTGTAAAAGAATTCTGGAGGAAGGGAGTGCGGGATTGTTATTGTGGCTTTGCAAAGTCATCAGGGACCCAGACATCTTCTAGGGCTGCATTTTGCTTTCCTTAGGGAATGGCTGTGGTCCTCAGCCGCATGTTCCAAGATGGCTGCTAGAGTGCCAGGCATCATACCCTCATTCCGACCAGCAGGAGAGAGGCAGGCACAAAGGAGGACACACTCCTTCCCTTTAAGGAGTCTTCTTGGACACAACACACAACACTTCTGCTTGCATATATTGGATCAGAACTTAGTCACACGGCTATACCTATCTGCAAGGGAGGCTGGGAAACATGGTCTTTCAATTAGATAAATGGCAACTCTGAGAAACATCAGGATTCTATCACTGAGAAGGAGGGGGATTAAGAAGATGGTAACTGAAGTAAGTACCCAGAAATCTCTGATAAAAGTACCTTCCTTTTGCCAGTTTTGTTTCCATTTGGCTATTTGCCTTTCTTTTATTATTATTATTTTGTCAATACAGATGGTCCCCAATTTACCATGGTTCAATTTAAGGATGTTTTGACTTTACGATGGTGTGGAAATGATATGCATTCAATAGAAACTACATCAATTTGGAATTTTACTTTTTTCCTGTGCTAGCAATGTGTGGTACAAGATTGTCTGGCAATGCTGGCCAGCTGCAGTGGTCACAGCTCCCAGTTGGTCACTCAATTAGGAGGGTAAAGAACTGATACTCTGACTGGGTGCAGTGGCTCACGCCTGCAATCCCAGCACTTTGGGAGGCCGAGGCGGGCGTATCACAAGGTCAAAAGATCAAGACCGTCCTGGCCAACAAGGTGACACCCTGTCTCTACTTTAAAAATACAAAAATTATCTGGGCATGGTGGCACATCCTGTAGTCCCAGCTACTCGGGAGGCTGAGGCAGGAGAATCATTTGAACCCGGGAGGTGGAGGTTGCAGTAAACCGTGATTGCGCCACTGCACTCCAGCCTGGCAACAGAGCGAGACTCCATCTCAAAAAAAACCAAAAAACAAACAAACAAACAAAAACTGATACTCCACAGTGAACTGCATTGCCAGAAGATTTTGCCCAACTGTAGGCTACTGTCAGTGTTCCGAGTGTGTTTAAAGTAGGCTAGGCTCAGCTGTGATGTTTGGTAGGTTAGGTGTATTAAATTCATTTGCAACTTAACCATCATTTCATCTTACAATGGGTTTATGCAGATATAACCCTATCTTAAGTTGAAGAGGTTGTGTATACGTATGTATATGTGTATTCATATATCATTTCTTTGGAGCATTTTGGATTTTGGAATTGTGAACAAGAAATTTGTGACCCCTATTTTAGAGAGGAGGAAACTGAGACACAGAGAAGTGAAGTAACCCGCCTGAGGTCACACAGTAGAGGTCTAAGTCAGGATTCAACGCCAGCGGTCTGGCCCAGAGCTCCAAATCTTTGGCCTTATAACACTTTGCCACCACAATGGCGTGATAGGTGACAGGCCCACTGTCTGGCCTGGGACAGGTCAGCTGAGCCCCACTTCTGAGAGTGAGCCCTCTGGCTGCTTGTTGCACACTGGGCTCTGAGTTGCAGGGTTGCAGGCCCCCTGACTGGCTGGCTCCTGGGAGCCCTGTCCTACCACAAAAAGCCAGCCAGGCCTGAGGGCTCAGGGCTCACAGGTCCATGGAAATCAACCCCAGGTGACTGCTTCCCACCTCTGCCCATGAAATGTGCCTCCCAGGCTCCAGGTTTCTCCTAGAATACAGGCTGATGGTGTTCCCAGTGCCGCACCTGCAGCATTTGCTTTGCTCTGAGGCCATGGCATTATTGACTTAAAATAAGCTGCTTGGGCTTTTAAAAAACAAAGAATCTGCACACTCTGTAGCCCTTTTCCTTTCCAGCTGTGCTGGGGAGCATGGCAGTGGAGAGGGTGGGCAGGCTCCTTCCTGTTGCGTAGGTCAGGGCCCCCCACACCGCCCTGCCCCATGCTCTGGCCCCTCTATCAAGAGCCATTTCTCATTTTTTCCCCGCATGAGGTCCAGGTGTCTCCATCTTCCCAGGCCTCCAGCCCCCCGGCCCAGGGATGCCTTCTATGGGACCATGTCTGCTCTCAACTGGGCTGCTCTCCGAGCTCTCTCCATTTTATTCCCCTGATGCCTGAAGTGGTGTTTTTTTTTTTTTGTTTCTGGAGATCTGAATACACAACACTTGGGGTTGAGATTTTTTTTTTCTTTTTTAACTTTCCTGGCTGGAGTCTACTTCTCTAAGGGTGGAGCTGGGAATGAAGAAAAGCCCTGAGCACATTGCTTTAGAAACCTAACCTAGTGTGTGGTCAAGTGGAAACTCACGGGTAATCTGTCTCTCTTGGAGGAGAGCGAGAGGGGCAGGCAGGCAAGCCGTGGGCTCCCTCTTCTGGGCCTGCCGAACACGGCCTGCTCCGCCCATGCCTCACATGGTCCTCGCAACCCAGGACTCGTGCTTTTTCTCCCCCTAGTCAATTTAGTCCTTTATTTTTTCATTCTCCATAGAACATTGGTTTTGTAACACTCAATACAGTCTAATATATACCATTTAGACAAAATTTCCACCTTATGAAAGATCAGCAAAAATACATCAGCAAAGATATAACTAGTGCATTTATAAAATACATCATAATGAGGAAACCAAACGATCACACACAATGATCTTCGTATTTGACATACTGGTTACAGCCTAGCAGAGCTCGCTAAATGCCAGTGTCTGGTAAGTGATTCCTATATATAAGCTGTAAACCAAAAAATATCTGAGACAGGTCTCAATAAATTTAGAAGTTTATTTTGCCAAGGTTAAGGACATGCTTGGAAAAAAGGCACACAAAACCACAGGAACAATCTGTGGTCTGTGACTTTTTCTAAAGATGATTTGGAGTGCTCCAATATTTAAAGGGGAGAAGTGGGCTGGAGGGGAACGAGGGAGGGGACAGTCGCATTACTGAATCCACATGTTGCAAGAAAGAAACAGGTAGGGGAATGGTCAAACATGTATTCAGTTTTTCTTTTTCTTTCTTTTTTTCTTTTTTCTTTTTTTTTTGAGATGGAGTCTCACTCTGTCACCCAGGCTGGCGTGCACTGGCGTAATCTCAGCTCACTGCAACCTCCGCTTCCCAGGTTCAAACAATTCTCCTGTCTCTGCCTCCCGAGTAGCTGGGATTCCAGGTGAACGCCACCATGCCCTGCTAATTTTTTGTATTTTAGTAGAGATGGGATTTCACTGTGTTGCCCAGGCTGGTCTCGAGCTCCTGAGCTGAGGCAATCCACCCGCCTCGGCCTCCCAAAGTGCTAGGATTACAGGTGTGAGCCACCGCGCCCAGCAACATGTATTCATTTTGTGCTCAGAAAATTAGCACTTTAGCCAAGATAAAGTGACTGTAGAGTAGCTACCTGTGGAGATATCTGGCCTTTCATCTGTAGCTATCTGCTTAGGAACAGAAAGAAAGGCAGTTTCTTGCATGACCCAGCCTTCAGCTTATTTTTTTTCCTTTTGGCTTAGTGGACTGGAATCCTGAGACGTTATTTTCCTTTTACAAATCAATAGCACTGCTCAGTCCTAACACCTCTGAAATGTTAATTCTTGATCAGATAAACCTAAAATAAATCAACAAGAGTACCAAAATATAACAAGGATGAAATCCAAAGTTCTCAGTAGGGGCAATGTTTCATAATAAGAAGAATGTTGAATTGGGAGCTAGTACATTTGGGTTCTTGTCTTTTTCCTGGATGATCTTGGGCAAATAATCTAGGATTTACTAATTCTTCACTTTTATTTATTTTTATTATTATTTTTATTTTTTGAGGCAGAGTCTTGCTGTGTTGCCCAGGCTGGAGTGCAGTGGCGTGATCTCGGTCCACTACAATCTCCGCCTCCCAGGTTCAAGCAATTCTCCTGCCTCAGCCTCCCAAGTAGCTGGGATTACAGGTGTGTGCTACCACGCCCAGCTAAT
The DNA here is from genome assembly GCF_049350105.2 of Macaca mulatta. Lineage (NCBI taxonomy): Eukaryota > Metazoa > Chordata > Mammalia > Primates > Cercopithecidae > Macaca > Macaca mulatta. The sequence goes on from NC_133412.1 coordinate 90,305,503, forward strand.
TTTTGTATTTTAGCAGAGACAGGATTTCACCATGTTGGCCAGGCTGGTCTCGAACTCCTGATCTCAAGTGATCTGCCCGTCTTGGCCTCCCCCTGGGCCCCCAGGCCCCCCCCTGGGATTACAGCCATGAGCACCATGCCCAGCCTAAATCCTTCACTTTTAAAATGGGAGAGTTGGCTGCATGGTTCTCTATGCTCTTTCTAGGTTTAACTTTTCATGATTCTAAAATCTTTCATGCTGGTTCATTTTGGTGTTGCAAAATGCAATCTCTAACAATACTAACTTGGTAGCTGGGGTGAATCCAGCTCTTTCCACACAAATCCGCTCAAATAGTTGTTTATCTTCTGAGTCCCAAGAGAGCTCAGTCCTCAAATTAACCAACTATGATGACAGGCTTCATGAAGCTAACAGCTGGTTCTCCACCAAACACAAACTCAAGATCGGCAGTTTTAAAGGTCTCAAAGTCATGGTTTGAACATCCTCATCGCTGGGGCAAAAAGGGACACACCCTAAGTTTCTGAATTCTCATTATGTACCACCTCACAAATTCTAATCCCAGCCTCTTTCCTTATCCCTCACTAAGGTTCTCCAAGCTTCAATAAGCACCTGCTATATGCCAGGCCCAGGGCAAGGAACAGACAGCCCTGTCCTCAGAGGGCTTTCAGTGGAGGGCAGTGTTTCTAAACCTGTGTGGATATTCCAATTCCCGGGGCATGAAATTAATTGAGGGAGCTGCCCCAGCATCCTACAAAATGGAATAGGATGGGCTGGAAAACAGCAAAGGTCAACATCGTATGTGGCAAGGGCAGGCCTTTCTGCTTGCCTGCCTTCCTTCCTTCCTTCCTTCCTTCCTTCCTTCCTTCCTTCCTTCCTTCCTTCCTTCCTTTTCTTTCTTTCAGACGGAGTTTCACTCTTACTGCCCAGGCTGCATGTGCGCACCTGTATTCCCAACTATTTGGGAGGTTGAGGTGGGAGGATCACCTGAGCCCAGGGAGGGTGCAGTGAGTACGATCACACCACTGCACTCCGGGCATGGGCAACAGAGTGAGAACCTATCTCAAAAATATATATATATAAAGTAAAGAAAAAAAAAGAAAAGAAATGCATGTGGCTGCTGCTGCTGGGGGAGGTTGTGGCTCTGTGCCCTCCAGGGAAGGTGACCTAGCACAGAGCACTCAGGTGCAGGCTGGACAGGCCAGGACTGCAGGGCACACAGCCAGCCCTGTCGGCTGGCCCCAAATGAGCCTCATGCATTACAGACACTTAGGAAGCAAAGCCTTTCACCAGGACGCTGGACAACTCACGACACACAGACTATGCTTAAGGCCGACAGCTAAGGGAGGAGGTCTGGTCTGCAAGAGTAGGTTGTTACTTGTCCTTCCTTTGTGATGGGAGCTGACACTGACAGAGGAAGCCATGGCACCTTTTTCCAGCTAGTAGGAGGGTGGCTCCATTTCAGACCTGTTGTTCTTCTTTTTTTTTTTTTTTTTTTTTTTTTTTTTTTTTTTTGAGATGGAGTCTTGCTTTGTTGCCCAGGCTGGAGTGCAGTGGCATGATCCTTGGCTCACTGCAACCTCCACCTCCTGGGTTCAAGTTCAAGTGATTCTCCTGCCTCAGCCTCCCAAGTAGCTGGGATTACAGGCACCTGCTACCAGGCCCAGTTAATTTTTGTATTTTTAGTAGAGACAGGGTTTCGCCATGTTGGCCAGGCTGGTCTTGAAGTCCTGAACTCAGGTGATCTGCTGGCCTCAGCCTCTCAAAGTGCTGGGATTACAGGCGTGAGCTGCCATGCCCAGCCCTGAGCTGTTGTTCTTGGCATTCTTAACACTCCCTTTGTCGTCTGCACTTGATTCAACTAGGGTATTCTCTGCCCTAGTTAAAAATGTCAGGTATCATTACAGATGGCACCTAGACTAGGCAGATACTCCCTTGTAGTGTCCCTTCCAGAGGCCTGTGCTGTCATCCGTCATGGCCTCAGCCATTGCACCTTCTACAGTCACTTCTAGTACAAGCCTCTGCTTTCCGCTTTACATCTCCAGGGCCCAGCCTGGAGCCTCAAACATAAACACATGGAAAGTTTGTTGACCCACAACCTACTGACTGTCCAAGTGACTGAAAACAGAGTTTCAGAACTTCCTGTTGCTTCAAGAAATTCCCACCAGGAAAAGTGGGCTTTAACCCACAATCTTCCCCTGTATGCAGTTGCGTTTCCAATTTTTTTTTTTTTTTTTTGAGATGGAGTTTTGCTCAGTCGCCAAAGCTGGAGTCCAGTGGCATGATCTCAGCTCACTGCAACCTCCACCTCCCAAGTTCGAGAAATACTCCTGCCTCAGCCTCCCGAGTAGCTGGGATTACAGGTACTCCCAGCTAATTTTTGTATTTTTAGTAGAGACAGGGTTTCACCATGTTGGTCAGGCTGGTCTTGAACTCCTGACCTTGTGATCCAAGTGCTGGGATTACAGGTATGTACCATCGAGCCCAGCTGCCTTCTCTATTCAGTCATCTCAATTGCAGGGCCCTTCCCTGCTCCCCAGGTGGGCTGGGTTAGGAAGCCAGGACAGAGGCTTCAGTGAGCCCTGAAGTGGGCTCCCTTCCCTCCCAGATCTGGTTCTTCTATAGTGAATTCTTTCCTGGCTGTCAGCTCCAGCTTCCTCCCTGAGAGGTACTCAGACAGCCTTCTTTTCCTCTTGCCCTAGGAGAAGTATTTGTTCATTTTTTCCCCCCTGGGAGACCTGCATTTATTCTTTAATGGAAATATAAGCACTTTGAATTTCGTCCAGCTTCTGCTTTATTATCTTAGAGTTAAATGCTAATTTTTGTTTTTAAGAAAAGCCTTTCAGTTTTTTTTTAAGTCTTGAATCCAGTCCCAGTACAATCCAAAAAGATGGGTTTATTACATCAGGATCCTAGACAGACGAGACTTTTGCCTTAGAAGGAAGCAAATAGTATATGGTTCACCCTCTGCAGTTTGTTAATTTAAAAAAAATCTCGGTTCCTCTTATTTCCCATGCCCGGCATGCAGAACTGGATCCAAGTTTTGGGGACATGAAGCTTATTATACAATTTTGGGGATAGGTGTTGTCCTCTTGATGAGAAAGAGACAAAGTTACAGACAGACTTCAGTGCAGGGCCTTGGACAGGGCGGCTCAGGTGAGAGACTCCAAGCTTAGGCTTTGGTGCCTTCACAGTAAACCCACCTGTGCAACAGGGATGTTCCGTGGATGCCTTGGGTGCTTCCTGTACATTCCTGTGTCATTTTACCGTCAACACCCGAACAAGAAGTATTTCCTGAGTAGGTACTTTATACATATTACCTTGTTGTCTCCAGGTAGTGCTATGCCCATTTTATCATGTCTGTACATAAGGTAGATACTTCATTCCCCTACAGGGGAAATAAAGAGCTTACTGTTCCCAGTAATTCCAGGAAAAGGCATGGGAAGGGCTCCCATTGTCTGCCTTGGGTGATGTCAAGCTGCCTTAACCTGATGGCTTGACAGTGGGGGTGAAGGGTGGTGACTCCCCCAGGGAACAGCAGGACATTGGAATCAAAGCAGGTGGCTGCTGGCTGCAGAAACAGAGGCCTGCGGTCCCCAGGGTTCCAGGCCAGTATGCACTCCATGTGCGCCAAGGGTTGGATCGTTAAAGTGGGTGAAAGGCATTTGGCTGGGCTGGGGGCGGTGGTTCACACCTGTAATCCCAGCACTTTGGGAGGCCCAGGCGGGTGGATCACCTGAGTTCAGGAGTTCGAGACCAGCCTGGCCAACCTGATGAAACCCTGTCTCTATTAAAAATACAAAAATTAGCTGGCTGTAGTGGTGCATGCTTGTAGTCCCAGCTACTTGGGAGGCTGGGGTGGGAGAATCACTTGAACCTGGGAGGCAGAGGTTGCAGTGAGCCAAGATCGTGTCATTGCACTCCAGTCTGGGTGACAAGAGGGACACTCCCTCTCAAAAGAAAAAAGAAGAAAGGCATTTGGCTGAGTCTTTGCTAGAATGTGGGAGGGCAGGGCAGAGGCAGGGCTAAGACAATAACTTCAAGAGAACTTCACTCGAGGCAGGGTGGAAAGTGCACTGAATTTATCCAACAGCCTTAGCTGTACGTTCAAGGTCGGCCTCATTCTCCCCAGCAGGCAGGTGAAGAAAGAGGCTCCGTGGCTTGTCCTGGCCCAGCCCTACCGTGACAGTGCCTTTGGCCTCATGGACTGAGGCTTCAGGAAGTTTGCAACAATGTCTACGGGCCTGGGCGCTCGTGTGACACATGGAGGATGTCCTGCAATGTGCTGGGGAAACACCTTCATTTGTCTCCAGTGCTGGGGATTACCTGGGGAAGAGCCACCTGTTGTCAATTCCCCAAGCTTTGTAATACTTTCTCGAACTATGCTTGGGGACTCTGGAATTTGTCCACATCTGGGCTGTCCTGGTAGAGGGGCCATCTGTACCCCTCCCTCACTGTGATGGGTGGCATTGTGTCCTCTGAGGACGCAATGTTGAGGCCCCACCCCCTGTACCACAGAATTGGTCCCATTTAGGTTGTTGCAGATGTAACGAGTGAAGATGAGGCCATGCTGGAGTAGCGTGGGTCCCTAATGCAGTGCAACTGGTGTCCTTATAAAAAGGGGAACTTTGGACCCAGAGACAGGTTCGCACGTGGGGAGAACGCCACGTGAAGATGAGAGCAGGGATGGGTCGAGACCTACAGGCCAAGGAGTTCGGAAGATTGCGACAACCACCAGAAGTTAGACAAGAGGCCTGGAGCAGTCCCCGCTCAGGGCCCCCTGGAGGAACCAACCCTGCCTCACCTTGATCTCAGACTTCTCGACTCCAGAGCTGTGAGTCGATAAATGTCTGCTGTGGAAGCCGCAGTTTGTGGTCCTTCGTGGCCATCCCAGGAGGTTAATAGATGCACATCACACAGCCCATGACCCCAGCAGGCCTGCAGGCTCTGGCAGGGGCTGTTGGAAATGGCCTGTGGCCTGCCTGGGGGAGACACTGACAAGGCCTCCCAGGCTGCCATTAGCCTCCTCCGGTCTGCCCTGACTGGCTTTCCCCCTTTCTCTTTTCCCAAAACAAACCCCAGCCCTGTTGGGACTCATTCATTTCTGTTTACCAGAAACTCAGCGTACAACTGCCTCAGAGCTGTTAAAAGTGCCGCCTCTTCCCCGCAGGGTCCTTGCCTCAAGTTAATTAGCCTGAGGAAATTTCCAGACCCTCCCTTTCCAAAAGGCTGTTTGGAAAAATTCCTCCCTGGGTGACCTCTGGCAGCGTGAGAGGCTGAGGGCTACCCTCCTCCCTGGCAGCGGACAGCTCTGCCACTTCCCCATGTGCATCCTCCAGTCAGTTACTGGACATCTCCAGGCCTCAGCTTCCCCACCTGTGCAGCGGAGGGCTGTCAGGAGGATTAACTAGAACACTGAGCTGCTTGGTATGTAGAGAGTCCTCTGCATGTGTTGGTTACTAGACCCTTTGTTCATGTTATTTCCATAGAGAATAAAACAAAACAGGAACACCTGCTTGGGGGAGGGAGGGTGCAGGAGAGGTTGTCCAGCTGCAAGCATGAGAGAGATTTATGTGTGTCATTTTGAGCCTCTGAAGTGGCAGATCCTTCCAGGGAGGCACAGTCCCTGAGCCAGCATCCCCAGCACCCCCAGAGAGTTAGAAAGGCCAAACCTAGAGTGCCACCCAGGAACACTGCACCAGAACCTGCATTTTAACACCCAGGGATTGAGGGTGCCCCATTACAGAGGCACTGCTTTACTGCTGGGGCCACCACCCATGCAAACCCTTTGCCTCAGAAAGACCAGCCCAGATGCCTCCCTCTAACAGAGCCAGCATCCCCGGCTGCCCTCTGGTTCCTTCCCAGGGGCGCTCCTTGCATTGCTGTGACATGGCCCTCACTTGCACCCCAATTCATTGCTCTTTGCAGACACTTCCCTCCCCTAGCAATGTGACTGAGGAAAGAAAGAGGGTTCCATGGTGAGTATGAGGGATGTGGGCATGGCATATCTGGGAAGGAAAGAGGGACACCCGACACCCCATCCCAGTTCTCCAAAGCCCTCAGAGCTTGCAGAAGAGCTCTGCAGGAAGGAATAGGACTGGCAGAGGGACAGAGACTCTCTGTCAGGCAGAAGTCAAGTTGAGTGTTAGGCACCCACCTGGACAGCTGAGACAGGGTCTCAATGCCTGACCAGGCTGAAGGGGAACTTAGGAGGGCTGGTCCTTAGCAATGTTGGCGTGACACTGAACTCTGCCTCTCGAAAGCCCAGCCCCACCTATGGGAGATAGTAGCAGCAGAGGTCACCAGCATTGCTTAGAAGCAGCCCCCTGAAGACTCCCTATCTCCCCTACCCCCACCCTGGGCACCAGAAGGGTGAGCCCCCAGGAGAGGGCAAGGCCAGCTCAGGATCAAAGTTCAGCCTCCTCTCCAGCTCCAAGACTGTGGCTCTGGCTGTCATGGGGAGGGGATATGAGTTTCAAATGGAGCTTGAGAGTGAAGATTTAACCAGTGAATGGGATGGAATCCTAGCTCCTACAAGGAGTAACCAAAAGAAGTCAAAAGCTTATGGCTCCCTAATAAGGACTTAGGGAGCTGCTGTCCAGTGGGAAAGGGGGTTCTGCAGTTGAGAGGCAGATGCTGGAGGAAACCAAACCATGTCATGTATAAACCCTAGGGGAGAGTCTCCTCAACCACATGGCTCTGCTGACCCGTGGTGAGGATGAAATGGATGAGGATGCAGACCCTGTAACTGGATCAGTAAAAGGCCCCACCACTCAGAGCAGTGAACCTTCTGCTGAGCTCCTTCACCCACTGTTCTTCCTGCTCAATCAACTCTTAGGCCTCCACATAGTCCTTTCTTTCAGCCTGAAGAGAGGTGTCCATTACCACCCCTAGTGCCCTGTGCATTAGTCAGGGCTCCCAGTGAAACAGAACCAATAGGAGATTCACATAATAAATAATTGCCTCCTGTGACTGTGGAGGCTGACAAGTCCCAAGATCTACAGTTGGCCAGCTGGAGACCCAGGACAGCCGGTGATGTGGTTGCAGTCTGAAACCAGCAGGCCCAAGACCCAGGAACAGCTAATGCTCAAGTTTGAGTCCAAAGGGTAGGGGTGGTGGGGGGCAACAAATGCCCCAGCTTGAAGGCAGTCAGGCAGGAGGTGTTCCCTCTTACTTATGGGAGGTCAGCCTTTATGTTCTATTCAGACCTTCAGCTGAATGACCACTTTCTCCCTCTCCTTGTGGTCCCATCAAACTCCTGGGAAGGTAGTGAACACTTGCCCTCCTACTTCCTTGCCTGCCTCAGCTCCTTGGCCCACTCCAGTTGGGTTTCTGCCTCCTACACTGTCATTGAGTGAGTGGCCGACGGCTCATTGACTGCCAAGTCCAGTGGATATGGGCAGCCACACCTTATTTGACCTCTTTGAGACTCTCAGCCCTGCTGGCCTTGCCCCATCTTCAGTCCCTCCCAGGGGCTTCTGAGGTGCCACTGTGTACTGCTGGTGTTTTCACAGCGCTGACTGCCACTTTCTGGCTGGCCCCTTCATCTTGTTTGCTGACTCCTGGTCTTGTGTTTCAGCCTCTAACACTGGTGTTACCAGAGATGTTGTATGTTTTCTTTCATCCTTGACCCTTTCCCTGGGGTGGGTCACATCCTTTCTTCCCACTCACCAATGGCCCTCAAACCTGTCCCAAACCTGTGGAGAACCCACAAGGTTCTCCACAAAGAAGAACCTTGACTTCTGCCTGTTTTCCCAACCTGTCTCTCCCACTGTTTCTGGACATTTCTGTCCAGATGCCTCAAGACACATTGACACACAGTCTTCCCCAAACAGAACCGTTTATCTTCCCACTCACTCCCTTGATATAGCCTATGGCCCCAACACCAGCCCCATACCATCCTGTACTTCTCCCTCTCCTCATGGTCAATGGCACACAGACGCTGCCAACTGAACCTCTTAATCCCCATCACATCCATTCCTTCTTCCTCATCCTTATCAACACTTCAAGCTGTCCAGCACCACTTCTTGCTTCCTTTCTAGCCTCCCTCTTTCCCATTTTCCCACATTGCTGGAATGATCTTGCTAAAATACAGTTTAGTTGTATCCGCCCCAACCCCCAGCTCTGGAGGCTATTACACAGAGCTGCTCATCATTTGCTGTAATTGTCATGCCCTTTCACTTATCTGTGGCTTAGCTCATACCATACCCCCAGACCAGAATTATTCTTTACCCTTTCTGCCTTATCACAAACTGCCTGGAAATAATAAAGCTTAGATCAGGGCAAAAATATAGAGAATAGAAGAATGATAGAGAAAATTAATGAAACGAAAGTTGGTCCTTTGAAATGATTTAAAAAAATTGACAAACCTTTAACTAGACTGCCTAAGGAAAAGAAAGAGAAGATTCAAATTACTAAAATCAAGAATGAAAGAGACAATTCCAACTGCATTTTTTTCAAATATAGACAAGATGATCTTATAATACATGTGGGATTAAAGGAGCCCAGAATAGCCCAAACAATCCTAGAAACAAGGTTGGAGGATGCACAGTTCTCTAATTCAAAACTTACTACAAACCAACAGTAATCAAAATTGGCACGAGAATAACCATATATCTCAGTGGACTAGAACTGATAGTCAAAAAAAGTCCTTACATTGAAGGTCAATGGATTTTTTTTACAAGAATTCTAAGACCATTAAACGGATGAAAGAATAGTCTTTTCTACAAATTATAAATTCTCATCTCTACCGCATACCACATACTAAAAATTAACTCAAAATGGGTCAAAGATCTACATATAAAAATTAAAATTATAAAAATCAGAAGAAAACATAGGTTTGAAAATTTGTGATCTTGGATTAGGCAACAGCTTTGCAGATGTGACACCAAAAGCACAAGCAATCAAAGAAAAAACAGATAAGCTGAACTTCATCAAAATTACTAAACATTATGCACCAAATAACACTATCAAGAAAGTCAAAAGACAGCCCACATACTGGAAGAAAATATTGCAAGTCATATATGTGGTAAGTGTCTAGTTTCTAGAACATATAAAGAATTCAAAGAATTCATACAACTTAAAAAGACAACTCCATTTAAAAATGGAGAAAGAAATTGAATAGGCATTTCTACAAAGAAGACATAGAAATTACCAATAAGCATATGAAAATATGTTCAGTATCACTAGTCATTAGGGAAATACAAATCAAAACTAAAATGAGGTACCACTTCACACTGACTAGGATAGCTATAATAAAAAAAAAAATAACAAGTGTCAACAAGGATGTGAAGAAATTGGAACCCTTATATATTTGTGGGTGGGAATGGAAAATTGTGCAGCAGTTGTGGAAAACAGCCTGGCAGTTCCTCAAAAAGTTAGATGTCCGGTTACCATATGGCCCAACAATTCTACTCCTAGGTATATATCAAAGAGAACTGAAAACATATGTTCACACAAAAATGTGTACGTGAATCTTCATAGTGGCATTATTCGCGATAGCCAAAACAGAAACAACCCAAATGTCCTTCGACTGATGAATGTATAAACAAAGTGTGATAAATCCATACAATGGAGTATTATTTAGCCATAAAAAGATGTGAAGTATTGATACATGCTAAAACATGGATGAACCTTGAAAATGTTGAAGAAAATGTCAGTGAAGAAAGAAGCTAGATATAAAAGACCACATATCGTATGGTTTCATTTATTTGGAATATCCAGAATAGGCAAACCTATAGAGGTATCAAGTATATTCGTGGTTGGCAGGGACTGGGAGGAGTGCAGAAATGGAAGTGACACCTAATGGGTAGAAGGGATTTTGGGAGACGATGAAAATATCCTGGAATTAGATCATGGTGATGATTGCACAACTTGGTGAATGTGTCAAAAATCACAGAAACGTATCCGTTAAGATGGTGCATTTTATGCTACATAAATTGTATCCCAAGAAAACCTGGAATCTAATCTAGGATCACACATTGCATTCATTTTTCATGTCTCTTTAATCTTCTTTAATTTAGAACACCCCAACTCCTTTCCTGCTCCCTTTTTTCATCACATTGGCATCTTTGAAAAGTCTAGGCCAGTCATTTTGTAGAACGTCCCACAATCTAGATTTGGCTTGTTTCCTTATGATTAGATTCAGGCTAAACAACTTTTTGGGGAGAAATTAATTTTCTTAATGTTTGTTGTTAGTGTAAAGAAATGCAAATGATTTTTCATAGTAACCTTTAACCAGTAACCTAGATAAATTATTTCATGAGCTTTGATGTTTTGCCTGTTTTCTTTTAAATTTTTTTATGCATACAATCATATTATCTGTAAATAACGACAGTTTACTTTTTCCTTTCCAATCTTCACCCTTTAGTTGCCTTTTCCTGCCTTACTGCACTGAACAGACGGTTATCTCCCAAACCTCCTAACGTTAATCCCAGGCAACCATTAGTCTGTTTTCCAGCTCTGTAACTTCATTATTCCAAGAATAATGGAATCATATAGTGTGTAACCTTTTGAGATTGGCTTTAAAAAAAAAATACTTCCCTTGAAGTCCATTCAAGTTGTGTGTCAATATCGATATGATTTTTAGAACCAGATTGCACAGATCTATTAGAGAACTGACATTTTCAAATATTGAATATTCCAGTTTATAGCACAGTATAATGCTTATTTTATTTATATCGTTAAAATTTTCTCTAAATGTTCATCTTTTTCTTCTTTTTTAAAGAAGGTGGTACACAATTTTAATTTTACTCCCCTTTTCCTATGCTTTGGAAGATTTTGTGTAGAAGCAGTGTTATTTCTTTCTTAAATGTTTGGAAGCATTCACTGGCAAAATTGTCTGCACCTGGTTTTCTTTGTGAGCAGATTTTTAATTACAATATCTTTTAAAATTTTTTTGCTGGTAATGTGTTTCTCAATGCTGTTTGTCTTTCAGCCTCTATTTCTCCTTCACTTTTCGATGGATATTTTCACTGGGTATAGAATTCCAGTTTGGCAAGACGGCATCAAGATGCCATTCTTTGTTTCCTGGAGTCCATTGTTTCTATTTTAAAATCAGTTGTCAGTCTTAGTGTTGCTCCTTTGAAGATAATTTTCTTTTTTTTTTTTTTTTCCAAATGCTTTCAGATTTTTCTCTGTTTTTGCTTTTCATTAGCTTGCTGTAATGTCCCTAGATATGGTGTTATTTCTATCCTTCTTGGGAATTATAGTGCTACTTGAATCTGTGGTATCACATCTTTTATTCATTTTTGAAAATTCTCTTCTTTTCAAATGGTGCTTCTGCTCCACTCCATCTTCTCCTTTCCTCTGTGACTCCTCATAACAAATATGCTAGATATTTTTACCCCACTCTAGATGCCTCTTATATTCCTTCTGTATTTTCCAACATTTTGTCTTTCTGTGCCTCAGCATGTATTTTTTTTCTGATTCCATCTCCCAATTCACTTTTTCTTCAGTTGAATTCAAACTCCTATTAAACCAATCTATTGATTTCATAATTTCAGTTTGTTCTAAAGTTTTAAGATTTAGGATTTCTATTTTGAATCCTTTCTCATTCTCTGACGAAATACTTTCATATTTCTTAAACAGATTAGTTATAGCTGTATGAGGTTTATTTCTGATAATTTCAAATCCTGGATGCTCCAAGGATATGTGCCTACTGTTCATTGATTATCTTGAGTTTTGTTAATATCTTAACCTCTGCTATTCCTAGCTTTTTAAAAATTAAATGCTGGGCATTATATGTAGACATTTAAGAGGTAGTTTGAGGTTCTGGATAATTGTGTCTACCTTTTAAGAGGATTACTTTTTCTCTAGGTAACGAGACTAGAAGCACTAGTTACCCCAAGTCATCTTAACATAAACAGGGACTGACATAATTTTGCAGTTGGTCTTCAGTTCCTTTGAGGGCTCATCCCTTTTTAGTATCCACAAGTCAAAATGACTTCAAATTCTGAACTAACTTCTCTGGGATTCCTTCTCTTTTCCATAATTTCTCCCTCACTTCTTTGCTTGCCAATGATGTCAAGATTTTCTGTTGTTCTTGAGGGAGAGCCGTTCTGATCCACTCAGTCTACCATTACCGAGGATGGAACCTATTTCATGACAGTTTGTTTCTTCATACGCTTTGTGACTTTTGATTATAAAATCATGTTCCCTGTCACTATCTTTGAGAAATCGTTAAGGCCTCAGCTTACACCTTTTGGAGAGAACTTATATTTGCTTATGCTAGGTGCCAGGAAGCACAGTCAATTTCAGATCACTTTAAATAAAATTTCTGACTGAGAGCAGTGGCTCATACCTGTAATTCCAGCACTTTGGGAGGCCTAGGCGGGTGGATCACCTGAAGTCAGGAGTCTGAGACCAGCCTGGCTACACCCCATCTCTACTGGGGTAGAGAAACCCTATCTCTACTGAAAATACAAAACTTAGCAGGGCATGGTTGTGGGTGCCAGTAATTCCAGCTACTTGGGAGGCTGAAGCAGGAGAATTGCTTGAACCTGGGAGGTGGATGTTGCAGTGAGTCAAGGTCACACCACTGCACTCTAGCCAGGGTGACAGAGCAAGACTGTCTCAAAAAACAAACCCAGGCCGGGTGCAGTGACTCATGCCTGTAATCCCAGCACTTTGGGAGGCTGAGGCAGGCATATCACAAGGTCAGGAGACTGAGACCATCCTGGCTAACTCAGTGAAATCCTGTCTCTACTAAAAATACAAAAAATTAGCCAGGAGTGGTGGCAGGCACCTGTAGTCCCAGCTACTTGGGAGGAGGCTGAGGCAGGAGAATGGCGTGAACCCAGGAGGCAGAGCTTGCAGTGAGCCAAGATCACGCCACTGCACTCCAGCCTGGGCGACAGAGTGAGACTCAAACAAACAAAACAAAACAAAACAAAAAAACACAAAACTTTCTATTTGCAAGGGGGCTTCAATTTTCACAAAAAGTGTGGATTCTTGCCCTCTTCCTAGTCAAATATGGACAGGTGGTTAAGAATGTGTTAGGGGAATGTTTGTGTCTTTCCTTCTGTGTTCACCCACTGAAAGCATTGACTTCTGGGATTTCTGACTTTATGCAGGGGCCTCTGATTAGAACTCTTCCTCCAGCCCAGCTCCCCTCCTACTTTTGTCATTTGTACCCAGCACAGCTCAGTGTAACTGTGGCTGTAGGCTGCTAGAAATCAGCAGAAGCCTTCAGGACAAAGTTCAGCTCAAGCGTATGGAATTTTGATTCCAATGTAATTTCCGCCCTCTGATTATTTTCCTTACTCTATTGCTATCTCAGTAGAACTTTAAATAAATGAATAAAGCTAAAATTATTTTATTTGCCATTTTTATATGTAATGATCTGGGAGGGATTCTTGAACAGATGTGGTCTACCGTTTACAGCTAATATGTAGCTGCCTGCTTTCACTATGTTCACTCTTAAGATTAATAAAATGAAAAACAATGCTGATAATAGTGGTTTCTTTTCTTTCTGCTTTCTCCAGTAATTAGCATATGGGGGGACATTCAGAGGACAGGATTTAGGATCAGCAGACCTGGGTCTGCCTCCCAACTCCACTGCTAAGAGTTGAATCAGTCCATGCAGGCCACTTAAGCTCCCCATCCTCAGCCTATTCTTCTGTCAAATTGACAATATAATCCCCTAGTTTTAGGGAATTTTGAGGAATACATCAGATTACCAAATCGTGAGTTCCTTGAGGTGATAAAGACTGAGCACTTACCATGTGTAAGGCAACCTTCCTAAGTGCTAGGGATACAACAGTAAACAAAACACACAAAAATGTGTGTGTGTGTGTGTGAGTGTGTGTGGGTTGGTGTGGGTGTGCACATGCATACATGTGTGGTAGCAGACAATAATATAAGAAAAATAAAGTAAACTATATAATGTTTTAGATGGCAGTAACTGCTATGTCAAACAACAGTGCTGACGAAGTAAAGGGGCTAGGAATGTGTGTGCATGCCTGTGTGTGCATGTTTGTTACCTCTGCATCCCAGACACCTAGACACGATCTGGCACACAATGGAAGCTCAATGAATGTCCGATGGGTGAATTAACACTCATAGGACACTTACTACCATGCCTGGCAAATAACAGTAGCTTTTGGTTTTAGAGTGGATGCGGTTGCTTTTGGGCTCGCCTCTTTATGTCCAGTTGATGGAAGTAGGTGCCGGGGTCTCTAGAGGCTCACAAAGCTGTACTTGGCTCAGGAGTTATCCAGATAAAAACTAGGATAGAAATCCAACTCCTCTCATCCCTCCATCTTTCACCCCTGCAAATCTGTTGAGCTCCATGAAGCTTTCCTCTCAGGTGACATTGTTGCTGCTCTACTTATGGGACAGCACAGGGCACACGGGTGCGGGACAGAGCTGACTCCTTCCTGTCTGGGCTCTTCCAGCCTTCCCTCTAGAACAAAGCGGGAAGCCTCAGGTCCAAGGTGAGAGCCGCAAAGGCCGCACTGAACGCCCAGGTGCACGCCCAGGTACGGGCTAAGCGCGCGCCAAGGTGCTCGGGAAGGGGCTGATGCGCGGCCGCACTGCCGGGCGGAGTGCACGAGTGAGGGCGTCCGGCCGGCAGGAGGCACTGTGGCGTCGCCGTGGGCCGAGCCTGGCGAAGCGCTGCTCGCCCAAGATCGCGCAGCTTGGTGAGTGGCAGAGCCTGGCTTTATACTCGCGTCTCGGATACCAGTGCCCGTCATCTTCCCACGTCCGTGACTCATTGTCCTTCCAATGCAGGCTGCGGCCTCTCAGCCCAGAAGACCCTGGGTTCTGGCACAGGCCTTCCCTGTGGCAGACGCAAGGAAAGCCGACAAAGGGAGTTCACCGGGTTTGCTTGACTTGCCACGCTCTTGTCTCTCCGCGCCAGGTTTAACCTGGGAAGTCACACATAACTTTAGGGCCTCTGATGTCTTCAGTGTCCTCGAGGCCCATGCTGCTCAGAGCCTCACCTGGCCGCAAACCCAGGTGCCAGTACTTGAGCGTTGCACCTTGAAGTGGGAACTGCAGAGGATTTTAATGGCACCAGCTCCAAACATTTCGCCCACAGCGTCTGCAGTCCTCCACTGTGGAAGGCAGAATAAAGACCCCAAGGGTGTCCACGTCTTACTCCCCAGAGCCTGTGACTTTGTCTCCTCACATGGCAAAAGGGAATTACAGTTGCAGATGGAATTAAGGTAGACTAATTGCACACACAGACAGAAACACGCATTTTTTGTGTGTTTTGTTCACTGTTGTATCCCTAGCACTTAAGAAAGTTGCCTTACACACAGTGAGTGCTCAGTTAATCTTTATTGACTCAAGGAACTCACAATTTAGTAATCCGATTTATTCCTCAAAATTCCCTAAAACGAGGGGATTATATTCTCCATCTGACAGAAGAAAAGGCTGAGGATGAGGAGCTCAATGGGTAAGGAGATTAGCCTGGGTCACCCAGGTGGGCCCAATGCAATCACCTGTCCCTATAAGGAGGAGAGGCAGGAGAGAGAGAACAGAGATGGCAGGCAGCACCAGGAGGTCTCAGCCCAGTTTTTCTGGCTTTGAGGATGGAGGATGGGCCACAGAACAGGGGAGCCTCTGCCTAGCAGCTGGAACAGGTAAGGGACTGGGTTCTCCCAGTGAACCTCCAGAAAGAAACAGTCCTGCCAGCAGCTTGATTTTAGCTCAGTGAGACTTCTTTTTACTCTTTCGACCTCCAGGACTGTAAGATCATAATGTGTGTTGTTGGAAGCCACCAAGTTTGTGGTAATTTGTCACAGCAGTCGTGGGCCCACTGACACACTGGTTGTGGGCCTTGTGTCCAGAGACCTCAGCTAAAATGCACTGGGGACCTGGTGGTGTGTGTTAGGTCTAGTTGGCTTGCTGTGTTGTTCAAGTCCTCTCATTTCCTTTCTTACCTTCTGTCTGGTTGTTCTTTCCATTATTGAAAGTGGGGGACTGAGGTCTCCAATGATTATTGTAGAACTATTTTCCCCTCCAATTCTGTCCCTTTCTGCTCTGCATATTCTGTTAGGTGCTAAGTGTTTATAACTATATATTGTTGCCATATTGAATCTTTTCTCGATATATAATGTTCTTTTCTCTTGTAACCTTGGACAAAATACAGACTATTTAGACTATTGAAAATCCTGAAAGTGTATTTGAAACATGCATGTGGAAATGGTTTTATTTTTTTCAGTTACTGCTTTCAACTGTGTGCTGGTTGAAACTCCTTTCCCCTGAATAGAAGATCAATTAAAATAACCCAGCTTGATTCACTAACTTGTCAACTACTTTTGGTCAGTCAGATCTTGTCTTTGGCCAGAGTTAATCTGCCTAACCCGTTGTCCCCAGATCATCAGTGCAGCTTCACCTGGGTATTTGTTATAAATGCAGATTCTCAGGCCATGCCCCAGAAACTCTGGAGGTGGCCCTGCAGTCTGCGTTTAACAAGCCCTCCAGGGGATCTTGAGGTGTGATAAATTTTGAGAATCCGTGGTAACCCATCTGCAGAGATATTTCTATTATTTCAACAATTACATTTTAAAGATTTTACTTTTCTGGAAATACTTTAAAAAATTTACCTAGTTTTTCATGTATCTTGATTTTTTTTTCTCTGTTTTTATTCCTTATTTTAGGTCTTTGGTAATTTTAAGCCAACTTATCTTGTAGGCTCTGTTTTGATCATTCTACTCTCTTTCCATCCCTGAAGTTTATTGACTTGGAGTTGCCATTGTTTTGTAATTTGGAATTGTGAGCTGGTCTTAATGGGGACTTCATCTATTGGAATCTTCTGTACCTTACATGAGGGTGGGTGCCTCCATAGTGCTTTTGGGTTTGCTTCAGCCAGGTGCTCAGTGTACCAGCCCAGGACTGCTTTTCATATTCCTGTGTTGACTTGGGGATTTTCTGTCCCATGTGTGTCATATACAGCCTAATCTCATCACATGAGTATGGGCCTCTGATGACAAATTCATAGGAGAATCATTTTCCCTACTCAGAGCCCAGGCCAAGTCTAATATCCATGACATAACTGCCAGTGGGAGAACTTTCTTCTAGATGATGATTACTGAGAGTGCATCCTGCCCTAGAAGGACCCCTCATTTATGAGTGTTGCAGGGCAGGTCCAAGGCTTCCTCTCCCATGCCTCACAGCATTAAAACCCAAGTCCCTAGGTCAGGCACGGTGGCACATGCCTGTAACCCTGGCACTTTGGGAGGCCAAGGGGGGCGGATCACATGAGGCCAGGAATTCAAGACCAGCCTGGTCAACATGGCAAAACCCCATTTCTACTAAAAATAAATACAAAAATTAGCCAGGCATAGTGATGCACATCTGTAATCCCATCTACTCGGGAGGCTGAAGCATGAGAATCACTTGAACCCAGGAGGTAGAGGTTGCAGTGAGCTGAGATTGTGCCACTGCACTCCAACCTGGGTGGCAGAGCGAGACTCTGTCTCAAAAAGCAAAACAAAACCAAGCCAAGCCCCTGAGTTAGTGAGAGGATACCAGCCCTCCCCAGGGCAGCCCTGGTGGGTGGGAAGCTCATGAACTTGTATATCTAATTGTTGGTTCCCAGTTCATCTTTTGGCCTTTACTTTCTATAGAACTAACTCTGCATTTAGAGTCTGTTCTACTGCACCAAGCAATTCTGAGCATATTGCAGTGGGTGTGCCTTTCAGGTTACCTAGTTTCTCATATTGCTGTAAATAGAAGTCCCATGATAGCTCATTTTGAAACGTCAATCTCTCTTCCCTTCTCCAGCTAGTACAGGCTAAACCTGGTGTTTCCATAGATGGAGAGTAGGGTAGGGGCAGTTGCACATGACTCTCCTGCTTCCCGGCACTTGCCGTTCTAATGTTGGGATCAGGAAGAGGGGCTGGCAAGGCGTGACTGTGGTGAGCTCTCCTCTTGCTCTTCGGGTTGTAACTGCTGGTCCAGCTTACTGTCCACAGCTCTGCATAGGTAGAAGGTGACCAGAAATCCTAGGCATTGATGAGGTTCAGCTGCCCCTATTGACCTCCAGATGGTGGCCTCATGGTGCGTTCTGGTGCACAGGCCTTCTGCTCCATGACGTGACCCTGTAGCCCCAGTCTCCTCTGCCGTTCAGGGTCTTCAGCCTGGGCCCTAGACATACATGCCACATCCATCTTCTCCCCTCTTGGAACCTGAGGACTCAAAGCTCTGTCATCCCCTCTCCTCTGTCCCCATTTCCTGTTTCCCTGGCTATAGGAATAGCTGACGATGCCCATTTGCCGCAAACCAACCATTGCTCAGAATTCCTCCAAACTCAGCCATGCTCTGAGGGCATGTGAAAAGAATGCCCTGCAGAGGAGGAGAGATTTGTTCGTGGCCTTGATGTCATTTGAGATTCTGAGTGTCCAACTGGGGAAATGAACGTCTCCAGGTGGAAACAAAGGGGGCTGGAGAAAGCTGCCCACCCCAAGCCAAGGGTCCCTGTTTTGCTGGGTCTAGCGAGGGACTTCCTGTCCCCGCTGCTCCACTCCCTCCTCCAGCCCAGCTCTCCCTGAGGTAGATGGCAGCAGAGAGAGGAGCCAGGGCTTCCCAGGTCAGGCTAGAGTCCTCAGGGGAGCCTGCTGGGAGGTGGTTTTCTGCCTGAAAGCAGAAGTGGTGGTGCGACAGTCCATGGACACCGGAGTAGGGGACAGAAAAATGGTCTCAGACCCCATCTGCAATAAAAATGTGTACAAAGGCCTCCCATCCTAGGGGCAGGTATGTGCCTAGAAAGTACCCCTTCTGGCTCTGCCAACAGCCATACCAGCTTCATTTGCTGGAGGTGAAGAGGCAGCCACATGGCCCTGGACTTGCTGGCGTGGTGGGGCCAGTACACAGGACTTGACTGTGCAGCAAGTTCTGTGTATTTGTGCACAAGTAGTCAGATAGCCTCTCCTGGGGAACCAGTTCATTCCAAGCCAAGAGTAGAGGAGTGGGCCCTGTGCCCGGGAGACAAATGACTGGTGACACAGAGGTGTTTCACTGAAGCTCTGCCTGAGCAGAGCTCTGCCTGCTCAGGGGGACCCATCACAGCCTCTGCCTGAGCGCTGGCTTTCAAGTGCCCTGGGGCCGAGCCCTGGGAATATCCTTGTTTATCTGCAGTTGCTGGCTTGGCTCCTCTTCCCCTTTCTGTCTTCCTCCCTCTCTTTGGGGAGCAAGCTGCCCACCCCCACCCCTGTACCACTGGGTCCTGAATGTCAAAAATGCCAAGGAGGTTCTGGCCTCAACTCAGCCTCTCCTTGAGGCAAATCACTTCACTTGGGAGTGGAGGTTCTTCAACTTTACACATCCCGGTTACCTGGGGGGTGTGGTGAGCATCAGATGAAAAACTTGGGAGGGGGGAAGTTGAATGCTGCTTCTGAAGGCTTATCCAGGGTGAGAGCTCATCTCCCTCCTGCATCCTGTCTTGCCTCACCAAATTGCCAAAGCCAATGCTCTGTCACTTGGGTTGGCCAGTCCACCCCCTGCCTTCCTGTCCACCCACCCCAGATGCTAAGTCTGTGGTGAGGAGGCCCATGCTGGGGCATGAGAAGTTTGGGGGATGAGGAGGAGAACTGTATCCACCAGGGAGGCCCCTGGGTGAGGAAAAGATGAGACAGGATGACACTCAGGAGATGCCGCCTTTCAGGAGATGGACCTTGGAACGATGACTTTTCCCTGATAACTCTGGACTGTGAGCTGTACTGGCCTCTCTCTGAGCCTATGCCAGCCACAGAGATGTGAAGGTTGAGATATTCCATGCATCGTTGGCTGACAGGTAGCTGTGTATAGCCATTCTAGAGGGGGATCTCGCTCTGCTTAGTGACATTGATATCTGTATCATTCAAGTGCTAGACATTTTGTTCCTGGGCATATGTCCCAAAGATTTGCACACAGAGTGACCAAGAAGTGATTTATCACAGTATTGTTTGGGGACAGTGGAGTTAGAGGCTAGCATCCTTTACTGGAGAATGGGTGAGTAAAATGACAGATTGTCACATGGGTGACCCACAGCCACAAACAGGATGGATACCCATCACCATGGCTACAGCCTTAAAAATAGTGCTGAGTGAGAAAAATAAGAAGCAGGACAAAATCTCTAACACCACATCATTTGTAGTAACCAGAAAACACATACCTATCAATCAACTTGTCAGGTTTCTCAAGTTTGCAAAGGAAAAGAAAGATAAACACTAAATGCAATAGAAGGGTTGAATGTACAAAGGTGGGAGTGGAGAATTGGGATAAAGAGGAATAAGTAAAGTACAATAGGAGCAGGACCTCATGTGGAGAAATCGTGCTAGCACACCATGAACTGAGCAACTGGTTAACTCTGCCCCTGAAAGAAAAGGAGCAGTTAAAGCCCTAAAGAAGTGAATGTCAGCTACAGAGAAGGGATACACACTATTCATCACTAAAGCATGGGCAAAACTATGATCACAGGGCCAGCCCTTCCCTCTCCTCCCATCCACACCAACAGCACCAACTGTTGGCTAGGTCTAGAGCAGAACTCTTCCCCTTTGCCCTCTAAGAACAGACTCTGAGACGTGGTGACTGCTCCAGGGCAATCTCCCTCTTCCCAAATGACACCAGAGGATCTCTTTGAGTGGTGAAGTCTCAGCATCTTCATTAGCTTCCTGCTTTAGAGAAAATCTACAGTACCTAGCTCATTGCCTGGCAGAAAGTTGATCCTCAAATGATGGATGGATGGATGAATGACCATACCTGCTTGGTAGCTGCTTAGCTTTGGTTGGGCCAGAGGAGAATCAGTCAAATGATCCCTGTGGTGTGCTGAACACTGCAAAGGTGCCAGAATAAGACCCCATGCTAGATCTTGAGGTGTTGTAATCTAGTTGAGAAACACTAGGCATATGTTGTGGTCCCAAAACTTGTCTTGGCCATATAGTATGTACTGGGCTTTTGCTACCAGTTGGGGTAAAGAAATGAGTACAATGGGTCCCAGATACAGATATAAACCTGCAATACGAGCATTGACTGAGATACACCAAGAGTGTGGGGAGTGCAGGGAATGTAACTGGCAGGCAGTGGACCTAATGAGTGAGTCCTGAAGGTGTCAATAGCCCAAAAAACAAAATTATGAGTTAGGAAGATTTATTCTTTTCAACTGCATATGAAAATATTTGTCAAAGAGGATCTCTACAAATTTGAGCAGTAGCTGGTTTCTTTTTTCTTTCTCTCTCCCCTCGACCTTCCTTCATGGGTGATTTGGGACAGAGACAATGCCATAGGCTCACCAAATCATATTTTACTTTCCTTTCCCTGGGCACAGTGGAAGACTTTTCCAGCACCACTTGCAATTAAGTTGGAGCTATATGGTCATAGTTTGGCCATTGTGGTGCAGGAGGAAGTAAGGTATACAACTTTCAAGCCAGCTATAACCTCCCTTGAGCCATCATCCATTCTGTCTTGCCCTTCCACGGTGATCTCAGTGGGTACATATTTACATGGCAATGTCACAAGATGAAAGAAGCTTGGATCCCAAAGTCACCACTCAGAAAAATTGCCTAGGAGAGCCAGTCAGCCAGCCCTGGTTGTGATATGAGTCACTGAGATGTGAGTTTATTTGTTCCTGCAGCAAAGCCTGTTCTATCCTTACTAATATGCTAGGTACACTGCTTTCCAAAGTAGCTATTTTGACGAACCACAGCTCTTCTTAAAAAATCACGCCAATTTATTTTATTTATTTATTTATTTATTTATTTATTTATTAGAGACAGGGTCTTGCTATGTTCCCAAGGCGGGAGTGCAGTAGCTATTCACAGATGTGATCATGGATCACTGTAGCCCGGAATTCCTGGGCTCAAGCAATCCTTTTGCCTCAGCCTCTTAAGTAGTTAGGACTATAGGCATGTGCCACTAAATTTATTTTATTTCTTAACAGCTTTATTGAAATATAATTTGCATACCATACTATTCACCCATTTAGAGTGCACAATTCAGTGGTTTTTGGCGTATTCAGATTTGTACAACCATTACCACAGTCAATTTTATAACATTTTAGTCACCCCTAAAAAGAAACTCCATCCTCATTAGCACCCAATTCTATACCCTACTACGGCAGCAACTAATCTTCTCTCTGTCTCTATAGATTTCCTTGTTCTGTATATTTCATATAAATGGAAGCATAAAACATATGGTCTTTGTGACTGGTTTCTTTCCCTCTTAATATTTTAAGGTTCATTTGCATTATTTTCTTTCATTCTCTCATTATTATTATTTTGAGACAAGGTCTCACTCTGTCGCCCAGGATGGAATGCAATGGCGCAATCTCAGCTCACTGCAACCTCTGCCTCCTGGGTTCAAGCAATTCTCCGGCCTCAGTCTCCCAAGTAGCTGGGATTACAGGTGCACGCCACCACACCTGGATAATTTTTTTTTGTATTTTTATTTTTTATTTTTATTTTTGTAGAGACAGAGTTTCACCATGTTGGTCAGGCTGGTCTTGAACTCCTGACCTCACAAGATCCACCAGCTTCGGCCTCCCAAAGTACTAAGATTACAGGCATGAACCACCACACCTGGCCTTGTTCTCTCATTATTATAAGCATCCTAGTGTGTGTGAAGTGGTATGTTATTGTAGTTTTGATTTGTTTTTCCCTGGTGACTAATGATCAACATTTTTTCTTCTACTTGTCATTTAAAAATCTTCATTGAAGAAATTCTATTTAAATCCTTTACCCATTTTTAAAATGTGGTTGGTCTTTTTAGTGTTGTAAGGGTTCTTTAGATGTTTTCAATGTTAGAACCTTATCAGAAATATGTCTTGCAAATACTATCAAGAAAGTTAAAATGGGAGAAAAGTGTCTTTTGAAGTGAAAAGTTTTAAAGTTTTGTGAAGTCCAGTATATTAATTTTTTCTTTGGTTGCTTGTGCTTTTGGTATAATAGCCAAGAAACCATTATTTAATCCAAGGTCATGAAAATGTACCTGTATTTTCAAAGAGTTTTATTACTTTATTACTTTGGTTCTTAACATTTAAGTCTTTTTTCCATTTTGAGTTATTTTTTTGTATACGGTGTAAGGTAAGGGTCTAATTCATTATTTGGCTTGTGGATGTCCAGCTGTTCCAGTACAATGTGTTGAAAACAGTATTCTTTCTCCCACTCAATGGTCTTGCCACTCTTGTCAAAAATTAATTGACCATAGATGTGCAGGTTTATTTCTGGACTCTTAAGTTTATGCCATTCATCTATATGTGTATCCTTATGCCTGAACCACACTGTGTTGATTACTGTAACATAATCCCACTGAAATTGGGAGATACAAGACCTCCCACCTTGTTTCTCTTTTTCAAGATCGTTTTGGCTATTTTGGGCCACTTACATATCCATATTAATTTTAGGATTTTTTTTTCCTTTGTTGCCCAGGCTGGAGTGTAGTGGTGCAATCATAGCTTACTGTAGAGTCAGTCTCCTGGGCTCAAGCAATCCTTCCACCCCAGCCTCCTGAGGAGCTGTGATTACAGGTGCATGCCACTGCACTGGCTAATTTTATTATCTTTATTTTTTTTATACATGGGTTGTGGGGATCTCTTTGTTGCCCAGGCTGGTCTTGAACTGACTTCAAGTGATCTTCCCACCTCAGCCTCCCAAAGTGCTGGGATTACAGACGTGAGTCACCATGCCTAGCCTGAATTTTAGAATTAGCTTTTGTATTTCTGCGTGCACACACACACACAAAAGGGCAGTTGGAATTCTGTTAGGAATTATATTGAATCTGCAAATCAATTAGGGATACTTGGTATCCTTTGACCTACATCTTCCCATTCCCCTGCCCCATAACTCTGATCCTGGTAACCACTATCTTAGTCTCCATATATTTGACCTTTTAAAAAATATTCCACATGTAAGTGAGATTGTGTGATATTTTTGTGTCTGACTTAATTCACTTAGTGTAATGTCCTCCAGGTCCATCCATGTGGGGACAAATGGCAGGATCTCCTCTTTTTTAAGGCTGAATAAAATATTCCATTGTATATACACCACAGCTTCTTTATTCATTTGTCCATTGACGGACACCTAGATTGTTTCCATATCTTGATTATTGTGACTAATTCTGCATTAAACATGGGAGTGCAGTATTTTTATGAGGTGGTCACTTCATTTCCATTGGGTATGTACCTGGAAGAGGGATTGCTGGGCCATATGTTAGGTCTATTTCTTAATTTTTCTCAAATGTCCATACTGTTTTTCATAATGGCTATACCAATCTACATTCCCACCAACAGAGTTGATACAAGGGGTACAAAGGGTTCTCTTTTCTCCACTCTCACTAGCACTTGTTATCTCTTGTATTTTTTAATGATAGCTATCCTAACAGGTGTGAGATGGCATCTCATAGTGGTTTGGTTTACACTTGTCTGATTGGTGGTGTTGAACTCCTTTTCATGTACTGTTGGCCATTTGTATGCCTCTTTGGAGAAATATCTGCTCAACTCCTTTGCCCATTTTTAAACTGGGTTATATGTTTTCTTGCTATTGAGTTGCATGAGTTCTTTATACATCTTTGATATTAAACCCTTATCTGATACATGGTTTTTGCTAATCTTTAGATTGCCTTTTCATTTTGTTGATTAGTTTCTTCGCTGTGCAGAAGCTTTTTAATTTGATGTAGTCCCATTTATTTATATTTGTTTTTGTAGCCTGAGCTTTTGATGTGATATCTAAGAAATCATTGCCGAGGCCAATGTCAAAGAGCTTTACCTTCTTTTCTTCTAGGAGTTTGAGTTCCCGGTCTTAGGTTTAGGTCATTTCTTTTACCCATTTTGAGTTGATTTTTGTGTGGATAAGAGTCCAGTGTAGGGTAAGAGTCCAGTTTTATTTTGCATGTGGAAATCAGTTTTCCCAGGACCATTTATTGAAGAGACCATCCTTTCCTCACTGTGTCTTTATTGGTACCCTTGTTGAAAATTAGTTAACCAATTATGATTGGATTTATTCCTGTACTCTATTTTATTCCACTGGCCAGTATGTCTGGTTTTATGCCAGCACCGTAGTGTTTGATTACGATAGCTTTGTAATACAGTTTTGAATTGGGAAGTGTGATGCCTCCAACTTTTTTTTCCTCAAAATTAATTTGGCTGTTTGGAGTCTTCTTTGGTTCCATATGAGTTTTGGGATTCTTTTTGCTATTTCTATGAAGAATATCATTGGGATTTTGGTATGGATTGCATTGAATCTGTATATTGCTTTAGGCAGTATGGACATTTTAAAAACATCAATTCTTCCAATTCATGAGCATAGAATGTATTTTCACTTATTTGTGTCCTCTTCAGTATCTTTCATCAGTGTTTTATAGTTTCAGTGTACAGGTCTTTCACTTCCTTGGTTAAATTTATTCCTAAGTATTTTTTAATGCTTTTGTAATTAGGATTGTTTTCTTGATTTCTTTTTCAGTTTGACCATTATTTGCATATAGAAATGCCACAGATTCTTGTATGTTGATCTTATTTTTGTAACTTTACGTAATTCATTTATTAGATCTAACAGGGTTTTTTTTGGCACTCTGGCATTTTCTACATATAGGATTATGCCATCTTCAAATAGAGGTAAGTTTACTTCTTTTTGATTTGGGTATCTTTTATTATTTTTTTCTTGTCTAATTGCTCTTGCTAGAACTGCTAGTACCATGCTGAAAAGAAGTGGTGAGAGTGGGCTTCCTTGCCATGTACCAGATCTGAAAGGAAAAAGCTTTCAGTTTCTCCCCATTGTTTATGATGTTAGCTGTGTCTTTTTCATGACTAGCCTTTATTATCTTGAGGAACCTTCATTCTATACTTAAACTGTTAAGAGTTTTTTTATTACTATGAAATAATGTTGAACTTTGTTGAGTGATTTTTGTGCATTAATTGATATGATCATGTGGTTTTTGTCTTTCAGTCTGTTAATGTGATGTATAACACTGATTGGGTTGCATAAGTTAAAACAGCCTTGCATGACACTTGATTATGATGTGTAATATTTTTGATGTGTTATTGAACTCAATTTACTCCTCAAATTTTATTGTGGATTTTCACATCAATGTTCATCAGAGATATTGGCTTGTAGTTTTCTTGTGGTGTCTTAGTCTGGTTTAGGTATCAAGGTGATGTTGGTCTTATACAATGTGTTAGGGAGTATTTCTCCCAGCTCTATTTTTTGGAAGTGTTTAGGAAGTGTTGATATTAATCCTTTGAAAGTTTGATAGAATTAAGCTGTAAAGTCATTTGGTCCTGGGCTTTTCTTTGTTGGGAGATTTTAAATTACTACTTCAATCTCTGCAGTATTAGCTCCAATTTCATTTCTCATTTTATGTATTTGAGTCTATTCTCCTTTTTTCTTAGTCTAGCTAAGGGTTTGTTGATTTTTTTCAAAAAACCCAACTCTTTATTATTATTATTATTATTATTATTATTATTATTATTATTTTGAGGGGGAGTCTCACTCTGTTGCCCAGGCTGGAGTGCAGTGGTGTGATCTTTGTTCACTGCAACCTCTACCTCCTGGGTTCAAGTAATCCTGCTGACTCAGGCTCCCAAGTAACTGGGACTACAGGCATATGCCACTATACCGAGCTAATTTTTGTATTTGTAGTACAGATGGGGTTTCACCATGTTGGCCAGACTGATCTCAAACTCCTGACCTCAAGTGATCCACCCTCCTAGGCCTCCCAAAATGCTGGGATTATGGGCATGAGCCACTGTGCCCAGCCTATTCTTACTGATTTTTTCCCCCTATGGTTTTTCTGTCCTCTGGTTTATTTCTGTTCAGATTATTTCCTGCCTTCTGCTAACTTTGGGT
This sequence comes from Macaca mulatta, assembly GCF_049350105.2. Lineage (NCBI taxonomy): Eukaryota > Metazoa > Chordata > Mammalia > Primates > Cercopithecidae > Macaca > Macaca mulatta. The sequence goes on from NC_133412.1 coordinate 90,332,262, forward strand.
TTAATCTGTTCTTTCTCTAGTTCCTTGGGGCATAATATTAGGCTAAATATTTAGTGTTTAGTTGGATTCTTTCTTTCTCTCTCTTTTTTTTTTTTTTTTTTAATGGAGTCTCTCACTCTATCACCCAGGCTGGAGTGCAGAGGCGTGATCTTGGCTCACTGCAACCTCTGCCTCCTGGGTTCAAGTGATTCTCCTGCCTCAGCCTCCTGAGTCCCTGGGATTACCAATATACAACACCATACCCTGCTAATTTTTGCATTTTTAGTAGAGATGCGGTTTCACCATGTTGACCAGGCTGGTCTCAAACTCCTGACCTCAAGTGATTTGCCAACCTTGGCCTTTCAAAGTGCCAGGACTACAGATGTGAGTCACCACACTCAGCTTTTCTTCTGTTTTAATGTAAACATTTATTGCTATGAATTTCTTTCTTAGACCTGCTTTATGCTGCATCCCATAGGTTTTGGTATGTTGTGTTTCAATTGCTATTTTTCTCAAAATATTTTTAAAATTCCCTTTTGATTTTCTTTTTTCTGTGATCCATTGGTTATCCAGGAGCATGTTCAATTTCCACATACTTATGAATTTTCCAAAGTTCCTGCTGTTATTGATCCCTAGTTTTATATCATTGTTTGGAAATAATACTTGGTATAATTTGTCTTCTTAAATTTAAGACTTATTTTGTGGCCTACGATATGTCTATCCTGAAGAATATTTCATGCATACTACAGAAGGATGTGTATTTTGCTGCTATTGAATGGAAAGTTCTATATAAGTATGTTAGGTCCATTATGTCTAAAGTGCAGTTCAATTTCAGTATTTCCTTATTTTTTGTCTAATTGATCTGTCTATTGTTGAAAGTGGGATATTGAGTAAGTAGTCCCCTATTATTGTATTGCTACCTATTTCTCCCTCCATGTCTATTAATATTTGCTTTATATAGTTATGTAATCCAATGCTAGGTGCATATATGTGTACAATTATGTCCTTATGATGAATTGAGTTCTTTACATTAAATAATAACCTTCTCTTTTTCTTGTGGCAGTTTTTGACTTGAAGTCTATTTTATCTGCTGTGATTATAGCCACCCTGCTTTCTTTTGGTTATCATTTGCATGAAATATCATTTATCCCTTCACTTTCAGCCTGTTTGTCCCTAAGACTAGTGTGGGTCTCTTGTAGGCAGCATATCCTTAATCTTATTATTTTTAAAAATCCATTTAGCCATTCATCTTTTGATTAAAGAATTTAACCCACTTATATTCAAAGTAATTATTGATGTGTAAGGACTTACTGCCACTTCGTTGTTTTCTGGTTGTTTTGTAAATACTTTGTTCCTTTCTGTCTTGTTCATCTTTGATTTGATGAGTTTCTGTACTGCTGTGTTTTTTTATTTTTTATTTTTTACTCTACTTTAAGTTCTAGGGTACATGTGCACAACATGCAGGTTTGTTACACATGTATACATGTGCCATGTTGGTGTGCTGCACCCATTAACTCATCATTTACATTAGGTATATCTTCCAATGCTATCCCTCCCACCTCCCCACAATAGGACCCGGTGTGTGACATTCCCTTTCCTGTGTCCAAGTGATCTCATTGTTCAATTCCCACCTATGAGTGAGAACATACAGTGTTTGGTTTTCTGTTCTTGCAATAGTTTGCTGAGAATGATGGTTTCCAGCTGCATCCATGTCCCTACAAAGGACACGAACTCATCCTTTTTGATGGTTACATAGTATTCCATGGTGTATATGTGCCACATTTTCTTGATCCAGTCTGTCACTGATGGACATTTGGGTTGATTCCAAGTCTTTGCTACTGTGAATAATGCCACAATAAACATAAGTGTGCATGTGTCTTTATAGCAGCATGATTTGTAATCCTTTGGGTATATCCCCAGTAATGGGATGGCTGGGTCAAATGGTATTTCTAGTTCTAGATCCTTGAGGAATTGCCATACTGTTTTCCACAACGGTTGAACTAGTTTACAGTCCCACCAACAATGTAAAAGTGTTCCTATTTCTCCATATCCTCTCCAGCACCTGTTGTTTCCTGACTTTTTAATGATTGCCATTCTAACTGGTGTGAGATGGTATCTCATTGTGGTTTTGATTTGCATTTCTCTGATGGCCAGTGACGATGAGCATTTTTTCACATGTTTGTTGGCTATATAAATGTCTTCTTTTGAGAAGTGTCTGTTCATATCCTTTGCTCACTTTTTGATGGGGTGGTTTTTTTCTTGTAAATTTGTTTGAGTTCTTTGAAGGTTCTGGATATTAGCCCTTTGTCAGATGAGTAGATTGCAAAAATGTTCTCCCATTCTGTAGGTTGCCTGTTCACTCTGATGTTAGTTTCATTTGCTGCACAGAAGGTCTTTAGTTTAATTAGATCCCATTTGTCAATGTTGGCTTTTGTTGCCATTGCTTTTGGTGTTTTAGACATGAAGTCCTTGCCCATGCCTGTGTCCTGAATGGTATTACCTAGGTTTTCTTCTAGGGTTTTTATGATTTTAGGTCTAACATTTAAGTCTCTAATCCATCTTGAATTAATTTTCATATAAGGAGTAAGGAAAGGATCCAGTTTCAGCTTTCTACTTATGGCTAGCCAATTTTCCCAGCACCATTTATTAAATAGGGAATCCTTTCCCCATTTCTTGTTTTTGTCAGGTTTGTCAAAGATCAGATGGCTGTAGATGTGTGGTATTATTTCTGAGGACTCTGTTCTGTTCCATTGGTCTATATGTCTGTTTTGGTACCAGTACCATGCTGTTTTGGTTACTGTAGCCTTATAGTATAGTTTGAAGTCAGGTAGCGTGATGCCTCCAGATTTGTTCTTTTGGCTTAGGATTGTTTTGGCAATGCAGGCTCTTTTTTGGTTCCATATGAACTTTAAAGCAGTTTTTTCCAATTCTGTGAAGAAAGTCATTGGTAGCTTGATGGGGATGGCATTGAATCTATAAATTACTTTGGGCAGTTTGGCCATTTTCATGATATTGATTCTTCCTATCCATGAGCTTGGTATGTTCTTCCATTTGTTTGTGTCCTCTTTTATTTCACTGAGCAGTGGTTTGTAGTTCTCCTTGAAGAGGTCCTTTACATCCCTTGTAAGTTGGATTCCTAGGTATTTTATTCTCTTTGAAGCAATTGTGAATGAGAGTTCATTCATGATTTGGCTCTCTGTTTGTCTGTTATCGTTGTATAAGAATGCTTGTGATTTTTGCACCTTGATTTTGTATCCTGAGACTTTGCTGAAGTTGCTTATCAGTTTAAGGAGATTTTGGGCTGAGACAATGGGGTTTTCTAAATATATGTTCATGTCATCTGCAAACAGGGACAATTTGACTTCTTCTTTTCCTAATTGAATACACTTTATTTCTTTTTCTTGCCTGATTGCCCTAGCCAGAACTTCCAACACTATGTTGAATAGGAGTGGTAGAGAGGGCATCCCTGTCTTGTGCCAGTTTTCAATGTTGAGCTGTTTTTATTTCTTTCTCTTTACTTTTTGTATCTGCTATAGTTTTTCTTTTTCTTTGTGGTTACCATGAGGCTTACATGAAACTGTAGACTATTTTATACTGAAAACAACTTAACTTCAGTCACATACAAAAACATTAGACTTTTGCCTTCCCTCATTTATATTTTTGATGTTAAAATTTACATCATTTGATATTATGTATCTCTTAATATAACTGCTTTTCTCTTTTACTAGTTTGGTCTTTAACCTTTATACTATTTGTATCTATATATACTTTATAGAACTGTACTTTATATAATAATATTAGAGTATTCTAGAGTTGACTATATATTTACCTATACCAGTGAATTTCATACTTTCATATGTTTCCATGTTAGTTATTAGTGTCCTTTTATTTTCACTAAAAGAACTCTCTTAAACATCTCTTGTAAGGAAGGTCTAGTGGTAATAAATTCCTTCAATTTTTGTTTGTCTGGGAAATATTGTTTCTCACTTATTTCTGAAAGGCAGCTTTGCTGAGTATATTAGTATAGTTAGCGATTTCTTTTCAGCACTTTGAATATGTCATTCCATTCTTTGCTGTGTGCTGAGAAATCCACTGATGGTCTAAGTGGCATTCCCTTATGTGACTTGACATTTTTCTATTACTGCTTTTAAAATGCTCTTTGTCATTGACTTTTGATAGTTTAATTATAATGCATCTTGGAGTGGATTTCTTTGGGTTTAATCTATTTGGGAAAAGTTGAGCTTTGTGTATCTGAATACCCATGTATCTTCCAAGGCTTATGAAATTTTCAGCAATTATTTTATTACATAAGCTTTCTTTCACTATCTTTGTCTCTTCTCCTTCTGGAACTTTCATAATGGAAATGTTTGTTCACTTAATGGCATCCCACAGGTCCTATAAGCTGTCTTCACTCTTTTTCATTCTTTTTTTTCCCTCCTCTAATTTCAAGACTCATCTTCAAGTTCAGAGATTCGTTCTTCTCCTTGATCTAGTTTGCTGTTTAAGCTTTCTGTTGTGTGTTTTATTTTGTTAACTAAATTTTTTACCTCCAAAGTTTGATTCAATTTTTATGATATCTCTTTTGTTGAATTTCTCATTCAGATAATGAACTGTTTTCCTAATTTCATTGAAGTGTCTATCTGTATTCTCTCATATCTGAGTTTTCTTAAGGTCACTATTTTGAATTTGTAAATTTCCCTTTCTTGGGGGGTCAGTTGCCTGAGAATTATTATGTTCCTTTGGTGATGTCACGTTTCCTGGCTTTTTCTTCCTTTTTTGGGGTGGGGAGGGTAGTGGGGCAGTGTCCCATTGTCACCCAGGCTAGAGTGCAGTGCATGATCATGGCTCACTGCAGCCTGCAGCCTTAACCTCTCAGGCTCAAGGAATCCTCCCACCTCAGCCTTCTGAGTGGCTGGGATCTCAGGCATGTGCCACCATGCCAGGGTAATTTTTTTATTTTACATTTTTTTTTTTTTTTTTTTTTTTGTAGAGACAGGGTCTTCCTATGTTACCCAGGATGGTATAACATAGGAAGTTACGGGGAACATATTCAAAATCCTGGGTTCAAGTAATCATCCTGTCTCAGCCTCTGAATGTGTTTGTTGGGATTACAGGCATGAGCCACTATGCCTGGCCTTTTCTGGCTTTTTCATGTTTCTTGTGTTCCTGCATTGATGTCTGCACATCTGATGGGATGATTACCTTTTCCAAACTTTACAGAGTGTTTTTTGTAGGGAAAGTCTTAGTGTATCAGCTGGGAAGAGTGTGATGGTTCTACTCTCCATCTGAGTAGATACAGTAGTATAACCTCCATGCAACTGCTTCAGCTATGATCAACATCAGCAATGACTGGGTGCCTCAGTAACCTAAGCTATAGGAATTTGTGGCAGCAGCAGTGGCAGTGTAGGTTGTCAGGATCCTAGGTGACAACAGCTTTTGAGGTCCTCCTGTTTTTTCTTTTCCCCACAATAAGAAGACTAGCTGAGAGGACTTTTGATGTTCTGACGTAGCCCACAAGCAGCTGGGGCAGTGTGGGGTTTCAGGTCACAGATGACAAGAGCAAATGTGGAACTTGGGCCTTAGGCTCAGGGTCTTGTGAACCAACTGTGGCACCTGGGTCTTGGGGTACAGGTTCAATCTCTGAAGGCAGGGTTGGGTGCAGACTGCCCACAGAGCCAGAGTCTGTAATCTGAGGCAACTCCCAGCAGCTTGAACCCAGGTGGCCAGGTTGTAGCTGTGACTCTGACTCTAGGGGTTAGGGAATAGCACTGGCCTAGTTTCATAGAAGAAGGGGTGCTCTGGAAGTGTGGGCCTGGGGATCAGAGTACAGCTGCAATTCAGGAACCAGAGCCAATAGGGTACAACGGCAACTCAGGCCTAGGGGGAATGAAACACTATGTAGTCATGACTCTGGACTCTGGGATGGTGGGACATAGGAGGCTCTGTAAGGCAGGGTGAGGCTGCAACAAGGACCTCAGATTAGCAGAGTTCAGCTTTCACTTGGGTCCACAGCACCAGCTGGGGAAGGAGAGGCAGGGAGTAGTACAACAATGACACTATTCCTTGTGAGTGAAATATCTCAGCAGCTCAGACTCCAGGGTTAGGTCCAGTTCCAGAGAAGCAACGTACTATGGTTATTTGCCCAGTAGGATGGGTGTCGCAGCTTAGCCACTGCCCTGTTTCCTGGGACACAGGATACCATGTTAGTTCATTCTTGGGATGTGCCACTGCTTAGCTTGGCCAAGGCACTAATTACACAAGAGGTGATGAACCATTGCAGCTGAGGCCTGGGGAAGTGTGGCTGCTCAGGGTACCATTGCTGGAATGCAGGGTGCCATTTCAGTTCTGGCTTGGAGAGTATGGATGCTCTAGACAGCCAATGTATTATCTCCCCAGGAGGCAGTTTTCCACTTCAGCTCAGGCCTGGAGGGGCAGGGTACAGTAGCAACTGGGAGTTGTAGATGAAGTAGTTCTATAGTAGCATGGCCCCATGGGGTAGGGTGTAGCAGCAGCTCTTCTCAGGGATGGCAGACCACCAGGTAGGGATGGCTCAGTGGTGTCAAAACCTCAGGGATGGAAGGGTGCTGAGAGTGCTGTGATCACTCATTCCTGGAGCAGGACACACTCCAGCAGTGATTCTGGTTCCAAGATGTCATAGCACAGTAGCCATGTAGACCACTGGAGTGGGACACAATGTTGACTCCTTCTCTTGGGGGAGCACAGCTGTGTGAACTCCAGGCAACTCCCTAGGCTGGCCTTAGTGCCTGTGAGAATTACAGGTGTCCAAGGTGATAACGGAGGCTGCCGAAGTTCTTACCTTTTCTCTGTAGGAAATAGTCCCTCCTAGTTTTTAGTTGATCCCAACTGGGGAATGGGGTGGCAGAGGTGAGGTGTGTTCCTTTCTCCATGTGGCAATAGTGGGTTTCTTTGCTCTACAGGGTTTCTGCTACTCCTTTGATGTACTTTGGTGCCCTCCTTTAGTTATTTTCATCAAAAAGTAGTTGTTTATTTGTTGTGTTGGCTGTCTTTGTGGGTGGATGAGTGCTAGGGTCTTCCAGTCAGTCATCTAGGTGATGTCACTCTAAAAGTTCCCTTCTATTCCTATTGTGTTGTTTTTATCATGAAAGAGTGTGGTATTTTGTCAAGTACTTTTTCTGAATCTGTTGATGATGATGCTCTTCCCCCTCTTTTTTTTCCTATTATTTAGTTCTCTCACTTCTATTGGTATCTGATATTATTAAATTAACATTATCTGATTAATAAGTGGTATGCAGAATAATGACAACTCAGAGGCTCAAGTCCTAATCTTCAGAACCTATAAATATATTATCTTATGTGGTAAAAGTAACCTGTAGATGTTAGGTTAAGGTTCTTGAGGTGGGGAGATTTTCTTGGATTATCTGGGTAGAACTAATGCAATCACAAGAGTACTTATAGAAAAGATACAGGAAAATCAGAATCGGAGAAGATGATGTAATGACAGAAACAGAGATTTAAAGATGCTATTTAGTTTGTGTCACCAGATTTACGGTAACTTGTTACAGCAGCCATAGGAAACTAAAGCAATTACATTGATTGATTTTCATATGTTGAACCAAGGTTGCATTCCCAGGATAAATCCCACTTGGTCATAGTGTATAAATCTTTTAATATACCGCTATATTCTGTTTGCTACTATTTTGTTGAGGACTTTTGCATCTATACTCACAGGGATTTTTTTTCTTTTTTCTTTTTTTTTTGGAGACAGGATCTCATTCTGTAATGCAGGCTGAAGTGCAGTGACACAATCATAGCTCACTGCAGCCTTGAACTCCTGGGCTCAAGGGATCCTCCCACCTCAGTCTCTAGAATAAGACTACAGACATGTACCACTACACCTGGCTAATTAAAAAATTTTTTTGTAGAGATGGTGTCTTGCTATGTTGCCCAGGCTTGTCTCAAACTCCTGACCTCAAGCAATCTTCCTGCCTTGGCCTCCCAAAGTGCTGGGATTACAGGCATTGAGTCACTGTGCCCAGCCTCATAAGGAATATTGGCCCATAGTTTTCTTTTAATGACTTTGTCTGATTTTGGTGTCAAGGTAATATTGGCCTCATATAATGAGTTGAAAAATGTTCCCTTATTTTCTATTTTTGGATAACTTGGTCAAAGATTAGTTAGTTCACAAATAGTTTGGTAGAACTCACTAGTGAAGCCATTTGGTCCTAGCCTTTTTGCATGTGTGTTGAAAGTGTTTTGATTACTGACTCAATCTCTTTACTTGTTATAATTGATTCATATTTTCTATTTCTTCTTGAATTAGTTTTGGCAATTTTTATCTTTCTAGAAATTTGTCAATTTCATCTAGATTATCTAATTTTTTGGCATTCAGTTCATAATATTCCCTTATATCCTTTTTATTTCTGTAAGTTTGGTAGTAACATCATCTTCATTCCTGGTTTTAATACTTAGAGTCTTTTCTTTTCTTGGGCAGTATAGCTAATAGTTTGTCATTTGCGTTGATCTTTTTAAAAGAATTTTTATGCTCATTGATTTTTTTTCTCTCATTTTTCTATTTCCACACTTATTTTTATTATTCAAATTGTTATGCTTGCTTTCAGTTTAGTCTGTACTTCATGTCCAGTTTCTTAATGTTGAAAGGTAGGTTATTTATGTGATCTTTTTTGATGTGAAAGCATATGTAGCTAAAAATATCTCTTTGAGCACCGTTCTAACTTTATTTGATAAGTTTTGGAATGTGTCTTCATTTTCATTTATCTCAAAGTATGTTCTAATTTCCCTAACACTTTTCTCCTTTGATTCATTGGTTATTTAGAAGTATGTTTAATTTCACATATTTGTGCATTTCCCAAATTTCTCCCTATTATAGATTTCTAATTCCGTTATAGTTGGAGAACAGGCTTTGTATCACTTGAATCCTTTTACATTTATTAAGACTTGTTTTATGGCCTAGCATATGGATAATGTTCCCTATGCACTTGAGAAGAATGTGTATTCTGCTATTGTTGGGTGGAGTTCTATAAATATCTGTTAAATATAGTAGATTAATGACATTGTTCAACTGTTCTATTTTATAAGTTTGTAATTGTTAGATCTTCTGATGGATTGACCCTTTTATCATTATAAAATTATTTCCTTGTCTCTAGTAACAATTTTTGACTGAAAGTCAATTTTGTCTGAAATTATTATAGCCACTCCAATTCTCCTTTGATTACTGTTTCCGTGGCATATCTTTTGCTATCCTTTTATTAATACTTTCAACCTCTATGTGTCTTTAAATCTAAAGTGAGTGTCTCATAGATCACATAGTCAGATCATGTTTTTATTTTAAATCTGTTCTGATAATCTATGCCTTTTAATTGGAAAGTTTAATACATTTATATTTAATTACTGACAGGGTAGAATTTATGTATGCCATTTTGCTATTTGGTTTTCTATAAGTCTTATATCTTTTTGTTCAATTCCATCATTACTACCTTCTTTTCTGTTAAAAATATATTTTCTGTATATAATCTCAATTCCCTTGTTTTTTCTTTAACAATATATTTTTGAGTTATTTTCTTATTGGTTGCCCTGGAAGTTTACCATTAACGTCTTAATTTATAACAATCCAATATGTAATAATATCAACTTAATTTTAATAGTATACAAAAACTGTGTTACTATATAGCTTTGTTCCCTCCTCCATCCTCATGTTCTTTTTAAAAATAATGTATTACATCAACTAGTCATTGTAAGTAATTTTTTTTTTTTTTTTTGTCTCGCTCTGTTGCCCAAGCTGGAGTGCAGTGGTGCAATCTCAGCTCACTGCAGCCTCTGCCTCCCGGGTTCAAGCAATTCTCATGCCTCAGCCTCCCGAGTAGCTGGGATTACAGGCTCCCACCACCGTGCCTGGCTAATTTTTTTGTATTTTTAGTAGAGATGGGGTTTCACCATGTTGGCCAGGCTGGTCTCAAACTGACTTCAAGTGACCCGCCCGCCTCAGCCTCCCAAAGTGTTGGGATTACAGGCATGAGCCACCACACCTGGACCATTATAGGTAATTCTTAAAACAACCTGAAAGTTAGGTATATTTATTCTCATTTTATAGATGATGAAATTGGCAGATAGTGTAGTTAAGTAACTTCTCTAAGGTATAAATGCCTTAAAAAAGTGATAACTGAGATTCAAGCCCAGGTTTTCCTTACTCATTTTATTTTTACTTTCGACCACCAGTATCTCTTCCTCTATTTCCCATCTCTATCATAATGACTTGGCAAACCTTACCATTTTGACTTCTGCCAGCCTCTGTAAGGTTAGAAGTTTCTTCTTTCTTTAACACCAAAGTTTCTCTCTCATGTAATAGTGAAATGCAAGGTGTCTACAGATGATAGTTTCATGATATTAGGGTATAGATTTTTTCTCATTGCTCTGGTAGTTTCTTTTAAATCTTTCCTTTGATCTCTATTGTAATAGTTTTTTTTTTTTTTTTTTTTGAGATGGAGTCTCGCTCTGTCGCCCAGGCTGCAGTGCAGTGGCACGATCTCAGCTCACTGCAAACTTCGCTTCCCAAGTTCAAGCAATTCTCTGCCTCAGCCTCCCAAGTAGCTGGGATTACAGGTGTCCACCACAACGCCTGGCTAATTTTTGTATTTTTAGTAGAGATGGGGTTTCACCATCTTGGCCAGGCTGGTCTTGGACTCCTGACCTCATGATCCACCCACCTTGGCATCCCAAAATGCTGGGATTATAGGTGTGAGCCACCCACCGTGCCTGGCCAATAAGACTTCTTAAAAATGAATTAATATTTTATCTTGAAAATTATAAATATTTATGGTATATAACATTATTTGAAATATATATATGTTGTAGAATGGCTAAATTTAGCTAATTAACATGCATTACCTCATTATTTATCATTTTTTTGTGGTGAAAACATTTAAAATCTATGTTCTTACTGATTTCTGAATATATAGTACATTGTTAACTATAGTCACCATGCTGTACAATAGATCTCTTGAACTTATTCCTTCTGTATATCTGAATTTTACATGCTTTGACCAACATCTCCCCAACACCCTATACCCCAGCCCCTGGCAAGCACCATTATATTATCTGCTTCTATGAGTTCAACTGTTTTAGTGTTCTGTTTGCCTGTTTGTTTTTTTGTTTTGAGACAGGGTTATGCTCCGTCGCCCAGGCTAGAGTGTAGTGGCACGATCTCGGCTCACTGCAACCTCTGCCTCCCGGGTTTATGCAATTCTTCTGCCTCAGCCTCCCTAGTAGCCAGGAGTATAGGTACCTACCACCACACCTGGAAAATTTTTGTATTTTTAGTAGAGACAGGGTTTCACCCTGTTGGCCAGGTTGGTCTCAAACTCCTGACCTCAAGTGATCAGCCCTCCTTGGCCTCCCAAAGTGCTGGGATTTCAGGTGTGAGCCACAGACCCAGCCTAGATTTCATATGTGAGATCATGTGGTATTTGTCTTTCTGTGCTTGGCTTATTTCACTTAACATAATATCTTCCAGGTTCATCCAGGTTCTTGCAAATGACAGAATTTCCTTCTTTTTAAGGTTAAATAGTATTCCATTTTGTACATACAGCCACATTTACTTTATTCATTCATCTGTTGATGGACACGTGGGTTGTTTCTGTATCGTGGTCTTTGTGAATAATGCTGCCATGCACATGGAAGTACAGATATATCTTTGACATACTGATTTCCTTTGTATATATACCCATATGCCCAGTAGTAGGATTGTTGGGTCATATGGTAGTTCTATTTTTAATTTTTTGAGAAGGTTTCATACTATTTTCTATAATGGTTGTACTGATTTACATTCCCACCAACATTCCCACCAACCATGTATAAGGGTTTCCTTTTCTCTACATCATTACCAACACTTGTTATTTTTCATCTTTTTGATAATAGTTATTCTAACAAGTGTGAGGTCTCACTGTGGTTTTAATTTGCGCTTCTCTAACATTTAGTGATGTTGCAAATTTTTTCATATATCTGTTGACCATTTGTATGTCTCCTTTTGAGAAATGTGTATTCAGGTCCTTTGCTCATTAAAAACAAATCAGGTTATTTGTTTTCTTGCTATTGAGTTGCTTGAGTTTTTCAGATATTTTTGATATTAAACCATTATCAGATGTATGGTTTGCAAATATTTTCTCCTATTCTGTAAATTGTCTCTTTATACTGTTGGTTGTTTTCTTTGCTGTGTAGAAACTTTTTAGTTTGCTATAATCCCATTTGTGTATTCTTGCTTTTTTTGCCTGTGCTTTTTGGGTCATATCCAAAAAATCATTGCCCATACTAATGTCATCAAACTTCCCCCTAAGTTCTCCTTTAATAGGTTAACATTTTCAGGTCTTACGTTTAAGTTTTTAATCCATTTTATTTTGGTATACGGTGTGAGATAAGGATCTAATTTCATTCTTCCATATGTGGATATCCAGTTTTCCTAGCACCGTTTAATTTACACTCTCTTTCCCCCCATCATGTATTTTTGTCATCGTGAAAAAATCAGTTGCAAATGTGTAGATTTATTTTGGGGCTCTCTCTTCTGTTTCCTTGGTTTATATTTCTGTTTCTGGGCCAGTAACATGCTGTTTTGATTACTATACCATTTTAGTACATTTTGAAGTCAGGTAGTGTGATGCCTCTGACTTTGTTCTTTTTGCTCAAGACTGCTTGGGCTATTTGGGTCTTTTATGGTTCCACGTGAGTTTTAGAATTGTTTCCTATTTCTGTGAAAAATGTCATTGGAATTTTGATGGGAGTTGCATTGAATCCATAGGTCACTTTGGGTAGTATGAACATTTTAACAATATTATTTATTCCAATCTAGGAACACAGGATATCTTTTCACTTATTTAAGTCTTCCTCAATTTCTTTTATCAATGTTTTATAGTTTTCAGTGTATAGGTCTTTGCCCTCCTTAGTTAAATTATTTCTATTTTTTTGACAGATAGTATTAAGTGGGATTGTTTCTTGATTTTTTTTCTCATATAGGTCACTGTTAGTGTATTTCTTTTATGCTCTAATTATAAATTACATTTCTATACATCATGTGTCCATTGACAGGGGGCTGTTTCATATAGTTGCCTTTTAAAACAGGAGAAAAGGAGTTACAAACAAAAATTCCAGTTGCAGTGTCTTTTATATCTACCTGTGTAGTTACCTTTATCAGAGCTGTTTATTTCTTCATGTGGATTCACATTTCATTGCCACCTGTCCCTCCTGTCTTCATTTATTCCTCCTCACTGTCTAATTTATCTTCCTTCCCTATAGTTTCAGACATCCTTCCATTCCACCCTACAGGCCTGTAAGAGTTTCACTTCCTGCCTGTGCAGCCACTGACACGCGCTGCCTTTGGAAATCACTGGTTACAGGTTGCCTTTCCTCCCTGTCTTCATCCCAAGCACAATGTGAAAGCATCTATTTCCCAGTCTATGGGAATATGATCCACTTGAAGGCAAACTGGCGTTTTAAAAAATCATATTTCCCATCCTCTCACTAGGAGACTGAAGCAGTAACCTCTAAAGTGTCTGTTCTACTCTAGCTAATTGCACATGGCTAGCAACCATTAAACAAAGCAGTTACCCCGATAAGCAGATATTGGGCTCCAGTAGGGATGCTGTAAAACACAGGGTGGACTTAGTAATGGGTTTCTGGTAGGAACAGACCACCAGGGCTGGCCATTAACACTATGTTACTCAGGGCTATTGTTCATGGACTAATCAATTGTGAATTAAAGTTCTGAGCCATGTATAACTTATTTGTGGCACGGCGTCGCCATTAATCATGTTCTGGAATGCCAAGAAAAGACTGAAGTGAGCTATGCATTGAAGGTTTAAGATTTCTTGAAACCAAGCTCACTTAACAGTATTCATGAGTAGATGACGTATTGTGGTAACTGGTCCTTGGTATTAGTCCAATTTCGCGGTGATCCCAGGGGCTAGATAGCTGAGCAGATGCTGAGGTTTCTGGAAAACAGTGACTAGTGTTCAGCATGAGTCTGGGGAGAAACCATATATGGCATATCTTGTATTTTCAAAGCTCCAAATGAGACCAAATGAGGAGGAGAGGTTTAAGATTTCCACATAAAATTCAAATGTTGTATTGGGCTGGGGAGAGAGAGAGAGGTCAGATTTCCTTGCAGTTTGGGACTTCCTTGGAACTCCATAGTACTAGAAACTGACCTTAACATGAGAATCAACTTTGGAGGGAGACGACACAGAGCAAGCTCGGAGTTGCAGAGACTTCTAACCTCTAGGTACTTTTTAATGCTCCTGCTACAGCTACCACTATCATGAACAACAATCACACTGGCTACCATGTCTTTGGACCTACTGAGTGCCAGGTGCTGCCCTAGGTGTCTTGTAGACATTAACATATGTAGTTTAATGTTCAGAGCACTATTCCATGGCAAGTTGTATTATCCCTATTTTAAGATGGTAAACCATGTAGCATGTGTATCTGTGGCATTGAACACACACAAATTCCAGGTTGGGGGGCTCCCCATGAAGCATGTTCTTGCCACCTCTTCACTGTCTCTATAAATCTACTCTTTGGGACTGGTTCTCCCCCTGACCCTGGATGAAAGTTTTGGTCCATGAATTTTTTTGGTCTCTCCAACATAATAAAAATAGTTTCCCGGTCAACTTTCTCAAGTCAATCAACTTAAGTTGCAAAATATGGTCTCGATTCAGTAATAAAACTATCCAGTTTCATGGCATAATACAACTCTTAATTTCATTTAAAGTCGAATCTATTCTTCTCTTCTGGCTTCAGGAGGAAGCTTGCCTGGGGGAAAAGTCTGCAGTAAGCCTGTTGGAGCTTTCCCCACCTGGGAATTCTTCATCTTCCATGGGCTTGGGGCAGATGGAGGGGAAAGGGGACCAGGAAGGTTCCTTCTTGGCAGGTACTGATGTGACTATCAAATATGAGTGTTCTCTGGGCCTTGCAAGTACTCAAAGCTGACTTTGCCTCGTAGAGCATGTTCATAGGTGGCCTGGAGATACAAGTCCAGAACCCTGTTATCTGCTGACATCTCTCCCCTGCAGGCTGATGTGGAAGATGGGCTTTTCTCCACTTGCGGTTAGTACTCCTCCTTCAGCTCCAGGGATGCTGGTGGATCACAGCTGGTATTCTCCTATTGTCTTCTAACCACACAGTCCCCTTGGACAGGAACTAAGCCACCTAACATTGGCTCTCTCTCATACATGGCCCCCCACTCTCTCTACCCTGACACACTCTGAAAGTGCAGGCTGATTCTGGTGCGGCTACCTCTCTTCCTCTGCCTTCAAAGTAGCTAGGTTGCCTGCTATAGACTGAATTGTCCCCCTGCTCCCCATTCATATGTTGAACCTTAACCCCCAATGTGACTGTATTTGGAAACAGGGCCTATAAGAAGGTAATTAGGGTTAAATGAGGCCATAAGGGTGGGACCCTGATCCGTAGGATTAGTGTCCTTATGAGAAGAGACACCAAGAACTCTCCTTCACTCTTTCTCCAAGAGTGCTCAGAGGAAAGGCCATGGGAGGACACAGCAGCTGTCTGCGAGCCAGGAAGAGCATCCTCGCCAGAAACCAAACCCTGTTGGATCTTGATCTGGGACTTCCAGCCTCCAGTACTGTGAAAAATAGAGTTCTTTTGTTTAAGCCACTTCTATGGCTTTCTGTCACAGCAGCCCCAGCCAACAAAGGGCTAATCTCTTACTGTCTGGATTTCTCAGCTCTGAGCCAGGCACCCATCCACTATGCTGCTTAAACATCTGGGTACGTGCATGGTTTGAAGTCCCTTTTGAGGTCTCCATGTAGCCCCTCTTCTTTTCTAGGCCCAAGAGGATTGGGAGGGACCATCTCCCTCTCCTCATTGAAAGGGCTGGCATGAGGTGCAGAACACACCAGTGACTCTCTCCAAAGAAATCTTTTAATCACCAGAGCCCAACTTTTTTACATCCATACCATGGGTAAGGGGTTTTGGTTTGATAGTTTGGGGTCAGGTATTGTCTTGGGCACATGGTATCTGTGCATATTGACGTCAGTCCAAACTTCCGTTTTCACATCACTTAGTAACCAGTTGGTGAGAAACTAGGCCCATGTCTTGAATCCGGTTCTCTCTGACTAGGATTTGTGGTCTTTCCAAAACTATATTGCACTGA
Organism: Macaca mulatta; assembly: GCF_049350105.2. NCBI lineage: Eukaryota > Metazoa > Chordata > Mammalia > Primates > Cercopithecidae > Macaca > Macaca mulatta. The sequence goes on from NC_133412.1 coordinate 90,348,397, forward strand.
CTCTCTGAAATATAACAATTTCAGACTGTAAACTCTTGAGGGCAGGGCTGTGTCTGTCATGTCTACCACTGTATCTCTTGACTTCTAATGTGCTTAGCACAGAGCCTCTGCTATTGTGGATGTGGAAATTGCCATGTGCATGGTGGCCAGTGCAGTGCCGGGCACATATGAGAGCTCACTCAATATTTGTTAAAACTGTGGAATGGAGCGGAGAGGACAGCTTTCTGGTGCTGGAATGGGAATTGGGAATTACATGCATGCTAGGGCCTGGAGGTCCAGGAGGTCTGCTCACTGAGGAATCTTTCTGGTCACTTCCCAAGGGCTTCCAGGTCTTTCCGGTCACTTCCTAAGCTTTCTGGTCACTTCCCAGGCCAGGCTCTTCCATTTGGGTCCAGTTTCTACCTCTTCCCTGCTTTCTTTCAGGCATACATGAGTCATCTTCTCCCCTCAGGGGCTTAAATCTTGCCTGGCCCCCAGAGTTGACAATCACTGCAGGACAGAGCCACACCACGGTAAGCAAGTTACAGTCCTCTGTAGGGAGCTGGCATCCCAGCCTGGAGGAGGAGACCCTGTCCTGGGCCTAACCGGCAGATAGGAGCTGAGTCATGGTTTGGTAGGTCAGCCTTGGCCCCTGGCTAAAGCAAGGGGGAAAAGCATCAGAGAAGAGCATGGTTAGGACAAGAGACTGAGGGTCATTGCTGCTTTCAGTTTCACCCCTCATGTGCTGTGTAACCTTGACAAAAATCTTCACTCTCTAAACAAGCCCAAGTAGGGAAGTCTGCCGGCTAATGCTTTGCATATGTATGTTGCAAGGAATAATGAGACAGGCTCCACGAAGCATGTTTTGTCCTTGGGGGACAAACAGTACATGCTATTTATTTCAAGAGCATGGCTTAACCAGCTCATCCAGCTTAGCCCAGAAATACCCCTGGCTCTCCTGGCATGATCTCTGTAGAAGCAAGAAGGTCTAATTAGGTGTCCTTTTCTGCCTGGAGCCCAGCTGGCCTGCTCTGAGCAGAAGGCAAAATGCTGTTGATTTGGCATTCAAGGTCCCACGTATCTGTCCATGGTTGTGTCTTGAACTCATTCATTCATCAGGAAATCTTTATTGAGTCCTTCATCTGCACCTGTCCCCCTGTGGTGGACCCTGGAGGTGGGGGGCAAAACTGGAAACATACTGGTCTTTGGATGTCTGGTTTCAATTGCTATCAACTCCACAATGCTGCACCTCATATGCCAGCAATTTCCCACTCTCCCCTGTTCCCTTACACAGTCTCCCTGCTGCCCAGAAAGCCCTTCCTCTCCTCTGCCTGCCAGGTCCTCACTTCTCCTTCAGGTGTCCTCTCCTCTGTGAGTCTCCATGGACTGCATTCAGCAGAGTGGATCACTCTTTGCTATGTGGCTCTGTGAGATGTGACAGCCTCTCTGGTTTTGGTCTTCCTGGTGTGGAATGTGGCTGCGCCCACTCCGTGGAGTGGCCAAGAGTCCTGGATTACTTTCAGGGGGCTTCATGACTCCAAGCCAAGCAGGATCTCATTTTGAGAGGGGTTCACCCATCAATCTGCCTCAGGACCCAGACCCCACAGCCAGCATTCCATCCAGCCTCTGGGAGGCAGTTTTAGTTCAGATAAGGCCATGTGTTGTAGCTTTACAGAGAGTGGGCTGGAGGGCAGGGTGCATAGACAGAAGGTACAGAAGACTCCAGGATGCTTGCATTAGAATAAAAGGAGAAGAAGACGTACTTTGGTGTTTGATTTATTGGTGTGCTCTCCTTTAAAAGACAGCCTGGAAGAGTCTGCCTTATTTTCCAACCTGAGGAGGAAGCGCAGTCCATGGGCAGGCCGAGGAGGGTGGGCAGGTGGGGCGTGGCAGGGCCGGAGGTAGCTGCTGACCACCTGCCTTGATGTAACCCATGACCCATCTCTTCCCCTCCCTTGGAACCCACCCATCCTGACAAATGGGCCCCATGTTCCTGTCTCTAATCCTCTTAAGAGTCCTGACCACTTTCTTCTTTACCCTCTTTTAAAATATACATGAAGAGAAAATGTGAGGAACAGCAGGACCAACAGATTAGGAGGCAGCTGCCCTTGAGAAGATGGTTTGTTACTCATAGTTCCCAGGACAAGGGAGTGTGCCATGGAGGGTGGTGCCAGGAAGCACAGGACTGACTGGGCAGGAGGCAGAGGCAGCAGGAAGAAAACGTGGACAAGAGCCTCTACTGTGGTTCCATGGGAAGGACTGGGCAAGGCAGGGTCAACAGGCTAGGGATTGGCCTGTTTGATTAATTTCTGCAGGCTTTGGGGTGTTGGGCCTGTCTCTAGTTGCCTGGTACTTGCCCTGGGGCAACGCGGTGGGGGGCCTGGAAGGAGGGGGGTGCGGCCTCTGGATTGGTTGGCTCACATTTGAGAAGCACACTGCGGGTGAGTTCTTTACTCTCTCTAGGAAGTAGTCCTGGGAGGGGCCATCCCTTCAGGGTTGGCAAGGCCCCAGATGTCAAAGCATCAGGAAACAGAAAATAAAAGACATGGTTGGATCTCCTTACACCCAGGAGCACAGGTCTCTGGCCTCCACGTGGCTCTGCACCTCAGCTCTGGATTCTCATCCCTGGTGGGGCCGGGGGTCCTGTGTGGACAGGCATGGGCCTCATGCCACTTGAATGGGGGAACCTGGACCCAGCCTATGTCCTGCCCAGCACCCACCAGGGTATGGTATGACAGAGACTGTGGAAAGTGGAAGGGGCAGCTCTGGTGCCCACCAGGAAGGCATGCAGGGAAGGGTGGTGTAGGCTGTGGTACACCACAGCATGTGGTGGTACATGAATCCCATGGGGGATGCATGGAAGAGCAAGGATCCCGGGAAGGACCAGAACAACATGCAGGGCCACAAGAAAGACGCTTTGCCCTTGCCTGGAATTCTTATGCCTTTCTAAGGATCAACTTACACAGAGGGGTAGAGCAGATCGGATGA